>NC_082714.1:25661335-25985187 GCF_030144855.1 Hypanus sabinus | reverse complement strand
CCTACATTTGTCTTGACCAATCTTTTTCTTTTCACATATCTATAAAAGCTTTTACAGTCAGTTTTTATGTTCCCTGCCAGCTTTCTCTCATAATCTTTTTTCCCTTTCCTAATTAAGCCCTCTGTCCTCCTCTGCTGCACTCTGAATTTCTCCCAGCCCTCAGGTGTGTCTTGTTTTGCTAATTTATATGTTTCTTCTTTGGACTTGATACTATCCCTAATTTCCCTTGTCAGCCACGGGTGCACTACCTTCCCTGGTTTATTCTTTTGCCAAACTGGGATGAACAGTTGTTGTAGTTCATCCATGAGATCTTTAAATGCTTGCCATTGCATATCCACTGTCAACCCTTTAGGTATCATTTGCCAGTCTATCTTAGCTAATTAGAAGTGGCCAGAGGTTAGGGCAATGAAGTGAACCACCTCAGCAAAGACCATCTCCGCTCTGAGGACTATCTTCGCCAGAAGCAGCTGACTAGAACAAATTGTGCGTGACAACGGACCACAATACACGTCAGAAGAATTCTGACTTTTCATGAAGAAAACTGCGAACAGACATTTCAAGTCAGCTCCTCACCACTCAGTAATGAATGGGTTAGCTGAAAGGTTTATCCAAATCTTCAAGAATTCTATTAAAGTGATAGAAAGGAGGACATTTCTTTACAGCACAAGATGGACAACTCCCTTTTTGTGTGTTGCAATTCTGTTCATGCGACCACAAATCATGAACAGAAATCTGAGATCTTGCGCAGAGCTCCTGAAACCAGACCTTCAGAGGGAAGTGCAGAATAACCCGTTCAGCGGGTTGCCAAGTGAAGCAGAAAGGAGCTTCAAGGTTGGACAGCAAATCCTAGTGCATGCATATCTGGTAGACACCAGTGGACACCTGGTAGGATAGCCATAAGTACTCAATGGATGTTGGAGATCAGACATGGAGTCGGCATGTGGACAAGATACTGGATGCTCAACAGACGAACCCACCTGAGTTGATTGCATCCAACAAGACAGATTCATTACAGTCACCCGATTTACCTCTCAGTGATACTGTCACTGGCAGCAACTTGACACTGGAAACCAAAGATGTTTTATTAGACAATACATCTGCCAAATCCGATGCCACTCCTCAGGTCCAGGGTTGTGATGAGAATGTTAACTTCACAAGACACCTGCCAAATCTGATTCCACTGTACAGGTCCAGGGGCACTATCCTACAAGAACCAGAGCGCCACCCAAAAGACTGAACATTTAGAACTGTGAAATTAGTTATGGACTGTTATTGTGAAAGAATGTTTATTTGGAATGTGGGTTTGTGAAAGGGAAATTGAATGTTTTGTACATATACAGTTTTATGTTGCATTAGTTTAAAGGGGGAGGAAGCATTATGGATCTAACTCTTTTAGAGCAATGATCCCCCCAGCTTCGCACTATGTATTAATCTGTTGTGTGGGCCTGCTCATTGTTCACTCTCTTGCTGCAATGTAAATATACCAATTAAAACCATCTTCCATATGTGTGCTTTTATTTAATATATATGTTGTTGTGCACAGGCACAACAATTTCCACAAGTTTTTGTTTGGCTAGTCCATATGATGCTTGCAAATTGTACACATTGATATCTGGGAGTCTGGAGAATACAGACTAGCAAGCTTTTAAGGTCTTGTGGATTAAAAGAATTTAAACCCTATTCTTTTATCATTGATACAAAAATTATCATTCCATTTTTAATTTATAACGTTGTCCCTATTCAGGTGATTGTCTTTTTATGTGAAGGATATTATTTGCATGTAATTTCCAAGTCTCATTTGCTTGCTTTTCATTATAAGTGAGGACTTGAATTCTCTTATTTGCACTGAAGCATCATATCTGCTGTAAACTTTTCATAGCAGTTGTTCACAATGTGATTAGCTTTAAAGGAGGAGAAACACAATCCAGCGTCTTTTGCGGCAGGGAATATTTATTTATTGTAGGGGTTATGTATTGCGTTATTGATAAAATTCATGGTTTGATTTGGGTAAATATTCCATCAAGATGTTTATAAATTAATCATGATCACATCTGTAGTCCTTTTCTTCCACCCATTCCCACCCTAACTGTAATCCTTAGTATTTTCTCCTACATTCCTGCACAGTATGCACATTCACTGCTTTTCTTGTGAAATGTTTGCTGGCACGATGTTGTAACTGGTTGAGGAATGACAACAGAAGAAATAGTTAGTGGCAGGTCAAAAACATTGTTTTAGCCAGTATGTCTCATGTTTAACATTCCATTCATTATATTGCGGAAGGTGCAGTTAGCATTGGCCCAAGGAATCTGTATGAAACGTTCGGATGGTTTTTGTAAATTGAGATGTAACTGATACAGCAGTGTTTTAAAGTATGTCAATGGAAATGGTGGAGCCATCTACAGATACAGCAGGGTGAGAGGCTTGTGTTGGTACTTCAACATTTTCACACTGCCACACACTGGTATAGGAATTTTAATCTAATTCATTGTTTTAATTACATAATAGATCTAGTGGATTCTGGTTAATTGCGATACATTGGGACCAGTACATTTTAGCCCAGGCATGGGCAAATTACGGCCCGTGGGGGGGGCCATAGGCGGCCCGTTAAGCTTTTTAATCCGGCCCGCAGAACTTGATGAAATTATATTAATAAACCTTGTTAACGTTTTTTCCCCGCAATTCTGGTGTTTTCCCAATAGATGACGCACCCTATATACATTGACCTTTTTTGAGGTGCAGCGTATTACTCCACATTTGCGCTTTACTCTTTGTTCGGCTCGACCTATTTGTGTGAACAGGCGTTCAGCGTCATGAACATCAACAAAGCCAGCCACAGATCCAAGTTATCTGACCAACACCTCAGATCCATCCTGAGAATTGCCACAACAAAACTAAATCCAGACTTTGATGCGCTGGCTAAAAAGGGAGACCAACAACACTGTTCCCACTGAAATTAAAAATAAGTTTCTTCGTTGTGTTATGTAAAAAGTGCATTTGAAAATATTTTTTTTCAATAAGCCTTACATGTTACATGTCACTTCTGTTAAGTGATGGACATGAGTAGTGCGCAGGTGCACGTATGTTCTCAAAATAAAAAATGCGCTCCAGATCAAATAACACGCTCTGCATACTGGCGCGCTGTCACTGTTCTGTCCTGGTGCTGGTTGTTGTTGAGTTTTGGCACAGGGGACAATTGAATAAAAAGGAGCAGGACAAGTAGACCTGCATCTCCTACCGTTTTTGAAATAAAGACAGTCAGGAGGAGAGTGATGATGATAATATCTTGAAGGATAACAGAATTTTCAGTGCTTTAAAATAATAACTGTTACTATTAAAAAAGCTGTATTTTATTCATTTAATTTTCAGTGTTTTAAAAGTCATTTCAATAAATAGCTAAATACCATGGGACTTCAAAGGCAGATATTTTGTTGTAATGCATTTGTTCATTTTCAATTGAAATTAAAGCACATGTTTTCTACATATCCCATGATATTTTATTTTCTCTTATGAGGTGTATTACCAAAACACTCTGTCCATCTGCTCCTGGTCCGGCCCCCCTGTCAAATTTTAGAACCCTTTGTCTCCTACAAGTCAAAAAGTTTGCCCACCCCTGTTTTAGCCCAATTAGTGGCTGCCCCAATTAGCTAAAGTTTCATTGAAGTAGTTAACACAAGCAGATGCAACTGATGCAATTTAAAAACCATTCTCACGGGACTTCCGGTAAGATGGCGATTGTTTAGTTGCTCCGAACTTTTGCTCCGTCATTCTTCCTATCTTTGCACTACATGTCCCCTTCTTAAACCTTAGTTAGGTACTTTATTAGTTCTCTTTTACCTGCCAGCGAACACATCTATCTTATAATGGCTACCAAAAGTACTAAAACCGGGAAAAAGGAAACTTCTACGGCTTTGCCGGCTGACATTCTCGCTGTTTTGGAACAACATCGACAGGATATTTTAATGGATTTTAGAAATGAATTTAGAGCTTCTTTCAACCAGCTGGATTTCAAATTGGATCAGATCAATGCTAGAGTGGATGAACATGGTGAACCTTTATCTCGCATTGACTCAACTTCTGAAATTTAAAACGCCGTGTTCAATATCTCAACTTTCTGCTCCAACCTAGAGGAGGAGAACAATAAACTTTTTTCCAAAATGGTGGATCTTGAAAACCGGAGCAGACGTTGCAATCTACAAATTCTTGGTTTGTCAGAGGCCACTGAAAAGGGCTCTTCCGTTGAATTTTTTTCCGATTTTCTCTGTGAGATTTTTGGGAAAGAATTTCTTCCGACTCCACCTGAGCTTGAAAGGGCTCACAGTATGTATGTTCCTCGTGCAACTCTGGGTTCCCGTCCACGGCCGGTAATTTTGTGCTTTCATCAATACCAGGTGAAAAACTGTTTGATTATGGAGGCACGCCGCAGAGGTACTTTTGCTTTTCAAAATATGGTCATTTGTTTTGTGGAGGATTATGTCCCCCAGATTCTGAAGATGCGTGCTGAGTTTAAAGGTGTAATGAAAGTGATTTTTGATCGCAGATTCAGACCCTCTCTCCGAAATCCAGCCGATCTTCGAATTATGCTTACTACTGGAGATTATAAGTGGTTTAAATCAGTGAAGGAGGCTGAGGCATTTGTTGGAAGTCTTCCGGCCACCCCGACTTCTTCGGTACCGGTTTGACCTTCTAAAATGGTTGATAAGTACTTCTCGAAGTAAAACTATTTTTTCCGAACTCAGACTTTACTTGAATAATTCAGACATTTTCTATTGAAACTCTAAGGGCTGTAGTCAATCTCTCCCTGGACGGTGCGTTTTTTCTAAATAGATAATCTAAGTTTAATGTTTCCCTGCGGACTTTTAGATTGTACTTGTGTAATCTATTTTATTTTTCTATAACTTTATCTATAGAGATCTACAATTGACTTTAACTTGTTTTGGAGGTTTGGAATTTTTATTCTGTTGGTTGATTCATAGTTTAAGTTTTGCTTTTTTTTCTGTAAATGGTTGATAAGTACTCTCTTTGAATTTATAATTTCCCCCTTTTCTCCCGCCTTTTTTTTTCTTTTAATCTTTCATAATTTTTCGCGGGTAGGTTAGTTTTAGTTTTCTTCTGATTTTCTTTGTATTAAGTTTTATACTTCTGTTGAAGTTGTTCCTATTTGTAATTCTGTTTTCTAGTGCATAAATTAGTTATTATTTGCTATAGCATTTATACGGAACTTTTGTTAACGACACAGAACTGGAAGTCATACTTGGGTTAATTTTTTTGATAGAGCCAGCTGCTTTTTTAGGTAGCCGTCTAGTTTTGGGTTGCGAGGGTGGGGTAGGTTCTCCAGTTCCAACACTACTCACTGTTTCTTTTGTTTTCCTTTGTTATTCAGGACATGTCTCTGTTTTGATTCTAAGGATCTATGTTTACATTTTTGCTCCCAGACTGTTATTGTACTGCTTGATTTTTTATATGCCTGCTGCCTTCTATGCACTAACAATTGATAATGGTTAATACACTTAAACTTGTGAGCTGGAATGTAAAGGGATTGAATCACCCTGTTAAAAGAAGGAAGGTCTTCTCACATATTAAACAACTCAAAGCTGACATTGCTTTCCTTCAAGAAACTCATATTCGTAGTTTTGATAATTCTCGGCTTTTGTCAAAGTGGGCGGGTCAGCATTTTCATTCATCCTTTGCCATCAAAGCTGGGGGGGGGGGGGTCTCCATCCTTATTAACTCAAATATTCCTTTTGAACTCCATAATAAGATATCTGATACAAATGGCCGTTTTATTATTGTTTCTAGTAAATTATAAAAATACTAAAGTTGTACTAGCAAACCTGTATGTTCCCAATTTTGATGATGTTAATTTTTTTGAATGTTTTTTCTCCTCACTACCCATACTCATACTCTCTTATACTGGGTGGCGAGTTCATTTGTTGGTTAGATCCTAATTTGGATCGATCGTCCTCTGTTACTAGACTACCTACTAAATCTGCCTCAGCTATTCAATCTTTTCTCTCTAATTATGGTATCTCTGATATACGGTGTTTCCTTCATCCTACTGAGAGAGGTTATTCTTTTTTTTTTCACATGTTCTCCATACCTTTACTAGAATTGACTACTTTTTACTCGATAATCAACTTATTCCATTTGTCTGTTCTTGTGATTATCAGAGTATACTGATTTCTGACCATGCCCCAATTACTCTGTCCTTAAATTTTCCTGGTCTCCCTCAGAGGAATAAACACTGGCAGTTTGACTCGACTTTATTATCGGATGATGATTTTCTAAAATTTATTAAGGATCAGATAACCTTTTATTTTAATACCAATACATCATCTGAAATGTCATCCCAGATTGTCTGGGATGCCATGAAAGCATACTTGGGTTCAAATAATCTCCTATACA
This sequence comes from Hypanus sabinus, assembly GCF_030144855.1. NCBI lineage: Eukaryota > Metazoa > Chordata > Chondrichthyes > Myliobatiformes > Dasyatidae > Hypanus > Hypanus sabinus. The sequence goes on along the minus strand of NC_082714.1, from coordinate 25,978,785 downwards.
GCAAATCTTAATAGAAAGTCCTGTGCAGATCGATTAGACCTCATTAATCAGATTAAAGAATTGGATCAACTGTATGCTCAAACTAAGAATCCTGAATTATATAAGAAGCGTGTAGAACTTCAAAATAAATTTAATCTTCTGTCTACTCAACCTGTCGAACGCCAACTTCTTGAAAGTAAGAGTCGCTTTTATATTCATGGTGACAAATCTGGTAAATTTCTAGCCAATTAGCTGAGGCATTCCAAAGCCAAACAACATATTACAGAGATCCGGAAGGAGAATGGAGACCACATCTGATCACTTAGAAATCAATGACGCATTTAAAAATTTTTATTCTTGACTTTATTCCTCTGAATCTCTGAATGAGAATATCTCTGTTGATAATTTTTTAAATAATCTGAATATTCCTTCACTTTCATCTGATTTTAAAGCTAAACTTAATGCGCCTATATCATCAGAAGAAATATCTTTTGCAATTTCTGCATTGTCTTCAGGGAAATCTCCTGGACCTGATGGGTTCCCCGTAGAATTTTATAAATAATTCTCTTCACTTCTTTCTCCTCAGTTATTCTCAGTATTATCTGATTCATTTAATTACGGTAAATTGCCACCCTCTTTTAATGAGGCATCTATTATTCTTTTATTAAAAAAGGGTAAAGACCCAACAGAGTGTTCCTCGTGTAGGCCGATTTCTTTGCTTAATGTTGATGTTAAAATCTTGGCCAAAGTTTTGGATAATAGATTAGAAACTGTTATTCCCTCTATTATTTCTGAGGATCAAACTGGTTTTATTAGAAACCGTCTTCATTTTTTTAACATTCGGCGTTTATCTAACATTTTATATTCACCTCCAACCGGGATTCCTGAATATGTTATTTCTCTCGATGCGGAGAAAGCATTTGATCGTATAGAGTGGAACTACCTTTTTGCAGTTTTAGAAAAACTTGACCTCGGTCAAAGTTTTATCTCTTGGATCAAATTGCTGTATCTGTGACCTACTGCCTCTGTTTTGACTAATTTTCAGAAATCCCACCTTATTTAACCTCAAACGTGGCACCCGTCAGGGATGCCCTTTAAGTCCCTTTCTCTTTGATTTGGCTATAGAACCTTTGGCGATAGCATTTCGAAATTGTCCTGAATTGACCGGGATTTAGAGAGGGGGTGTTGAGCATAAAGTTTCTCTTTATGCTGATGACTTATTACTTTTTCTTTCAAATCCGTCTATATCCTTACCTCCAATGTTTTCACTTCTTGATCAGTTTAGCCAGATCTCTGGCTATAAACTTAATTTACATAAGAGTGAACTTTTCCCAATTAATAAAGAAGCACAAGAATTAACATTCCGTGATCTTCCTTTTAAAGAAGTTCATAATCAATTTACTTATCTTGGGATTACAGTCACAAGGAAGTTTAAAGATCTTTTTCGTGAAAATTTTGCCAATCTTTCATATACTATAAAACAGAGTCTGTTACAATGGTCACCTCTATCTATGACTTTGGTAGGTCGTATTAATGTTGTTAAAATGTATGTTCTCCCTAAACTTTTATATTTATTTCAATCAATCCCAATTTTTATTCCTAAATCTTTTTTTGATTCCTTAGACTATTATTTTGTCATATCTGTGGAAGAATAAGCACTCTAGAATTAATAAAGTTTATCTCCAAAAATCTACAAAAGAGGGTGGCATGGCTTTACCTAACTTTCATTTATATTATTGGGCACCCAATATACGTTGCGCTACCTTTTGGTCTTTTTTCCATGGCCAACCCGAGTGCCCTAATTGGGTGGCAATGGAGTTGAGTTCCACTAAAGATTTATCTATCTCTGCACTTCCTGGCTCTGTACTCCCTAGTATTAAGATTACAGATTATTTTTAGCACTTTTAGGACATTATTTCATTCCAGTTCTGGCATTGTTGTCCACTGTCATCATTTTTGTATTACCTATCGAATGAGGAATTAAAGTATTTATCTAAAAATTTAAACATAATTTGCATTCTGTTAATCTGCATCATAAAAATAACAGTGGAGACAACAGTCATTCCACAGATTTACTTTATCATTGCTAAGTCACTTTCTTTTTACGGCTTCATAATTTTGTACTGCGTGACTGAATTTTTTGCCATTAACAAACCATCACCAAATAATACAATAACTACAAAATTATATACTTTCAAATATTCTCTTACCAATGTCAATCTTCCACCTACCCATATCTCCACCATATTGAGTAATTTGTAGTATTTATGCAACATATATAATCTTGATAAATTCATTTTTCAAAGTCTATATTAAATAAAATCACTAATTGCACAATGAGATTATTGAACTAATAGGAAATTTACTTTAATGTCATCATACTGACTTCTGCATTATAATTAACAGTTACATCTTAATTATATAAATGTGCAACATTCTATTTTTATGTTGGCAATGCAAATAAAATGCCCTCCAAAATAAAAGCATTTATTATCAGATTATTTAATCACTTTAGCAGCCTTTCAGTGGCATGGCTCATTAAAGTATTTCTTGGATTCTGACCAATGCCATTGGAAGGCTGCTTAATCTGTTTCAGATATTATGTTCCCTGCATCAAAGAAATAAAAGTTCTTTACTCCATAAACTGTGGAAATGCGGTTGTCATAAGATCCAAAACACATTGAATCAATTGAACTGCTCAAATGGTGTTTTGAAGTTTTCCTGTGCCATTTTCCTCATTTAGCCTGATCATGATACAGATAGACAGCACATCCTGATCTCTACCCACCCTTATAGTTTGGCAAATCCCAAATCTGGGAAGAGATCTTACTCTTATCAACATTGTTTCTGACTTGGTTCAGATGAAGGATAATTGACTGAAGTTCTAAGGTTCATTATATTCCTCTGCAGATTTTCTTGGATCTGCTGTATAGTTCCAGCAGTATGTTTTTATTACCCTAACTCCTCACTAACCATTCCACCTATTGTACCTATGTTGATGTGTCTGTTTGCTAATTGTTTCCTGTCTGCAGACAATTTGAAGTCACATAAGAAGAGAAGAAGTAGGAACAGGAGTAGGCTATCTGGCCCATTGAGCCTTCACCACCATTTAATAAGATCATGGCTGATTTGGCCATGGACTCACCTCCACCTACCTGCCTTTTCCCCATAACCCTTAATTCCTTTACTGTGCAAAAATCTATCCAATAAAAACACAAAATGCTGGCAGAACTCAGCAGGCCAGACAGCATCTGTGGGAGGAGGTAGTGACGACGTTTCGGGCCGAAACCCTTCATCAGGAGTGAAGGACTTCACTCCTGAAACGTCATCACTACCTCCTCCCATAGATGCTGTCTGGCCTGCTGAGTTCTGCCAGCATTTTGTGTTTTTATTTATTTCCAGCATCTGCAGAATCACTCATGTTGCCTTTTAAAAATCTATCCAACCTTGTTTTAATTATATTTACTGAGGTAGCCTCCAATGCTTCATTGGTCAGGGAGTTCCACAGATTCTCCACTCTCTGGGAAAAGCATTCCTCTCATCTCTGTCCTAAATCTACTCCCCAGAATCTTGAGGCTATGTCCCCTAGTTCTAGTCTCACTTAGCAGTGGAAACAACTTCCTTGTCTCCATCTTATCTGTCTCTTTCATAATTTTATATGTTTCTATAACATCTCCTCTCATTCTTCTGAATTCCAGCGAGTACAGTCCCAGGTGACTCAATCTCTCCCTGTAGTCTAACTCCCTCATCTCTGGAATCAACCTGGAGAACCTCCTCTGCACCGTCTTCAAAACCAGTATATCCTTCCTCAAGTAAGGAGAGCAGAACTGCATGCAGTATTCCAGGTGCAGCCTCACTAGTACCTTATACAGTTGCAGCATAACCTCTCTGTTGTTAAATTCAATCCCTCTAGCAAAGAAGGCCAACATTCCATTTGACTTCTTGATAGCCTGCTGCTTCTGCAAACCAACCTTTTGTGATTCATGCACAAGCACTCCCAAGTCCCTCTATTCCATCTGCCAGACCCTTGTCCACTTACTTAACCTATCTATATCTCTCTGCAGACGCTCCTTATCTTCTGCACAATTTGCTTTTCCACTCAATTTAGTGTTATGAACAAACTTGGATACACTATACTGGGTCCCCTCTTCTAGATCGTTAATGTATATCATTAACAGATGTGGGCCTAGCACAAGCCTTTTATGCAGCACCTTATCGAACGCCAGCCGAAAATCAAAGTAAATAATGTCATTATGTTCCCCTCTATCCACTGCACTTTGTTATATGCTCAAAAAACTCAAGTAAGTTTGTCAAACAGGGCCTGCTTTTGCTGAATCCATGCTGCAACAGCCTGATGGATCCTTTTCTTTCCAGATGCCTCACTATTTCTTCTTTAATTATAGCTTCAAGCATTTTCCCAACTACAGATGTTAAATTAACTGACCTATAGTTACAGGCCTTTTGCCCACATCCTTGAATGCTGGAGATATAATGACCTGGAGTAATTACGATGAGACATTAACCCTTTACTTCCATTTTCCGTGATCTGCCAAAATGTAACACAATATCTCATTTCCCTTTACTCTCTTAAAGGAAAACAATAATTTTTGAATTTTATCCGCAATGTGCTACCAAGAGGGAAGAAAAATCTTTCATAAGCAATGTCATTCACAATTTATAAAGTTAAAAAGTTAATTTGGGAATGGTTTGGGCTATTGAGTGACCTTACTAATATTGAATTGTACAATATAGAAATAGTCTTTTTGTCCTGCCTTGCCAATGCCCATTGTTAATGTCATCCATGCTTGCCCCATTTGCCTGTATTAGACATATTTTTCTATGCATTTTCCACCCAAGCACCTGCCTCTGCCATCATACAGATAAGTAATTGCATTTGCCTCTACCATTTCTTTGGGCAACTTTTTCCAGACAATTATCATGCTTCATGTGAAGATTTTGCTGCTCTGATCCTCTTCCCAACTTAAGCCTGTTGTCCTCTTGTTGTACACTTCACTTGACTTCCTATGCTACCTATGCTGCAAATAACTTTATAAATCTCAGTAAGGTCATCTGTCTGCCTCCCATATTCCAGTGAAATAAACCCAAGCTCTCTGATCTCTCCTGATACTCATGACCTTCCAATTCTAGGCAATATCCTGGCAAATTTCTTCTATCTCTCCTGCTTCCATATCCTTCTTGTAGTGGGGTGACTAGAACTGTCCACACTGACTAAAATGCAGTCTAAATTGCATCATGACATTCCAACTCGTTCTCAATATTTGAAAAGAAGTTTGTAAGAAAATGGAAACAAAGTTTATAAAATATTATGCAAATTCAGTTCAAAAATCTATTCTAGCTGATACTGAATAATTCAGGTAATTATTTCCAAATCAACAAGTTCAAATGTCTTTTTTCCCCCAATTTTCACATATAAAACTCAGACTTTTCTCAACTTTATGCAGAGAAAATCAGATTTGTTCTCAAGTTTACCTCAATGATATCACTGTGAAAATTGAGAGTTATAATACGTGTGCAATAAGCTTTGCTTGCTTATTGGTATCAGTATTATGATCCATATTAACTGAGTGCCCGAGTTTCAATGCCATATGCAATAGAGAATATTGTTAACTTCTAATTTTAAGTATTAACTTTGTTTTTAACCCATTAAGATTATGAAGTAATAATTGTAGTCAGACAGGAACCTTTCTTCATTAAGGTGAAGGGCTGAAATTGTTGCTTGGCAGTTGTATTCCTTCCAGTAACTGACTTCAAAGTTGTAAAAACATAGAGCCTAGAAATATTCCTGCAGGAAGGTTACTGGTTCAAACGTTTGTTGTAGTCTAGCTGATTGCTGAGCAAACATTTTTTAGAAACTTTAGAATTACCACTGAGACATAAAGAGTGTTTAAAAACTCCATAGATAATTTCAGGCTGCCATTTGTTAAAGTTTGTTTTTTAGTCTTTTAATTCTTTTCTTGGCCTAACAGCCATCTAAATAAGAATGCTTTGTTTCTTGTTTTTGAATCTGAACCATTTGTGCCACTTAATTTCTGTTCCCATTTTTTTCATTAAAAAGTGTAATATGAAAAATATATCATAACTTTTTTATTTGAATAGAGGACATTAACAAGTGAAGTTCATTAAGACTTTGGTTAAATTGAAATGGTTACTGGATTAGAATTCCAAGGTCATCTTGTGAATCTTCAAGGCTTTCTTGCCAATGGCAAGATTTCCAGAATACAAAAATTTTTCTACAAGGAAATCAGACACAATAGCACTTGTATCTAGTATCAGTAAGTACAGTATTTCCCAAAGTTGAACTTCTGCACAAATTTAGTTAACTGTATTTGTACACTGACAATTTTTAATTCTGTTTAATTGGTTGCCAGTGGAATCATAAGGCATGAAAATAGGCCTTTTGGTGCAATGGGCTTGCACAGACTATCAAGTACCTATTTACTCTAAACCTACACTAATCTCATTATGTTCTTTCTGCATTCATTTATTAATCATTTAGACATTATTGTTGTATTTACCATCCATCCAAACTCTCTTATTAACAGAATTGTTTTATATGCTACTTAAGAAGTTAGCTAAGAGTTAATTACATTACTGTAGGCCAGAATGCACATTTACTTCACTAAAGAAGATGAGTGAACATGATAGATTTTTAGAGTAATTTGATAGTTTTCAAGGTCAACAATGATCTTTTTAGAGTTGTGTATGTGTATTAAAATTTAAATACAGGAGCTGCTCTGTTGGGATTTGAAATCAGATCCCTGCATCCACTGAACTGAGATTTCTGGATTCACATGCAGGCCTTTGGATTCTAATCCAGTAATCATCTCAATTTATTTGCAGCCTTAATGGACTAACCTTGCTGACTTCCTTTATTCAAAAACAAAAGCATGCTTGATCCCATTTTCACGAGGTTTATATTTTGGGCTTTTAATGGAGTCTTTTTATCCAATTAGGTAGAGTAGGACCTCAAAGGTCCAGACACGAAAGGACTTTGTTCAAACACACTTTAGGATTTTGTTCTCAATGATGTCATTGAATAAATTGATCCTCTTTTACTTCCTGCTCTGCATTGTCGATGAGTGTGATATTGAATGGACCATACGATGGCCTTTGGCCTTATAATAGCTTGTTCCCTTTTGTCAATATTATGACAGTAAAAATGACAGCACCTCACTTATCATTCTTAACCCCAGAAGTATTTGGCACAAATATATTATTAACACTTATGTGGTAATTTTATGCCACAATTATTTATGCTAACATTTTCCCCCAGTTTGAAAGTTTGGGTTTTCATTTTGTTCAGTATTTAACAATGTTATATAGATATTATGGGAGCATCTCACCTGGCAACGCAAGTCTCTTCCATGTATGAGTAGCATAAATTGTTCAATGTTAAATTAATGGTATTTCCAAAAAAAAAGACTTGGATGTAGCTGGCAATCACAACTCACAAATCTGCATTGGTCTCAAGTCTTCAAACTTATTTCAAATTGTATTTTTATTGTAGGATTCTTTGAATGTCTTTATGAGATAGTCATTTAAGTTTGAAGGAAGCAACTAACTTTGGACCTAATAAGAATTAAAAATTAAAAAGAATTAAAAATTTAACTGATAGCTCATACTGCATGTAAACATCACATTTGCTATCTTTTAAATTTGAGATACTGAGTTCATGAATTTAGGCAACAAATGTACTTGCTGAAAAAGTGGAAGAGGCTAGGAAACTATTAGTGAAAATTTAATGTATTATTTGAGGGCTCCATTCTTAATGATGTTAGGGCAACCTACTGATACAAGAAAGCACAAGATGAACCAGAGGAGTTAATCATAACACCTTCCCGAAGGTTCTTATGTTTCTTATGTTCTAATATTCTTTCCAAAAAAGATTGTTGCCATGTTTTCCTAACAGGGTTTGTAGCATTGACTAAAATTTACATATTTTATCATGACATATTTAAATTGTAATCTGATGGTATCTACTTTGTCATTGAACACTTTGTTCATGTTTTTATTGGAAAGCTTCAGTTGGTTTAAATATTGGTTCTAGATTTCATATTGTTGTATAGATTAACGACGCTATGTTAGTTGAATGCAAATCCAGTAATGTGACTATTTTCTATAAATAATCCATTGCTTTATGCCAGTTTGCAATAGAACAATGTTTTCAATACCCAATAACCTGCTTAGGTAATGCTCATCCTTTGCAATCTTGCAAGGAGTGATAGAACAGTTGCGAGCATCTTGTGATACTTGACTTTGTCAAGTGAATAAAAATAGCTACAAACTTTAAAGACGATCTCTTGAGTTCTGATAGTAAATGAAAGCTGCAGAGTTATTCCAAATCGATTACCCATCCCTGGTCTTATTTCACAAATAACATTTCTAAGTCACAAAGAGATGAACATGCTTGTTCCGTATATATATATAAAAATTGGTGGTCTGTGCCTGATATTTTGCTTATTGTTTCTGTTTGAATTCTTTGTGCATACTTCTTGTACAGCATTATCGCCCAGAGAAACTTGTTATCCTGTAAAAACAAATTGACATTCACCTACTCTCAATCTCATCAACTACATTATAATTATATTAACTTTAACCTAATAATTATGGGTGAATGTTTCAAAGATACAGTGCTGCAGTAAAGTAATTTTAATAATCTTCAGAAAAGGTTATCCCTAAATGGTGAAGTGCTGACTTGACAATGCTTACTCCCACTTAATGTCTTGTAAATTTATCTCATGACTCTTCATGCAAAAATACAAGGCCAGGTCTGTTGTCAAATTCTCAATATTAGATTGACATATCAGGTATAATTGAATATACCTGATGTGGCAGAATCAGTCACTGTATGTGATATGAATGAATGCAGTAAATTGGAAGAGCTACATCTCGTTTTCTGCTCGGATAGCTCACAACCTAATGGTATGAGCACAGGAGTTTTGAATTCCAGGCAATCCACACCACTGCCGCCCCCAGCCCCCAAAAGACATGAACAGACACACACTCACTCTTGCCTTCATGCACTGACAGGTGGACTCACGGACATACAGACACCACAAAGACAGATGCACACTCGCACAAAAAAGACAGGTGTATTACCATGCAGCACAAAAGTAGATGCATGCACACACATGTCCACCTTGTTCTCTTCCCCCAGTTGTCCTTTCCTCTGCATGGTTCCATCTTCTTATCATCCTTATAAACTATCAGCTACTTCCACACCCCTCCCGCACCTTGCTCCACCTGCCCATCATTCTTTCCCATCTGGTTCCACCTATCATTTACCAGTTTCTGTCTCATCCCCCACATGAAATGCAAAAATCTGACAATCTGTCGCCTTCTTTCTCAGACCTGACGCAGAATCACAACCTGAAACATCAGCTACTATCTTTTGTCTCCAAAGATGTTGCTTGATTTACTGAATCCTTCCAGCATTCTCTTTCTTTTCCATCACCGAGCTAATGGCTCTGTAGTGAATGAACGCTGATAAATATCACTTGTCCCAAGTCCTTTGAGTTGGTGACCCTTATACAGCATGATGTCAAGGGTGTATCTGAGATGATAAACATGGAAACTGAAAAACCTTCTGGTATGCCTTACGCCAGTTGTTCATACCTCACCAATGAAGAGTACATAAGTAGACATCTCAGTTAACTCCAAGCATGATGTCTTCATTTGGGTGTGTTTGGTCTATAGTTCCTTGCATGGACATGTACAGATGTTACAATGTGCATGTTGATTGCAGCATCAATTGACAGATGCATTTTTGTAGCGATGAGATAGGTTAAGTACTGAACAGCATAATTTAAACATGTATGGTGGTAGTATGGCAGAGCCTTAATAGATATCTTTGTGATGCTCATGGCAAATCTGAACTCTTTATGGGTGTGTGAAAGATAGCCTATTAGCTGCTGAAGGTTCTGGGATGCTCATACAAACAGCTTCATCCTTAATAAGGACAGTTGCACTTCCTTTTTTCCTGGCTATCAAGTGGATAAGACCGAGCAGCCAACTATTGGTTTAGAAACATAAATAAGAGACCCTCTGTGAATGAAGGCATGACAGCATTGACAGGAACATGCCGAAGGGTGTCATCACAGGAGTACAACCCTGTTTGATGCTGATGATGATCTCAAAGAGTTGCATTGGTTAGCCGACACAGCCAGACTTACTGTTGTCATTGAATAGAACAGATCTCACTGAGTAGTTTCAGTGGCTCCCAATTTTCTTCTGCGTAATGAATAAATTCATGCTGCTAACATAATCAAATGCTGTGGTGAGGAAATATAATGGTTTACTTTGTTCAATAGCATTTTTGTTGGGGATCCAATCTGAAGAGATTGTATTGATTGTGGATCTCCTGATGATAAAATTTAGATTTTGGGATGAATTCATTCATAGAGCTGAGAACAGTACAGCCCAGGTCAGGCATTTGCAATGGCTGTACATTGACTTCAATGGCATAAAACTACTGTGCCACACCAGTGGCTTTTGGGACCATCTGGTGAAGAAAGCCATTGGAAAAAAACCAGAAGTTAAGAATTTTAATAAAGATGAAGGTCTCGCTCTAAGAACTGGAATTCTATTGTAAACAAGGTGGGAGAACTGAAACCTAATTGGGCAAGGACTAACCAATCAGGAGGGATGGGCGGTGAGGTATAAATACCACTGGACTAGCCATGCTCAAACATCATCCCCGATGAAGGTAGCAGAGCTTATCATCGAAACATTGGTTGAAATCGATACCTATACCTGGATGGAGGCCTGAGAACAGTTTAATTGACTTTCAAACCTCCTTTAAATTTCTTCCCTCTCACCTAAATTTATGTCCTCTAATTTTAGATTCCTCTACATGTGGAAACACAATCTGACTATCAACCCTATTTATGGCCCTCATAATTTACTAAACCTTTAAAAGGTCACCCCTCAGCATCCTATGTTCTTTTGAAAATAAACCCAGCTATTCAATTGTTTCTTTTAACTTCAGCACTTCATGCCAGGCAACATCTTGGTGAATCTCCTGCAATCTTTCTCTTGCTATCATATAGTTCCTGTGGGATGGAGACCAGAATTGTGCACAGTACTCAAAAGTGCAGCCTGACCAATGTTTTGCAGAGTTGCAATATGACATCCCAACTCTTATACCCAGTGGTTCAGCTTATGAATGGAATCATGCCACCCATCTTCTTCTTTACTCTATCCACCTGTGACACTACTTTTAAGGACCAATGTACTTCTATCCCAAAGCACTCATTCAGGTCTCTGGAATTAGAATTGATTTATTAGTTGCATGTATCAATCTCGAGAAAAAAAACTTGTCTTACATACTGTTTAGAACCAGATTTATAATGGCAGCAGTACGGTCGATACAAAACATTAAACAACAAACTATTGTAAGTTACCACAAATAAATAAATGGTGCAAAACAAAAATAACAAGGTAGAGTTCATGGATTATTCAGAAATCTGATGATGGAGGAGGAGGAGAAGCTCCTGAAATGGCTGAAATAGCTGTTGTATCTCCTCCCTGATGATAGTAACATGAAAGGGGCATGTCCTGGATGGTGAAGATCCTTAATGATGGATGTCGCCGTCTTTGAGGCACCATCTTTTGAAGATATCCTCAGTGGTGCAAAGGCTTGTGCACGTGATAGAGCTGACTGTGTCTAAAACCCTCTGCAGCTTCTTTCAATTCTGGCTTCCATGCCAGGCAGTGATGCAGCCAGCCAGAATGTTCTCCACCGTACATCTGTAGAAATTTGCTGGACACTTTGGTGATGTACCAAATTCCCTCAAAATCTTAATGAAGTGCAGCCACTGGCATGCCTTCTTTGTATACTGTTCATACACAACAAATCCTTACAAAGCATATTGATACAGCATAGTTTTTAAAAAATGACAATGCAGAATAAACTGTAACAGTGATAGAGAAAGTGCAGTTTAGATAAACAATAAGGTACACGAGCATAACAAGGTAGATTGAGGTCAATAGTCCTTATTGTACTGGGAGCCACTTAATAGTGTTATAATAGTGAGGCAGAAGCTGTTCTTGAGATGGGTGGTACATGCATTTTGGAAGAGGGGAGAAAAGAGAATATCCGGGGTGGGTTGGTCGGTATGAGATGTGTTGTTCGCAATGCTGCCTGACCTAGCTTTGAAGCTCAGCATAGTGTGTAAGCCCTGCTGTAACTGATTGCTGGTCTGGGACTGTCTCTTAGCATCTGTGCCATTTACTGCATATGTCCAATTAGTATTTGAGGTCTGAGAATGCATTCTTTCACAGTTTTCTCGATTAAGTTCCACTTGAGACCTCTGTACGGCCTTCCATCTGACCTGTCTCTCTATATCCTTTCACCATTTACAAATCCACCAATTTTGGCGATGTAAACAAACTTACTAATCAAAGTTTAAAAGTACATTTATTATCAAAGTATGTATACAGAGTACAACTCTGAGATTTGTCGTCCCACAGTCAGCCATGAAACAAAGTAGCACTATGGAATCCATTCAAGAAAACATCAAAAACGCAATGCACGAGTAAAGAACAAATTGCACAAAGGGCAAAAAGCGAGCAAACAGCATATAGAATATGAGGCTTTGAACCAGGAGTCCAGCACCTATGTTCACATCTATATATGACAATGGCCTCAGCACTGATCCCACTTCCTATAGACTTGAAGTAAGAGGGCCACTATCCTCTGCCTTCATTCACCAAACCAATTACTAAGGTTCATGTATACCATGTCTATCTCCCTGCCTTGATAGGGTTTTGCCTACACATGCCACACAAGACTCCTTCTAATCAGTTCTACGTGGCCAGTGTGTCATGGATATCCTGGGCATAGTCCCGTCCCTTTAACAATGACAGAAGAAGTTAAAGCAGATGTTGTAAGAGGCTTTGCTTCTCAGGGTTGATGAATTCATTTGAAAAAATTAGCAATACAGTGTGGACTGGGCTCTTCAAGCCATGTTGCCCCAGTGACCCCCAACAAACCTAATTAACTTTAGCCTAATTACGGGACAATTTACGATGACCAGTCAACCTATCCGGTATATCTTTGGACTGTGGGAAAAAACTGGAGAACCCATAAACCCCTCCCCCCACAGATTCCACAGGGAGAGCATACTCCTTGCGGAACGGCACCGGAACGCCCAGAGCTGTAATAGGTTTGCATTAACCACTACCTATGGAATGCCCTACTGAATGGCGTTATAGCCTAGAGCAGGGGTCAGCAACCTTTACCACTGAAAGAGCCACTTGGACCCGTTTCCCACAGAAAAGAAAACACTGGGAGCCGCAAAACCCGTTTGACATTTAAAATGAAATAACACTGCATACAACGTTTTGTTTTGCCTTTATGCTATGTATAAACAAACTATAATGTGTTGCATTTATGAAATTGATGAACTCCTGCAGAGAAACGAAATTACATTTCTGCATGCAACAAAAACATTTTGAACTCTGAAAAAAAGACGTTGGGTTGAAGGTTACTTTTAATTAAAATACTCAACGTCTATTTGAGTCCTTCTTGTATTTATGAAAAACGCCAAACTTAAATTTGCCGCCAGCAGCAAACCAAAAATAACGTCAGCCAGCTGTCAACCTGAAAAATAAAAGGACTATTTCACTGAACAATGAAAACATATGAATATAAGTAAAATAATAGGCAATTAAAATATTTATCATACTTGGTCAGGTTGACTCACACCTGACAATGCAGTCGTATTCAGTAGGGATGGATCAATGCTTAGGGGAGTGACCGGGAAGGATAATGTGTTTTTTTCCTCTCTGAACTCACAGAAGCGTTTCCCAAACGATGTTTGCATTGCGATGATTGCAGAATGTAAATACTCCGAATTTATCATGTCGTGACCTTGTTTGAACTCTCTCAAATTGGGGAAGTGAGACAATGTGCCTTTCTGTAAATCTCTGGCAAGCAACGTCAACTTGCGCTCGAATGCCAAAACATCCTCCAACATGTGCAGGGCTGTGCGTCCTTACCCCGTTGAAGAGCTGTGTTCAGCGTGTTCAGGTGCGCTGTCATGTCTACCATGAAGTGTAGCTTTTCCAGCCACTCTGGCTGTTCCAGCTCAGGAAAGTTGAGCCCTTTGCTGCCCAGGAAAGTTTTCACTTCTTCCAGACGCGCGACAAAGCGTTTCAGCACCTCCCCTCTGGACAGCCAGCGATAAAAACACGTTGTAGCGGTGTGCTACACGCAGTCAGTAAACTGCAGTCAAAGATAGCTTTATTCGAACTAAACAGCCTTGCTTTTAAGCCTCCCTCAACCCGCCCCCCATGGGCGCGGATGCTGCAAAAGACATGTACTCACAAACCCCCGTAGGCTATCTCCCTTAGCCTGAACGCTGGCTAATTGTGAGCCGGTTCGGATGTGTCAGGAAATGGGTCGCCACAACGTCTTATTTAGATTGTACAAGATCACCATAATCTTCAAATTTAGATTTACATTTCAAAAACTAACAAACTAACATAAAATACATTTTAATTAAATACTGACCATGTAGCGGTGTGCTACACGCAGCGCTAAAATTACGACACGGAGTCGGTAACTGCAGTCGAAGGAAAAAACTTTATTCGAAATCTTCAGCCTCACTTTTAAGCCTCCCTCAACCTGCCCCCCATGGCGCAGAGGCTCCAAAGCTCTGTGCTCGCAACCCCCCCGTAGGCTATCTAATTGTGAGCCGGTTCGGATGTGCCAGGAAAAGGGTCGCCACAACCAATTATTTCCCAAAGCAACAGGGAGCCGCAGCACAGACGTAAAAGAGCCACATGTGGCTCCGGAGCCGCGGGTTGCCGACCCCCGGCCTAGAGCATTGCCCATAGTAAGCAAGGTGATAACTTTATTAAGCAGCTCCATTGCAGGTTCAATATCTATCTTTTCCATTATATGCACTCTCAGTGATGTTACATCCTCTTCACAGCTGGTATTTTCCACAGGATACAACTTGAAGCTGTGTTCCACCCATTTCTTCATTACTTCCTTTCAATTGATATTAACTCTGCCAGTTTCAATAGAGCAAATCTTTTGTGCTGGTGACTTAGTGGTTATTTTTCAGTGTATCACATCAGAGGACAGCTCAATCCCCATTTGTATTCCGTCATTGAGTTAATGAGGGCAGATTGCTGAATTATGGTACTCAGATTCCAGGGCAGCAATGGTAAATAAGTCAATCAGCATTTTTTCGTTCTTGTTCCCTATACTTTGACAGTGTGGTGTCATAAATAGGACCTCAAATGTAATTCCATCTTACTTCTGCACTCTGTGGGAATATTTGTGAGCATGTGCTCAGTAGATGGATATTCTGGGTATTATCTGGGTGACTTACAGCACACACCAGAGTGATTTTTCCCATAATCTAGCACTGTGGTAGATGTTGGTGTTGGGGATGTTAAGAAAGTAATAGTGAATAATGACCAAATCAATTTTCTGCCAATGTTCTGACTTTTGATTTCTCCAGGGATGACTGGGATATTGATTGGGGATGCTCCCAATGCAGAGTGCTTGTGGGGGGCGGGGGAGGGGGGTGAAAATTTCACTTACATTATACTAATTGCTGTAACTGAGTTCATCAGCATTTTGTATGTTTTAAGTTCCGGCATTGCAGTCTCGTGTCTCTTAATTTGCTATAACTTATTGGAATTGCTACAGGTTATGGGAGTTCTTTGTAATCCTGCCTTGCAAATGAGTGTAAATCTAGATTCAGTGAATGTTTTGAAGATTAGTGTACATAGATCAATGACATTTCATGAGCAGGTAGAGAAAATAATCCACAAACCTTCAATGATCTTAATCTTTGTGTCTCAAGAAGACAGAAGGTTTACAATAGCTGTACATAGCATCAGTTAGAGCACACCCAGAGTTCTGAGAGCAGTTCTGAGGACCACACATTTAAAGGAATATATTGGCCCTGAAGAAAATGCTTTACAGATATAACATCAAGAGTTAGATTGCAAGGAGATAAGATATAAAATTAGTTGTGGGGACTTGTAAATTTGAAGCTGCTATGTAAGAATGGAGGTAGAGATCCAAGAGAGAAATTGTCCAGTTGACTTGACATTGGTTATTGGCAAAATATTGAAATCATTACTGGAAGGACATAATATAAAAGAGCTTAAAATTCATAATATAATTTGGTAGAGCCAGCATGGTTTGTGAAGAGAAAGATTTGTTTGACTAATCTTAGAATTTTCTTTTGAGGAAATGACTGGCAGGATTTCTGTATGGCATGTGGTAATATACAACATTGATTTTTTTTAAAATATAAAAAGGTTCACAATGTTATTGTTGACACATTGGGTGGGACAATTTAAACCTTCAACTAGTTATATATGGTGCATACAAAAATTCCATGCTTGCGAATTTCAGCATGGAACATTGAAGTTGGGAGTCACCCTGATCTGTGGGTGTAAATATACTCCATCTCACACTCTGTACTTTTAACCATAAAATTATTGTATAAAAATCTCGTATTTTCAACTGCACTGAAAAAAAAATCAGCTTTAATATTTTAAGTTGATTTTCAGCTGTTTCCAAGTGTTCTAGTCATCAGAGACATTTCGGGGAAGTTAAGAAGGCCTTTAGCAGCAGTGGTTGTCAGGGTGGTCTGGTACCTGAGGCCCTATCAGTGTATATGCGATGTCTGAACCTTGAGGAGAGATGGATATAGAAGTAAGTGACACTAAGGGAGCTATCTTCCAGGCTCTGGCTCTTAGTGGTAGCCTGGGATATTGACATGGACAGAGAATTAGTTAATAGATAGAAAACAGTTTGTAGGAAGAAACTGGGATTTTCCAGGCAGGCAAACTGTGGTCAGTTGTTGAAATAGAGTGCAGTGCTTGGTCTCCATCTATTCACAATATTTCAAATGAAAAGGCCAGAACATCTTATAACTACAGAGCCATTTAACTGATTAAGCGGAATGAGTTCAACCATGGGAATGATTATACTGTTGGAGGGAATTGAATGGAGTACTTCTGTACTTGTGTTTCCTTGGTAAGCATATTCTTTAATTGTACCTACTTCAATTTACTGGGAATTTGAAGTTATTGTTTTCTTTATTTATTTAGGATTGGGTGTCATTGGAAGTTAACCATTTAATGCCATTTACTATTGGAATTGGAATATCTGTGTCTCTTACATGAGCTGTAACAACCTCTAACCAGGGAGCAAAGGAAAATTAGAGGGAAATTCTTTACTGGGCAGTGTGGACCTTGTGATGATTAGCCAGAAGTTGATATTGATATACAATTAAAATTCATATAACGTTGGAAGCTAATAATCTTGCCGCAGAATGAAATCAGTAACTTAGTTCAGATTCAGATTTGCTTGTCACCTGTACATTGAAACATACGATGAAAAGCATGATTGGCATTACCAATCAATACAACCCAAGGATGTCCTAGCAATAGCGATAACAGCAGAACCGAATAAAACAACAGCAGTACAACAAACCCCTTCCCCACCCTCACCCACACACGCCTCCAATCCCGGGTCAGGCTGCTTCTGTGTCTGCAGTCCTCAGCCCAGTCTTCCAAAGTTGTGTAAGAGGGTAAAAAAGAATTAGTAACCATAGTTAATTGTATAAAATAATTTGCATATGAAAATAAATATAATTACAGTTTTTAAAAGCTACAGTCATATATTTTAATACATTAAGATATTAACTGGCAGTTTTTCTGGTGAAGTGCTCCAAATATAAATAACTGTTGTTTTTGCTTATGTAATTATGTTTGTTCTCATGAGCTGCATTGATATTAATTTGTTAACTGGCCAAATCTGGTTGACTTAGATTCATCTGAAATAACATTGTTTTCCAATTCAAATATTTTTTTCCTTTGTCTCACTAAATCAAATCTACCAAAACGATAGATGGCATTGTAGCACAGTGGTTAGTGCTTTGCTTTACAGCACCAGTTACTGGGGTTCATTTTCCACGACTGTCTATAAGGAGTTTGTATGTTCAACCTGTGACCACATGGGTTTCCCCTGAGTGCTCTAGTTTCCTCCCATGGGTGAGAAGGTTAATTGATCATATTACCTAATACTGCTAGATGGCGCTGGTGAACCACGGCGCCATGTTGTGGGCAACTTACACAACTTCTAAACGTACTTCTGAACTACTCTCACTGCAATCTGCAGCCTGTAATTTCCCTTTAAGTAGCGTACTTTTGAATTGTCTTAACAAACTAGTGATTTAATAACCTTCTGAAGGACTCAGCAGACTTAGGTCTCAAGCATGCAGGTACGGCACCTTTTAAACGGACAAAGCTACATCTCCATGGCCGAAAGAGAGGGAGGAGGGGAGGACTTCAAGCCAAGCTAAAACTCTGAGGTACTGCAGAGCAAGACTGAGGACCTAAGGGCAAGAACATTCTACTGAGAGTATATTGACTGGGTGCATCACATCTGGTATGAAAACACTAATGACCTTGAACGGAAAAGCCAATAAAAAGTGGTGGATACAGGCCAGTCCATCATGGACAGAGTTCTTCCCACTATTGAGTTCATTTACATGAAGCACTGTCACAAGAAAGTAATATCCATCATCAAGGACCCCCACCATTCAGGTCATGCTCTGGTCTCACTGCTGCAGTCAGGTAGAGGGTACAGGAGCTTCAGGGCCCACACCTCTAGGTTCAGGAGAAGTTTTTAACCATCAGGCTTTTGAACCAGAGGGGGATAACTTTGCTTGCCGCATCACTGAACCGTTCCCACAAACTATGGACTCACTTTCAAGAACTCTTCATCTCATGTTCTTGATATTTATGGCTTACTTATTTATTATTATTATTTATTTTTCTTTCTTTTTGTATTTGCACAGTTTATTGTTTTTTTACATATTGTTTGTTTGTCTTGTTGGGTGCGGTCTTTCATTGATTCGATTGTGTTTCTTGTATTTACTCTGAATAATCACAAGAAACTGGGTCTTAGAGTTGTATATGGTGACATATATGTGCTTTGATAATTAATTTAATCTGAACTTTGAACATGGATGTAATTAGGTGCGATGGTTTTGTTAGGCTAGAAAGACCTGCAACCATGCTGCTTCTCTAATTTAATTAACAGTTTATAAATTACAACTGAATTTTTTCCATTTCCTTTCCCTTTGCTTATCATTCTTAATTGAGCTTCCCCCTTTTTCCACTTGTCAATTTTTTTGTTTACCAAAACTTAAAAAGGAAAGACTTTGTAGTTTTCAGACTTGTTTATTTTTATTCTGTAATTTTGATTTGGTATTCTGACTGTCTATGAGTAACTTAATTAAGCCATCCATGTCAGGGTACTTCAGTAAATGTCTTGCTTCTTAACTTTCTAAGATCTTGCACCAGCCGTCGGGTACAATTGAAGAGTGTGATTGAATAATGTGTGATTGATGAGTGTAACTTCTTCAACATCGTGTAACCTTAGTGGTTTCTGGACAAAATAGCACCTAATCCACCACTCCCCAGTATACAATTCGTCCACCTCTGCTTACTGTTGCAGAAAATGAAAGGCAGCAACTTAGAAAAGGTTCTTGGATGACATGTTACTACTTAGAAGATATAATATCACAGCATTACAGTTATCCTGTCTACAGGGATCTCATTTCAGCTGTTTCGTCATCATGTGCCAGATGATAATGCCTAGTGTAGATTGCTTGTCTGTGATTTAGATGGTCATGTATAGGATGAGCTTTGCAGTATTAAATCCTCTGAGTCCTCACACACAAGAGTTGACAAGTTGAAACACAACTGGGCTCTGGGTGCTTCATCAAGTGCCTGACAATGGTCCCCCTGCACATTCTGTAAAACATCTTTGATGTTGCACAAACACGAGAAAATCTGCAGGTTCTGGAAATACAAGGCAACACACACAAAATGCTGGAGGAACTCAGCAGGCCAGGTAGCATCTATGGAAAAGAGTAAATAGTCAACATTTTGGGCTGAGACCCTTCATCAGGACTGGAAAGAAGAGGAGAAGACTCCTTTCTTTCCAGTCCTGCTTGAAGGGTCTTGGCTCAAAACATCAACTGTTTACTCTTTTCCATAGATGCTGCCTGGCCTGCTGAGTTCCTCCAGCATTTTGTCTGTCTTTGATGTTGCATTGTTGTGTGGAGTTGCACGTGAAAATGTTGTCTCCCCATAGAGCATTCTACAATTGGGCCAACAAGAAGGAGGATCCACCTTTATGCTCTGCTATCAGATTGTGACCGAGCATGAGAATTACATAGTCGTAGACCTGAATATTTGAAGATGAGAGATGCAATTTCTGTATAATTTTCATATTGTGCTATGTATGCTGTGCTTAATCTTAATAAAAATTGAAATAAATGTTTGTGAATTCTGTCTGGCATTGAAACAAAATACATGGACTGTATTTATAACTTATTTTCAAAATATCTGAAGAATGGCATATAAACAAAAATCCTTAATTTTATTCCATTCTCTCCTTATTTACCGGCTTACTGGGATAGAATTCAATTAAGTGTCCTCTATCTGGGCTAAGTGATTACATGGCAAATATTAGCACCCAGATTTTTGCATGCGTTTCCCAGTATGGACCCAGGGAAATGGGAATAGAGCACCTGATTGATCCTGTCAGAAATTCATTGCCTACCAATTCTTTCCCCACCATTGACACTTTGTGGACTAAAACAGAACAGTGCAGAAATCTAAAATTATTTATTGTTTATGATGTGGTAGAATTTTCACTCCATGTGTAAAAGCAAAATATTCCTTCTCAAGTACTATTTACATGATATATCAAGATATCAACATGGTTTTGAAATACATTGAGCAGGAAAACATATAACTTATTTCTTTTGATTTATGGTTTATGATCTGTTGCTTTCAGTTGACTGCTTAAACATTGTTTGCAGTCAGCTTTATTCTGGTCTCCAAAATTTAATTCAGTTTCCATGTAGATCAAGTTAATCTCTTGTTTCTCAGAGAATTTAAAATGAAAATTGCCCTCATGCAGATTTACAAAAAAATGATTATTATGAAATCCCATTGTTTGCCTGCTGCCATATTATTTACAGTATATTCATCATCTTTTCAGTCTCTTGTCACATCCTGTGTACAAAACGGAAAAAAAAGGATGACTTCTGCTCTGTCAAATTATGGAAAATACTGCTTCCTTAAAAATGATGTGATAGATATATATGATTGAAAATTTCTTAATTTGTAGCAAAGCAAACGGTGCACATCTTGAAATCTGAAGTAACTAAAAATGCTGAAAGTCATGAACAGAATTTATTGTGTTTCAAAATGTCACTATTTCTGTCATTGTTTACATCATTCTGAACCATTGCTCTTTGGAAATTGACGGATAAGCAAAGCTGCGTTCGTTAGTACGAATCGAGGACAAATGCAGGAAAGCAGTTGTATTAAAACAATTCTTTCATTCATTTGAACACAACATGCACAGAACTATTTTTAAACCCATTAAAAACTCGGTGTATATATTCAGTCTTTTTCATTGTTTACACCTAAACCTCTTGCCTCCTTTTTTTCTGTCTGCACTACTTACGCAGCTCACAGCTTAGTTAGAGGCAAAAATTGAGATATTTTGATAGAGCCAATCAGTTATCATATGACGAGGTTTCTTGTTAGCCTTTCTTGTTTAAAAAATACAGTTCAGTTTATTTTCTGCTCAGGTTGCACTGAATTAACTGTTGGATGAAGGCGGATCCTGTGGCGTGAGGGAGGTGGGGGGGGGGTGGGTAGATGGTGGAATTATGCCATAGGGGAAATAAAAGAAAATGCTGGAAATATTTTAGTGGAGAGAAGCAGGTTGGCAGTTCTAATTGATTATCGTTTGTCATGCGAGGTTGACTAGGGCAATGGATTAGGTACAATAGATAAAATGAGTGTGAAAATTAAGACTCGTCGCCATCAATTCAGTTAAAAAATATCTGGAAACCATAGCTATATATTCATTTAAGCTTAGAATAGACATTATTGAGGTTATTCTTTTGTTGAATTTGCAGTGACCATTATCTGAATTTGTAATTGTTAACTGTGGCTTCAAGGCTATATGCTTGACTCACTGTTTATTCAGTGACTGAGCTGAGCATCAAAATGTCTCATAAAATCCTTCTCTATGAAACAAAAGTAATATGATCCCAAACAACTAAATGCTGCAGAAGCACAACGAAGATAATAAATATTCAGATTTATTTATCTCTTTCTTACTGTCTCTAATTTTCCACAACAAGAAATGCAGACTGGCCACATTCACAAACAGCAGTAAGAATTTAGGGATCTGGCCTGCTCACTCACTTTTCTTCCTTTTTTAACTAGCAGTAGAATAAAAAATAGAGTGCAAGGTAAAGGGAAAAGTTAAAAGATAAGTGAGAGCAACTGAAAATAAGAAGGTAAAAAAACAAAAATAAAAGATGGAAAAAGTGAAATGGAGGAGATGGATGTGACTAAGAGCAGAGAGGAGGAGACTGAAGTCTGAAGGAACTGGAATGAGGAAGCTGAAAAAGGTGCAGGTGGAATAAAAAGAATGGAAATGGTCAAGAAGGCAGAAATATGGAGGAAGGGAACAGTGTCACAAGGGACTTAGAGTCACAATGGAGTAAATGGATGACAAAAGAATAGACATAGAAAGCCTACAGCACAATACCGGCCCTTTGGCCCACAAAGTTGTGCCGAACATGTCCCTATCTTAGAAATTACTAGACTTCCCCATAAGCCCTCTATTTTTCTAAGCTCCATGTACCTATCCAACAGTCTCTTAAAAGACCCTATTGTAATCGCCTCCATCATTGTTGCCGGCAGCCCATTCCGCGCACACATCACTCTCTGCGTAAAAAAAAAACTTGCCCCTGACATCTCCTCTGTACCTACTCCCCAGCACCTTAAACCTGTGCCCCCTTGTGGCAACCATTTCAGCCCTGGGAAAAAGCCTCTGACTATCCACACGATCAATGCCTCTCATGATCAATGTCACTCCAAGGAGAAAAGGCCAAGTTCACTCAACCTATTCTCATATGGCATGTTCCACAATCCAGGCAACATCCTTGTAAATCTCCTCTGCACCCTTTCTATGGCTTCCACATCCTTCCTGTAGTGAGGCGACCAGAACTGAGTACAGTACTCCAAGTGGGATCTGACCAGGGTCCCATATAGCTGCAACATTACCTCTCGGCTCCTAAATTCAATTCCATGAGTAATGAAGGCCAATACACCATATGCCTTCTTAACCACAGCATCAACCTGCACAGCTGCTTTGAGCGTCCTATGGACTCGGACCCCAAGATCCCTCTGATCTTCCACACTGCCAAGAGTCTTACCATTAAGACATTATAGGAAATTGGAGAAAATCAAGTAAACAAAGAGGGGCAATGAAGCTGAAATGGAAGAACTTGAGATAGAAAAACTGATAACTGAGAAACAAATCTGAGAGGAGAGGGAATTAGTTTTCTTGCTGATCCTTGACCATTGTCATTAGCAAGCAGTGGGTGAGAAGATTAAACTATTTTGATGGACTCCCAAGCTGAAAAATTTGATGACATTTTAACATATTGACATGTTGTGACTGATGGGGCAGTGGGTGATTGATTGTGAGGTTATCTGCTCCTTCCACCACACAAAATGGGTCTCTGAGTGCTCGTGATGCATAGACTCAAGGTTGTCTGAGCTGGGTCAAACAACGTTGATGCCAAAACCTAGTGAAATAGAAATATTAATTCAGAAAGGAAAAATTAAAAAATTTACATCTTGTATGTATGATTTGATTCAAAAACAGACAATTAAATTAGAAATTCATAAATCAAGATAAAAATGGGAATCTGATTTGAATGTTAAAATTGATGGAAAAAATTGGTCCAGATTATGTTCTGATAGTATGAGAAATACAATAAATGTTTGACTTAGATTAATACAATATAATTTTTTTACATCAATTATATATAACACCACAGAAAATAAATAGATTAAATTCAAATATGTCTGACCAATGTTTTCGATGTAATCAAGAAATTGGTACTTTTTAACATTCTACTTGGTCTTGTTTTAAAATTCAACCATTTTGGATAAATCTAAGACTTTTATTGGAACAAATTACTGGAGTACAACTCCCACATAGTCCAGCATTATTTTTAGTAGGATACATTGAAGGGACAATACCAAAACTTAAATTGAATAAGTATCAGAAAAAATTTATAAAAATTGCATTGGCAGTAGCCAAAAAAGTTATCACAGTTACTTGGAAATCTGATTTATATTTAACTATGGATCATTGGAATAATGAAATACATAGTTGTATTCCACTTGAAAAAATTACATACAATCTAAGAAATGAATATGATATATTTTTGAAAATTTGGTTCCCATACTTACAAAAGATAGGATTAAATACATAGGTCCTTTGAAGATAAAATTATAAAGTAATTGGGGAAAGAAAAAATAAATATTAAAATTATTTTGAACTCCATGGAGCATGTGGGGATCCTCCGATATCCAGGCAATCTTTCTCTTTTTTTCTTTTTTCTCTCTCTTTAGACAAGCGTTAAGGGGGGGCAGGGTTAAGGGGAGGGGGGAGGGTTAATAATATTTTTCTTACTATTTTATCATCACATTTATTCTTGTAATTTTCTAAAATTTAATATATAAATAAATAATTTAAAAAAAAAGTTGTCTGTGTCATTCCAGATATCTTTCTCTACTTTGAGCAGTCTAGGACGTAGGAATTCCCAGACATCGATGAGGATGTTATGCTGCTTCAGACATCCTTGAATTTTTTCCTCCGTTCAGCTGCTAGTTTCTTCTCACAAAGTGGTGATTTTCTTCTGTGATGTCTAATTTTTCTGAGGCTCCCTAAATGTGGGAAGTGATAATTGTTTTTCAGGGTCTTGCAGCAGACTTTTATTTTTAGAGCCTGTATAGTGTTTGGTTTACATTCATGAAGCAGATTATATTTCTTTCCGCAAGTCCTAAATGGCAGATGTCATTGTTGATTGTTTTGAATAGTTACCAACAAACCCATCAGCTGTTGACATTGTGTTCTGATTGATTAAATAAAATGTGTTTTCCTTTTCCAGTCACTACTATCTTCACTGGGCTAATGCTTGTTGATGGCCTTTTCAAATTTCCAGTGAGATTGGCCGAAGCATTTACTGATGGCAAATCCCTTTAGCTGATTCAAGGAAAGGCTGCAAATCAAAGCTTTGATTGTTACTCTTAGGATAAAATGTTAGTAAGGTTTAAAACTGTCAGGAAGTAATGCCTACTTAACATGAAAGATGTACTTTGGCAATTATTTTACTTTATCTTGAGTGCAATAGTTTATTTAAAAAAATATTTTATTCATATTAGTTATAGTTTACAGTAATGTAGCTATTTGCAGTATTTTTTGTGAGTTTAGTAAGTGGTGGTTTGGATATCTAATTTTATTGGAGCAAATCTGAATGAATAAATTGACATGCATTTCCAATGCGAAGTGTTTTGTACTTTTATTTTGCTTATGCAATAGATTTTAATTGAGGATGATAAATTTCAAGCTGTTTTAAGTGATACGTGTATTGCAAAGCGTTTGCTTATGATTGCCCTATTAATCATAGATTTGAGTTAAAAATGGGTATCGCTCGACTTATAAAGTCTGATTTTCAGTTTTTACTAAAACGCAATTGAATCTTGATTCCTGTACGTGATTTACAACTTTTCCATTCTAACAAATATTGCTTAATGTCAGCAATAAACAAGAATTGAAATCCCAATTAAGTGAAGAGGAATTTTTTGCTGTCAACAAAGATCATAATCTACAATCACCTAAGAAATTTGGGGTAGGGAAGAGAAAGTTGGGAGTTGGGAAAGAGCAATGTCCATGTGGGGCTGGACTGGCGCTTTATCGTATCAATAATCGTGACATCTTTGGTCTTTCTTTCTATTCCTCTACTTATGAAGCCTAGTATCCCACATGAACCTTTAAACTTTCTTAACCAGCTCAGCCACTTTCAATGAGCTATCCACATAACATCCCTTCTGCCCCCAGATTGCTTTATTCCTTTACCCCTTGTAGAATTGTACCCATTTGTTTCAATTTCCTCACCAAACCTCCAGCCCTGTGTTATAGCAGTACAATTCTTCTGATATTATGTGTAGTATTACTATCTATAGTTGACTATTTTTGCATTCTAACACTGCGGGAGCCACAGCAGATTAATGACAAGTGAGTATGCCCTTTGGCGAGGTAAGAATCATGAACACTGTGTACCAGCTTCACTTGGTGGAGAGAAAATGCTTCCAGCAAGATGAAAATGACACAACACACAACTGGTTTGATGGCATAATACAGCTTGAGCAGAATGTATGTTTTATTATACACAATGGATTTCAACTATATTCTTGCAAGTTGTATGATGTAAAGAATCCCTTTTGTACTGCTGTGCACTATTTTGTGCTTTTGTTGTTTTACTAAATATTTTTATTGTGAAATATTCACCATATTTCTGATTTTTTAAAAATAATATTTCAGAAACCCTTATTTTCCTTACTGAGTCCTTTCTTGAAGGTGGCAGCTTTTTGTTATTACTCAAAGGATGTGGGTGACAGTGATAGGGGCAATTGTTTTTTTAAATCTCTAGCTGCTCCTGGATTCAGTGCCTTGTCTGGGCTATTTCTGTGGGTTGATGTTAACCTTTAGTACCAGAAAACACATCCAAACCAAACTTGGGAAAGATGGCAGATTTCCTTACCAAAAGTGAATTAAACCACCAGATTAGGTTACTATAACAATCTAGTAATTTTGTTACCACTGTTAATTATACCTCTTTTTATTCCAAGTGTATTTTTTTACTTGAGTTTAAATTCCCCAGCTGTCATAATGGTACTAGAACATGTGCTGACTGACCAATAATTCAAGCCTTGAAGGTACTTGTTAAACAACTTAAACACTGTTCTGCTGCTTGAACTAATGTTGTGCTTTTTTGACTTATTTGAATTACTTTTTAAAAGCCTGAACTTAACTGTTGCTTCTGCTACACGTTTTGAAGCCTTTAGCTTTGTTCTTTCTTTACTGTATATCACATTCACATACTTTCCAGCATATTTTTACTGATCACAGGAAACAAAATATAACTAGTTTCAACTAATCACGACTGCTGATCCAATTCAAATTAGGTGAATCAGCACAGACTGAGTAGGTCACTTAATTCTATACTGTATGGATAAATGACTTTGCCAAAAACACTCTGAGGTAACTAACAATGTATTTTTATTGGAAATGAAAATATTTGCCTGTAATCTTTTAAATTTTTGTTTGTAGATATTTGTGAGCTGTGCTGTATTGGAAGAGTTAACTCAGTTTTTCAGGTTTTGCCATCTTTGGTTCTGGTTGTTGTTTCCTTTGGCAAAATAAAGGATAGAGTCATAGAGCACTTTGGCATAGAATTAGATCCTTCAGCCCATTTTGCCCATGTCAAAATTGTTCTGCCTAGTCCTATCTACCTGGATCTGGACCATAGCCACCCATGCCCCTCCCACTGATGTTCTTATCCAAACTTCCCTTAATGTCGCTATTGACGTAATATCCCCCACTTCTGCTGGCAGCTCATTCCACACTTACACCATCATCTGAATAAGAAAGTTCCCCTTAAATATTCACCTTTCGCCCTTACCTATGATCTCTAGTTATAGTCTCACCCGAACTCAGGAAATGCCTGCTTGCATTTACCCTGTCTATACCTCTCATATTAATGCTTGATGGTTGCATTAAAAAAAAATCTGCTTTGGAAAAGGACAGACAATAATGTAATTTAAAAAATGCATTCATGCATTACCATGGCTAACGTATAAAAAACATATCGGAAGTTGGGTATATCAATAATTTCCTGTATTGTGCATTCTTCCCAAGCAATACCTCATGACTGAGGATGATTTTCTTCAGCTCCATTTTGATGTTTCTTGGATGGCTGATGTTTCCCAGAGCCTGGGCAGGCAAGCAGTTGGTTTATAAGGTGGTACCCTCCTGTACTGCAGGTATCTTTGTGCACTGACCAAAGGAAACTGAGGTTCTCAAAACCATTTCCAAATTTATCTGCACAGCTGAAGGTGTTGGCCTGGGAGAGGGCACTAGCATTGATTTGCTTTTCTAGTGAACTAGGAGGATTTCACAAGCATTGGTGGTATCTTTCCAGTTCCTTGAAGTGCCTACTGACATAGGTACTTCAGATCTTGTGGGTTAGGATCACTGTGCCATGTTTGATCACTTGATCTTCAGTTAGCTAAAGTCAATGTCATTAAACATTTCAGCAGCAAAAGAATAGAAACATAGGCACCTTGTTCTGAATTGAGCACACTTGTATAGGTAAAAAAGAAGTGTGAAGAGGGAATAGTTACAGAGGGGGTAGTTGCATTTATTTCCCTATTAGGCCAAGGCTCCCTCTTGGCCTTTAGAGTACTTTTTTTCTCAATGGTGCAGGATCATTGGATGGGCAGCTATCAGTTTTTGCATATGTAGCAGGATAAGGTGAAAGATTCCATATTGAGTTTAACATTGGCAGCCTACTGAGTGCCTGCAAAGCAAAAACTCAAATGTCAATATTTTCATCTTTTCTGAAAGCTGTGGCTTCTGCCATGCAACCTTTGTGTTGCAGTTACCTTCAAGTTATTCAGATTATCACATTGGATGGATTGCAAAAACTGTGATAGGAGCTTTAATGCTGAGACTTACCTAGGGGTAAATCAGCAGATGTAGTAAAATGGAAGTTTCCGGCAGGATCTGGAATGTTCCTTTTTCAGTGTGAATGCCTGGTGTGATACTTGACTGATGAAACATTTCCAAATTATTTTTCCTGTCAGGAAGGACCAGAAGCCAGTCTCTTTGTTCGGGCCTTCTGCTCATTGCTTTAGCTTGTTGTGTAGCTGCTGAGCAGGAGTTACTGCTTCACTTGGTGTGAAGCACCCAAGAAGAAAAAATGTGGAATTTTCCCTAAAATATATGATTAACCTTTGCTACTGATTTCAATGCCAACAGCATACCAGGTTTCAGTTTTTTAAAATTCTTGCGTTCTGCCAGTGGCTAACAGCAATGTTAAGTGCATCAGCAGGGGCTCAGTATCCGGATATGCAAGCACCAGTTTCAACTAGCTGGCATTGATTAAAACTAACCAACACCTATAAAGTGGAGGAGTTGGTGCCTGTTCGCATGAAGTGTCTCTGACCTGTGAATTGATAAAGTGTGGCACTGTGTGGGTGAGAGCAGGTTACTGTGTTTTATGATAGTGCAGTGGAAACCAGATGGGGGTGGAATGCTTTTAATGTTAAAGAGGCAGTAGGCCTCCTAGAAAGTAGAAGTGGATAAGCACAGAGCTCATTGCCAGGTGCTTAGCCCTGTGCTGTGGTGCCACAGGATGTGGGTATGGTCATTGAACAAGCATTCAGGCTTGGAGATACTGGAAAAGCCCAGGAATGAAAATGAATCTATTTCACTGCTTCAATAAGTTAGGGGCTATGAAGAATTTAAAGATATAGACAATTATCATGAAAATGAAAATGAAAATGACAATGAAAATGAAGGTTTGGAGGATTCAGTTTTCAAAAGTATTGGACGAAGGCAGTCCATTATCTGCATGAGGTAACCGTGCTGATTTTGTTCATTTACAGTCAATCAAAAGAATAGGGCAGCATGTTGGCTGTCTGTCATATCTGATGATGATGGTGAAATTTGTGTGGGAGATTTTAAAAGTGGAAAATCCATTGCACTGCGACTGTTCCATTCTCTCAACCTTGGATGTCCAGGTCCAGTGGAACGAGTAGTCATTACGACATAGGGTCATTCATTCATTTTAATTTTTAAAATAAAATGAAATGAAACGAGATAGGATCTTTCTTGTTTGCAAGAGATAACCATGACTTCTGTGGCTTATCATGCCCTTCTATCTCCACAAGGCATTGCAGAGTCACCTTCTTTGCCATTAGATCTCACTTTTGATCTCGTGCCCCATCCGCCGGACATGACTTCATATACTAGGGCAGGCATGCTCCTTTTTCACCAGGGTATGAGGCTTGCTGGCTACCTTAGCCCACCTGTCGAAGCAGTCTACTGGGGTGTGGCAAGTGTCGCATGCAAACAGCTACTTGGAGTCACAAGTGAGAGTTGAGTGTCAGTGGGAACCAAAGGTGAGTGAGCTGCCCCAGAATAGACATAACAAGCCCTTTCACCAGAGTTGTTACCCGACCCTAGACACCCCATATACACAGCAGTGTACACCTGAATTCCTCTGTCAATAACTATTAGGAAATAATAGTTTTATAGTACTATTGTAGAATTGGTGTTGTTCAGATTTGTTCTTTATTTCACTTAAATACATAATTTGTTACTCAGTTCAACAGTAGTTTGTCTTTATTATTCCCTTTTAGCTATTTTCATTGAAACTTTAGCTAATTGGGTCAGCCACTTAACTGGGACAAATTATACTGGTCCTGAGGTGTCTCAATTTATTGAAATCTACTGTATTAGGTTCAATTTTTAATACAGTTTGCAGGTAATAAACAGGAAGGTAGCTAACTGTCACGTGCATCGCTGCAGCCTCGCAGAATTTATATACTGCTGTTGGCTACATATTTGTACCACACAGTTTGAGCACACTGTCAGCTATTTCAACTATGACAAGCGCTCCATTTTAGCAAACAAAAATGACACATTTTCCAGTCTCAGAATAAAATCCTGTGCAAATGAAGAGTTGTAGGAACAGCTAGTAAGGTGAAAGGCATGGCTCTATCTCCTAAACTCCATGGAGGAGATTCCTTGCCGTTATTCTTGTGGCGATTGCTGAAGTCATGGCCAGCTGAAATGCTGGGCCATTGAGGGTGTCAGTATCTTCTTCGTATCCTTCTTCATATCTTAGTCAGTATCCTCCATCTGAAAGATGAGGTTTAGTGCAAGCTTCAAATTGTCAGAGGGTGGGATTGCATACAACATACAGAACACTTGGATGATGAATTTGAAGGAGAAGCATACAGAAGAAGATTGGTGCTTGCCTGCAGATTGTTTGCAACATCACTGCACAAGCCTTTATGCGGAGCTTGAGAGCCCAGCCTGGCCATCAAGGCTGTGATTTGATGTTTTTGTAAGTGATACCCAATTCCTTTCACTCACCTTATTGGTGTATGGTAACTGGCTACCATAGTTTTCAATTCAGCTCAAGAAGTAGCCATCTAGCTTTCATATCCTGCAGTGAAAGTTGAGCTGCTTGTTAGACTAACATTATGGAAGCTCAGTCTGCTGTCATAATAAGACCATAAGAAATAGGAGGACGAGTAGGCCATCCAGCCCATCAAGCCTGTCCCACCACTCAATAAGATCACGGCTGATCGTCCATAAACTCAGCTCCATCTACCTGCCTTTCCCCCATAACCCTTAATTCCCCTACTATGTAAAAATCTATCTAGCTGTATCTTAAATATATCTAGTGAAGAAACCTCAATTGCTTCCCTGGGCAGAGAATTCCACAGATTCACCACTCTCTAGGAAAAACAGTTTTGCCTCATCTCTGTCCTAAATCTTCTCCCCTGAATCTTGAGGCAATGTCCCTTGGTTCTAGTCACACCTCTCAATGGAAACAACTTTCCTACTTCTATCTTATCTATCCCTTTCAAAATTTTGTATGTTTCTATAAGATCCCCTCTCATTTTTCTGAATTTCAGACAGTATAGTCCCAGGTGACTCAATCTCTCCTCATAGGTTAACCCCTTCATCTCTGAAATCAACCTGGTGAACCTCCTCTGCACTGCCTCCAAAGCCAGTATATCCTTCCTCAAATATGGAGACCAGAACATGGCCTCACCAGTACCCTGTACAGTTGTAGGATAACCTCCCTGCTCTTGAATTCAATCCCTCTAGCAATGAAGGCCAACATTCCATTTGCCTTCTTAATAACCTGCAGGCCAACTTTTTACAATTTATGAACAAGCACTCCCAAGTCCCTCTGCACAACAGCATGCTGCAATCTTTCACCATTTAAATAATAATCTGCTCCTCTATTATTCCTTCCTTGGCCCGCTCACTTAACCTATCTATATCCCTCTGCAGACTCTCCACATCCTCTGTACAATTTGCTTTTCCACTCAGCTTAATGTCATCAGAAAATTTTGCTATGCTACACTTAGTCCCTTTTTCCAAATCATCAATGTAAATGGTAAACAGCTGCGGGCCCAGCACTGACCCCTGGGGCACCCCACTCACCACTGACTGCCAACCAGAGAAACACCCGTTTATAACAACTCTCTGCCTTCTAATCCACTATCCATGCCAATACACTTCTTCCAACTCCATGCATCCCTATTTTATTTATAAGTCTCTTGTGCGGCACCTTATTGAATGCCTTCTGGAAACCCAAGTATATGACATCCACTGCACTCATTATGTCCTCAAAGAACTCCAGTAAGTTTGTCAAACAGGACCTACCCTTTCTGAATCCATGTTGTGTCTTTCTAATGGAACCACTTCTTTCTGAATGTTTTTGCTATCTCTTCCTTAATGACAGCTTCAAGCATTGTCCTGGCTAACTGGCCTATAGTTACCTGTCTTTTGCCTACATCCTTTTTTAAAAAAGTGGCGTGACATTTTCTGTCTTCCAATCCGCCGGGACCTGCCCAAAATCTGGAGAGTTTTGGTAAATGATTACCAACGCGTCTACTATAACCTCCCTCAATCAAAATTGTGGAGTTTCATAATCCATCCTCCAAATCATTCTTAGCATTGTTTAATGAAAATGATAGTTGGAGCACAAATTGCCAACTGAGTGAAATATTTAATTATTTTATTTGTGACAGAGGGTAAATAAATGGTGAAAGCTGTTCAATGAATGGGAAACAGTCATGGTTCATGGGTAACTCAGCCACAAAGGTATTATCCTGTTGCTAGCTGTTGTCCACCGGGGATCTGGGAATTATTTATCCAGAGGATACTTAGTATCACTGCCTTGGAGGGGTGTAAAGGAAGCAGGTACTCTCACTTTTAAGACATATCTAGATGAGCACGAATTGCTAAAGCAATGAAGGCTATGAAGCAGAGCAAAGAAATGGAATTAGGGTAGATGGGTAATTGACTGTTGGCATTCTCATGATGGGCTGAAGGGCTCCTTCATTGCTCTGTGATTCTATGGCCTTTGTCTCCTGTTCCTGCACTTCTTCCTACTCTTCCTCAATTTCATTGTCAGTTGGCTGATGACCATAACCACAAGGGAATACTGACCATAGCTGTTTCGTCACAATGGCAAAAGTTGTGAAGCATGCAGCAGATCACTCTTGGCTGTCATTTTCTTCCCATTGACAACAGGCATTTGGGATGAGCACCAGAGTCATCAAGTCTGTCATCACTGAATACCTTTGCAACCTGATAGCCAATCAGAATCAGGTTTATTATCACCGAAATGTGTCGTGAAGTTTGTTAACTTAGCAGCAGCAGTTCAGTGCAATACATAATATAGAAGGAAAATATCAATCAATCAATCAATCAATCAATCACAGTATACATATATTGAACAGATTAAAAATCGTGCAAAAACAATATATATTAAAAAGCGAGGTAGTGTTCATTGGTTCAAAGATTTGGCTACCATTGCTCCCATACAATTGCTAACATTGCTTTGGCCTTGAGCAAAATGAAGGCATCATAGCTATTGCCAGATTGCTAGGCGCTGACTTGCACAATGTGTTATATTTGATCACAGGTTGAGGGAGTGCCTTTCATTTTCTATATATAATGGAATTAATGTGCGGCACCCACAAGGTTCATGAGCAATCAGTAACATTCAATGTCTTGGGGAAGCCAGTAGTCATAATAAAACTGCATGTTCCCTCAGCCTGTTTATCTCTGGAAAGAACAATGCATTCATCTCTCTTTTTACAGAGAACCTACTTGATGTTTTGTATACATAGTGCATGATAAATTCCAGGTTGTTTCAGGTGTTTCCAGCTTCAAATTCAAAGAGATCAGGCACATGATGTTTCAATGCTGTAACCGCTGGGGGTCAATACAGTGTCTGCTGTGGTCTGCATGCACTCTGAATTAGTGTGCACAGTAGACACTATTTTGGCCTGCAAATACCACTCATAGTGGCTGCACTACTAACAAGTCTCTTTCCAAATGGTTATTTGACCTTATATTTTCTTTCAGATTAAGTATGCATAAATTAGTGGGAACGTTTTGTTTCTTTAATATTTCATAGTGGCAACAAAACAAAAATCTCCTGCCAGTCTCAAGTATTGTTCTTTACTTACCATAAGACCATAAGATATAGAAGCAGACCATTTGGCCCATCGAGTCTGCTCCACCATTTCATCATGGTTGATCCAGTTTGCTTTCCAGTCCCAGTCTCCTGCCTTCTCCTGTATTCCTTCATGCTCTGACCAATTAAAAATCTATCAATCAACCTCTGCCTTAAATATACATCAAGACTTGGCCTGCACAGCTGCCTGTGGCAAAGAATTCCATAGATTCACACAATTCCACAAATACCATTTGTCCAGTTGTCTCTCTCTGATCAGGGAACTCCCACAGTTTACAGTCATTCTCAGCTTTTCATGTGGTATGAGGAAATAATAAATTTTAAAGATTAAAATAAGTGGTACTTTGGGTAATAATTATTCTGGATGAAAAACAGTATCATATCAGCGAAGCTACTAAATATGTCACAAAAATTCATTTTACACTTAACCTTTATTCAAAAGAAATTTTGCAGAAACATTTCAAGCTTCAATTGGAATCATCAGTCTGCTCGTCCAGTGATTTTAATGTGTATCACTGACAACTGAGTTAAAAATTGTTGGTACTAAAACTTTCATTAAAGGAGACCTTCAGGCAATGGCAACAAATGTTTAATTTAACCAGAAGTGTATTAGTACTTAGTAACGATTTACTTATTTTCAAATTTTATTTTGTTTTAGTTTCTAGTTGCCTGAAGTATTCATTTAATTAGACTTTTATGATTGTGGATCCATACTGAATGCTATCAGTATTTTAATGTGTAATTCCAACAGAGTGGTGGCATGAATGTTCTTACTTCTCATATTCTTAATTGACTCTGTGGTCCTGTGGTTTATAGTTATCTTTTTGGAGGTTTTATTGCTATATTTGTTTTTTATATCTAAGCATTTTGCATTTGGTTGCTTTTGTAGCTGCACTATATGGTAAGTGCAATTCAACCATTTGTTGCAATTTGTTTTTCGTGCACAAGTAGATGCCTGTTTAGTATGCAAGTCCTATTAGTCTATACAATAGACCATGCTCATGTTAAAATTGTATTAACCTTGAATGCAACTACTGGCTAGTACAATTTTCCTAATTTATATTAGGAATTAATTTTGCAAATTGTCACTGTTGAGCATCCAGTGGTCATTGTAGTTACTATTAAAGATTCATTCTGGTTCATATTTTGGCCATAAAATCATAAAAGCACCTATGTATTTATAAAATGCTCCAAGTTTGACTCCTTATGGTTCCTGTAGTAAATTCTGAGTATCCCTTTCGCACAGTAAATGCACCTGGAAAGGACAGTCCAGAGTTCTAAGTGCCTCTGGTGTCGTTTGACATATCTTAGGCAGGAAATATTGCTGCTAATTAGGATGAATGTGGTTGCTTGGTTGTGTCAAAGTAGTCCATTTTTTCTGCTAATAAGGTGATTTTATAGCACAGAAGGGCCTAAGATGATTGCTCTTCTTGACACTGTTCCTTGAAATGCTGAAGAAGAAAGGACTGCTTTATGTCATATAGTGGTGTCAAGTAGGAATGAGGGTACATCAAATCTGGAGGCAAGGATGAATGTTCCGTATTATCAGAAAGTAGAAATTTAGGAAGACAAGTTTCTTCTTCTATCAATTGATTAAAATGCATGTTGTCCAATGACTTGATTATGCTTTGGGATCAATTTGCAATCATACTTTATTGCAAGAGTCAACTGTGCTCAAAATGTGCAGTGCATGTACAGTCTTTACCTCTGTAAAAGTACCAAACTCCTGTCTTGTAATTATATACCATGGTAACTAGCCTGCAAGCATAATCTACTGCTCTTGTATTGTATACAAGGCTAGGCATGGAGTTAAACACCTTCTCAAAAATCACCCAAGCTGGAAGCTTTCTTCAGGGTTTTTTAATGAGGAAACTTTGTGAAACTACAGAAAGTTAAGTGAAACCCGTATTAGATACAAAACAGAATTGTTGCTCACCTGCATATACTAATGTTATTGATTACACTGGTCAGCAATTTTTTTCGAAAGTGTGAAATCAGTAAATATGGTCCAACAATTAAGGAGAGTGATTGTCAAATAGCGGAATATTCTAAAACAAAGGTTCATGTTATTGTCAAAGTATGCATGTACAATACAACTCTGATATTGGTCTACTCTAAATAACTATGAAATACAGAAAGACTATGCGTGTTGATGAAAGAAAAAAACATTATTCCTCCCCCCCCCCCCCCCCCCCCGGTACGAAAAAGAAAAGAAAAACTCACAGACCACAAAATCACTCCCTCCCCCAGCAAAAAACAGCCACAATAGCAATCACTGACCTCCTCCACTCGCAAAGAACTGTAACAGTAGCACGAAACACCCAAACCACCCCACACACAAAAAATTAACAGATCACCCACCTGCAAGTTGTCCACAAGAAAGAAAACACTGAAAAACTGAAG
The DNA here is from genome assembly GCF_030144855.1 of Hypanus sabinus. Taxonomy (NCBI): domain Eukaryota; kingdom Metazoa; phylum Chordata; class Chondrichthyes; order Myliobatiformes; family Dasyatidae; genus Hypanus; species Hypanus sabinus. Next base: position 25,942,144 of record NC_082714.1, on the reverse strand, counting down.
GAAACCAATATAAAAATACAGCCCAATAATCACATAAAACTCAGAATATGACAAATGTCTTTTCACCTGCGTACAAATAGAGCAACCGCACGAACTCAGTCCTTCCGTAAAGAGTGACTGCCGATTCGGGGCTGAACGTGCTGATCCTGCTGTTGACTGTCTCGATGACCCCCTCCGCATTCACCTTTATGCTTCAGTCTTCCTCGGCACTTTGCAATGGAGGTGTTTCTGACCCCACACCTCATCTCTGGTCCTTCCCATGAGTCAGCTTGTGTTCTCGGTCCTTTTAGGCCTCCTGTCTCTGATCTCAATGAGGTATCTCTCCGGACACAGCATAGCACTGGATTCTTCGATCGAGTTCCAAACTGTATGTCACAGTCTCCAGCAGATTCTGTAACACAAACAAGACAAAAAAAAACAAACAGCAAGCTTGGACAAAGTGAAATATTGGAGAGATTTGCTGTCTGGAAGATGTTGCCTGAGGGATTTTTGTTTACTGGTGCCATCTTGACTGGAAAACAAGCATAAATATTGAGCGACACACACAAAATGCTGGAGGAAATCCGTAGGTCAGGCATCATCTGTGAAAGAAAATAAATGAACAGTCGATGTTTTGGGTTGAGACCCTTCATCAGAACTAAAAAGGAAAAGGGCAAAAGCTAGAATAAAATGGTAGGGGGAGGGGGAGAAGCACAAGTTGGCATGCAATAGGTGAGTCCAGGTGAGGTGGTTGGAGAGATGAAAGGGAATGATGTGTGAAGCTATAACAGGTGGAAGAAACAAAGGGATAAAGAAGAAGGAATGTAATAGGAGAGGGCAGTTGACCATGGAATAAAGGGAAGGAGGATGTGATGGGTAGGTTGAGAGGGCAGGAGAGAGGAAGGGATGAAGGCCACAGGAATGAGAGGAAACAAAGGTGGAAGGGAAGAAAAATAGAGGGTAGTGGTTACTGGAAGTTATAGAAATTGATATTGATGTTGTCAGCTTGTAGATTGCCAAGATGGAATATGAAGTGTTGGTGCTCTAATCTGCCTCTGCCTTCATTGTGGCAGTAGAGGAGACCATGGACAGGCATATCTGTGTGGAGATTGAAATGAGTAGTCACTAGAAAATATTAAAAACTTCTGTTGACATGCAAAAAAAAAGTTAAGCATAAGGTAATGAATTTGTAGAAGCATTTGAATCTGTAGAGGATACAGAGGAACCCAAGAGAAATAATGGAGAACAACAGCCCTAGAGTGAATGAGATTTATGATCAAATTAATGATCATTACTTATAAAAATATTTGATGAATATAACTGAAAGTTGATATGTCTCCAGGTCAAATAACCCCTGTCCCATGTTTTAAAATCCTGTGGCCATGGAAAAAGTTATCTTCCAAATCGTAATGTATAGGTAACACTGGACAGCAAGCTTTTTTGAATGTATTGCTTCCTCTGAGTTTTTTGTTATTCTGATCAACTCCTTGAAGCTGAACACAAATGTAATTTGAGACTACTTGTATCGCATAGGAATTTAGAGAAATAAGAAATTAAGTTTTATTGAATTTAAGGTGTTTAATTGCATAACCATGTTGACTGACACTTTGCAATAGTTCAACTAAGCTAAAAATGTTTTGATGCCTTTCGTTTGTACTCGGTGTCCGAGGCTTCTTAAATGGCCAAGAATAATCATCCAGCATTGATGTTTTTTTGTTGCCTGATAACATTACAGTGATGGAGAAATGGTCTGGTGAAACCCTTCGTAATGCTTGTCACTGATAGTGCTAAGATTTGCAGGGAAGACGTTTAAATGGGAATGTAGAAAATGAACATTTCGGTGATATGTTGCACTTAATGGTTTTATATCATTGAAGCATGTTGTCAACCAGCTGCATGTAATTTGATGCTCATTAATTGCCAAGAAAATGTTCAACAATATCCTTGAATGCTCCCGATGTGATTTTCTTTGGTCCTACTAGAAGTTCTTCGAATTGCCTGTCGTTGATGACCAGTTTCATATGTAGACCAACAAAAATGCCTTCCTTAATCCTGGTATCAGTTACTTTGAGAAACATCTGTCTCAAATATTGACGTCCTTCACTGAAATTTTTGTACCTGGTGACAGCAGATTGCATCCTTGCAGTCTTGAACCTTGTTCTGTTTTTGCCTTTGACAAATTCAAGTCTCTGAACAGGTTATTTAACTCAGACTGAGTTATCAGATGAAGCTCATTCGACATAATGGGTTCAAAATCTGTATTAGTGTCCGTGTCATTTTCCATTCCTGGCTCGTGCATCATGGCATCTTCGCCTGCCTTCTCTGGACTCCATGCCTCTGGTGGCTTCGGTACTAGAAGGCTATCAACATGCAGCACAGGTCTCATGGCTGAAGAAAGATTGGGGTACTCAACGGATTTCTCATTTTTAGCAGAGAAACCAGACACACTGGTCAGACAGAAAGAGCAGTCTGTCACATGATCCTTCTGCTCTTGCCATATCACTGGGACAGCAGTGGCATTGACTTCTGAGTACCTCTGAGCCAAGCTCTAAGATTGACAGCACATGTTGTGCAACAAATGTGAGGAGCCAAGGTTTTGTTTTGGTCACCAATTTTACACCCAAAGTAGAGTTCATAGGCTTCCTTATTAAGAGGAGCCAAGTTTTATCCTTGAGATTTAATCATATACTCATCCCAAGTATACAGAAAGTATCGTGGGTGTTGCCATATTGGTGAGACAATTTGCTATCACAGATACTCCTGAAAATGCAATTATTTTATTATATTGAGCACACACAAAACGCTCTGCACAGAGAGCATGCACATCAGCATAATCACAAACTGATGTACTTGTAAACGCATGCATAGAACAATGTATGACTAGACAAGTTAGAAAACTTCTCAGTTTACGTAGTGGGCAACATTTTAATTGACTTGAATTATGAATTGAAATAACAAATATAGGCAATTTTGCATAGGGAAATTTCATGTAATTTTCATGATCAGCAGTCTAAAATCCATAAATACGCTCAAAAGTATTCAGGAAGCAAAATCTTTGTTGTCCAGTGTTAGTCTCACAATCAATGTTAAAAGAGGTACTACGCCCATGCCACATTCTATAGCTATGCCATAGATTAGAATGAACTTGTGGCATGACGATGGCTTAATTGAAATAAATATAATATTTCCTTCAAAGTACATCTAATAAATATTTATCAAAATGACGAAGCTCAAGACTCACAGATGTTGTTGTTTCAACAGCAAATTAAGAGTGGATAGAGATGGATGTCTTCAAGTTGAAATCCAAATGAACCCATGCAGGACTTGATGTGAAAACAAAGGTTATGAGCAGGAAGTGATATTTGTACAAAATGAACTGCATGCAAGACAAACAGTGCCTCTAAAGGCAAGGCAGTAAAACCTGCCAAAAAAGTTAATTTCTGAGAATGATGTTTTAATATTGGATTTGCACTTAAATGTAGGTAATTAAATTTATAAACACAAGAGATTCTGAAGATGCTGAAAATCTAGAGAAACAAATACAAAATGCAGGTTATCTACTGAGAGTAATGAAAGGTTTACTGAATAAATCTATATATTTTTTAAATATGTCTGATGAATACAAGTGTTTGAGTGTTCGCAGTGGGATGAGAGGGTTTTCCATAAGGAAAGATTGAGTTGACTCTTCAGAGATGAGAAAAATGAGAAGTGACATCATTGAAATACAGGTTTTCCCCCGCAATCCGAAGATAGAGCGTTCCTATGAAACCGTTTGTAAACCGAAATGTCGTAAATCGAGGAAGCAATTACCATTAATTTATATAGGAAAAATTTTTGAGCATCCCAGACCCAAAAAAATAACCTACCAAATTAAAGCAAATAACACATGAAACCTAAAATAACACTAACATATATGGTAAAAGCAGGAATGATATGATAAATATACACTCTATATCAAGTAGAAATATTGTAGGTATGGTGTAGTTTCACTTATCAAACTCGGGAAGACAGCTAGCCAGATCGATTTGGAGAAAAAAAATCGGCATTTATGAGCATGTGCAAACAACTGCCCACACAAGGCTTCTTGGTCATTGCAGTCTTCCTTAGGGTAAACACACGTATAAAGTGGGCGTCTTTTTTTGGTAAAAGCGAAAATCTCTTTGGTTAGCAAAAACAGGTACTAACGTAGGTCTTTCATAACAGCGAATTGTCGTAAAACGAACGTTTGAAAAGTGGGGGCCACCTGTATAAGAAAATAGGGAAATGATGAAAAATGTTGAAAGCATAGAATTGTGGACTGAAGATAAGGATTGGCCAAATGGACAGAAATGCAATGAACACACACAAACTGTCGGTGAAACTCAGCAGGCCATTAATGCTGTCTGACTTGCTGAGTTCCTCCTGCATTTTGTGTGTGTTGCTCAGATTTCCAGCATCTGCAGGTTTTCTCTTGTTTGTGAGAAATACAATGAAGTTGTTTCACTCAACATTATGAATCATTGGGATTTTGAAACAAGAACACAGTGGATGATCAGCCATAGAAGATGTTCGAGATTGAGATTACTAGGTGTTTGGACAAAAATCAATTGAAGTTTAAGTTGGGAACATGGAGTTTAGGTAAATCAATTTCAAAGTTCAATATCAGTATATACAAACTTTAGATTCACTTTCTTGTGGGCAATCACAGTAAATAAAAGAAAAAGTCAAATTAATGAAAGACCACCCTGAGCGGGATGAACAAACACTCAATGTGCAAAGGATGTCAAGCTGCAAATACAAAAAGAAAAAATACACAATACTAAATAAACAATATTTATTTATTTAGGTAGACAGTGTGGAGTAAGCCCTTTTGTCCCTTTGAGCCACTCTGCCTCAGCAACCCCCCACCCCCCAATAAACCCAATTAGCCGCAACCTAATCAGGGGACAACTAACAATGACCAATTAATATTCCTGGTATATCTTTGGACTGCGGGAGGAAACTGAAGGGCCCAGGGAAAACCCATACATTCCATGGGATTGGAAATACTGAGACACCTTATCGAATGGCACCAGAGTTGATCTTTGAACTCTGGAATGCCCTAAGCTGTAATATTCCTTGAAAAGTGAGTCTGTAGGTTATGGGAACAGTTCAGTGATGGGACAAATGAAGTTATCCCCATCTAGTTCAAGAGTCTGATGGTTAATAACTGTTCCTGAACCTGGTGGTGTGGGTCCTGAGGCTCTTGTACCTTCTTTGTGATGGCAGCAGTGAGAAGAGAGCATGGGCTAGATGGTGGAAGTCCTTGATGATGGATGCCACTTTCCCGTGACAGCATTCCATGTCGATATGCTCAATGGTGGTGAGGGCTGGGCCATATTCACTACTTTTTGTAGGCTTTTTCATTCAAGGGCATTGGTGTTTCCATACCAGATTGTGACAGTATGGTTTTTTTTTTCTTTTTCTTTGATTCATTATGGATTCTGTGTAATTATTCCAAACCTTTTGACCAATGACACTAATAAAATCACATCTGAAATTGAAATAACCTAGAGTTTAGAATATAATATTAGGAGATGTCACATAGCTAATGGTCTTAGAGCAGAAAGAGAAAAATATTTAAAGTTATATTTTAAGTTCCACAGATATTTCCAAGATGGGAATCTGGAGCAGAGAAGGAGGACTTTGAGATCTGAGCAGAAGTCTAGAAAGAAACATTTTTAAAAATCTTTGAAAGGGTTTTATTAAAATAAGAAAGGAACAACTTGTACCCACTCACTGGTGAGCAACTGTTTAAGTGTTATGGATTCATATTTATCACTGTAAAAGTGAATAGAGAAAATATATTCTGTTACAAATGTGAAAAACAGCAAAATGTATGTCAGACTCTGTTTATCGGCATTCAATACCATAATCCCCTCAATCTTATTTACTAAGCTTTTAAACCCAGGCCTTTGTTCCTCCCTCTGCAACTGGATACTCTGCTTCGTCATTGGAAGACCACAGTCAACTCAGATCAATAATAATATCTTTCCCTGAGTGTCAACACAGGTGAACTTCAAGGATGCGTGCTTCCCTCTCCCCATCCCCATATGACTGTGTGGCTAATCACAGTTCAAATGCCATTTAGAAATTCAAGGATGACAACAATTAGTGTACAATAACACAGATTTTATTAAGTCAGCTTAATGTAAAGGAATCCTTAGGAGGCAGTGATCATAATATAATTGACAGTTCATTCCTGACTGGCTGCATCACTGCCTGGTATGGGAACTGTTCTTCCCTCAATCACAGGACTGTGCAGAGAGTGGTGTGGACAGTCCAGTGCATCTGTAGATGTGAAGTTCCCACTATTCAGGACATTTTCAAAGGCAGGTGTGTAAAAAGGGCCCGGACGATCATTGGGGACCCAAGTCACCCAAACCACAAACTGTTCCAACTGCTACCATCCGGGAAATGGTACCACAGCCTAGTAGCCAGGACCAACAGGCTCTGGGTCAGCTTCTTCCACTAGGCCAGGGGTCAGCAACCCGTGGCTCCGGAGCCACATGTGACTCTTTCATCTCTGTGCTGCGGCTCCCCGTGGTTTGTTAGTTTTTGAAATGTAATTTGAAATTTGAAGATTATGGTGATCTTGTACAATCTAAAAACGTTGTGGAGACCCCATTTCCTGGCACATCCGAACCGGCTCACAATTAGCCACCGTTCCGGCTAAGGGAGATAGCCTATGGGGGTTTGTGAGTACTTGTCTTTTGGAGCATCCGCGCCCACAGGGACGGGTTGAGGGAGGCTTTAAAGCAAGGCTGTTTAGTTCGAATAAAGTTACCTTTGACTGCAGTGTCTTTATTTTAGCGCTGTGTGTAGCACACCGCTACAACGTGTTTTTTATCGCTATTAATATACATCACCACTGCCAATACCTGACACCCGCCAGTGCGCGCTTTCTTTTAATTCTTCGAGCCAAAGTAGGCTAACTATGGAGTAACCTTCAACCCAACGTCTTTTTTTCGGAGTTCAAAATGTTTTTGTTGCATGCAGAAATGTAATTTCGTTTTCTCTGCAGGAGTTCATCAATTTCATAAATGCAACACATTATAGTTTGTTTATACATAGCATAAAGGCAAAAAAAACCGTTGTATGCAGTGTTATTTCATTTTAAATGTCAAACGGGTTTTGTGGCTCCCAGTGTTTTCTGTGGGAAATGGGTCCATATTGGCTCTTACAGTGGTAAACGTTGCCGACCCCTGCACTAGGCCATCAGCTTACTTAATTCATGCTGATTCAGCTGTATCTCTATGTTATATTGACTACCCTGATGTACATAATATATAATATTATAAATTCCTATAATTGCACATTTAGACAGAGATGTAACATAAAAGGTTTTTACTCATGTATATGAAGGATGTAAGTAATAAAGTCAATTCAATTCAAAGGAATTCATACCGCAATTTGAGATGGAGATGGAGATGGATACTGGCAGGGATGATGGCAGAACAGAGGTGGCTGAAATTTCTGGGAATCATTCACAAGACGCAGGATAGACACTTCCCGCAGAGGAAGGTGTTTTCAAGTGGCAAGGCTAGGCAACTGTGGCTGATAAGGGAAATTAAGGACTGCATAAAAGCCAAGGAAAGGGCATATAAGGTAGCAAAAGTGAGTGGGCAGTTGAATGATTAGGAAGCTTTTAAAATCCAACAAAAGGCAACTAAAAAGCTATAAGAGGGGAAAAGATGAAATATGAGGGCAAGCTAGCCAATAATATATAGGATACTAAAGGTTTTTTCAATTATATAAAGAATAAAAGGGAAGTGAGAGTTGATATTGGACCATTGGAGAATGATGCTGATGAGGTAGTAATGGGGGGGGGGAATCGACAAAGAAATAGTAGATGAACTTTATAGTCCTTTATTTTAGTCTTTACTGTGGAAGTCACCAGCTGTATGCTAGAGATCTGTGAGTGTCAGGGAGCAGGAGTGAGTGTCACTGCTATTACAAAGAAAAAAGTGCTAAGCAAACTGAAAAGTCTTAAGGTGGGATAAGTCACCTGGACCAGATAGACTATATCCCAGAGTCCTGAGTGAGGTTGCTGAAGAGATAACAGATGCATTGGTCATGATCTTTCAAGAATCACTTGATTCTGACATGGTCCTGGAGGGCTGGAAGACGCAAATGTCACTCCACTCTTTAAGAAGGGAGGAAACCTAAAGAAAGGAAATTAATAGGCTGGTTATCCTAACTTCAGTGTTTGGGAAAGTGTTGGAATCCATTATTAAGGATGGGGCTTCAGGGTACTTGGAGACTGTTGATAAACAAGTCAAAGTCAGCTTGGTTTCTGTAAAAGGAAATCTTGTCTGACAGATCTGTAGAATTCTTCAAGGAAGTAACAGGCAGAGACAGTGGATCTTGTTTACTTAGATTTTCAGAAGGCATTTGATAAAGTGCCTCACATGAGACTGCCTAACAAAATAAAATCCTATGGCATTTTAGGAAAGATATTGGCTGTCAGACAGAAGCAACGAGTGGGAATAATCAGGGGGCTTTTCTAGTTGGCTGCCAGTGACTTGTGATGTTCTTCAGAGGTCCGTATTGGGGCCGCTACTTTTCACACTGTTTGTCAGTAATTTAGATAGTGAAATTGATGGCTTTGTGACAAAGTTTGCAGATGATATGAAGATAGGTGGAGGGGTAGGTAGTGCTGAGGAAGTAATGTGATTGCAGCAGGATTTAGACAAATTTGAAGAATGGACAAGAAGTGGCAGGTGGAACACAGTGTTGGAAATGTATGATAATGCACTTTAGTAAAATGAACAATAGTGTAGGTTATTATTTAAATGGAGAGAAAATTTAAACATCAGCGGTGCAAAGGGACTTGGAAGTCCTTGTGCAAGATTCCCAGAAGGTTAATTCGCAGGTTGAGTCTGTGATAAAGAAGGCAACTACAATACCTTCAGGGGGAAGTAGAATATGAATGAATGTATGTATGAATGAAATTTTATTTATGTTTCAGTACAAACATAACAAAAAGCATCATTTTCAATGATGATTTCATAGCAATGATTTCATAAGGCAAAATGAAATAATAAAACTCTTTAAAATAGACCGAAAGAGTGTAGGCTTGAAGCTACAGATTATTACGCCTACCCCTCTTACTTATACAAAAACATATTTGGCATCAATCATCACATCAAAACAAAAAATTTCATAATCTTTTAACACAAAATCCAATTCCAAGCATCATTTATTTACATTACTCCCATTCATTTTAAGTCATGTATTTTATATTTCTTCATTAAATTATTTTAAAATAATTTTTTAAACTTGTTAAGTGTGGTGCATGTTTTAAAATTCTCATTATAGCTGTTCCATAGATTCACCCTCTGACTGAAATACAATGATTTTTTACATTTGTTGTTATCCTTTGTTTTTGAAATATACATGTTCCTCTCAAATCATGTTGACTTTCTCTCATTTTAAACAATCTTTGGATACTTTGTGGTAACTGTCTAATTTTTACTTTATACATAATTTTAATTATTTTAAAATCTACGAAATCTCTGAATTTTTAAGTGTTTAGTTGAATAAATAGTGGATTGGTTGGCTCATAATGATTTGTCTTATTTACAATTTGTATGGCTTTCTTTTGGAGTAGAAAAATTGAGTTTGTATTTGTTTTGTATGTATTTCCCCATACCTCTACACAGTAAGTCATGGTGAATCTGTGGAATTTTCTGCCACAGGAAACAGTTGAGGCCGGTTCATTGGCTATATTTAAGAGGAAGTTAGATATGGCCCTTGTGGCTAAAAGGATCCAGGGTATGGAGAGGAAGCAGGTACAGGGTTCTGAGTTGGATACTGAATGGTGGTGCAGGCTCGAAGGGCCGAATGGCCTACTCCACCTATTTTCTATGTTTCTATGTATAAGTGAACAGTATAATGTATACAAAGATTCCTGATTTAAGAAATGTTATGTTTTGTACAGTATTACAATAGATTTTGACATTTTTGTTTTGACATAATTTATGTGGTTTCCAGCTTAATTTATTATCTATTACCACTCCTAAAAATTTTGTTTCAGATACCTTATCAATTTCAACATCATTTTTTCTAAGTTTAGTATATGAACTTGGTACATGTTTTCCAAATATTATGAATTTAGTTTTACTTAGATTCAATGATAATTTGTTGGTATCAAACCATTGCTTTTTAATTTCTAGTTCTTTCTCCACTGTATCCAAAAGTTGTTTCAGATGTTCCCCACTACAAAATATAGTTGTATCATCAGCAAATAATAGACATTTTAATGTCTGAGAAACCATACATATATTGTTTATATACAAATTGAACAGCAATGGACCAAGCACTGAACCTTGTGGAACCCCACAAGTTACCCTCAAAGGTTTTGAATCCGAGTTATTTATATGTACATGCTGATACCTGTCTTCCAAATAACTACTTAACCAGTCATGTGCCACCCCTCTAATACCATATCTTTCTAATTTTGTTAATAATAATTTATGGTCAATGGTGTCAAATGCTCTTTTTTAGATCAAGGAATATTCCCACTGTGTATTCATTTCTTTTTGTAGCGTTTGATATTTCTTCTACAAAATCTATTAATGCTATTGTCGTGGTTCTGTTTTTTCTGAAACCATATTGCTGTTCACAGAGTATATTATGTTTTGTTATAAAATCATTTAACCTTCTTACAAATGTAAGTAGAATATAAAATGCAGGAGATAATGCTGAAGCTTTGTAAAACATTAGTCAGGCCGCACTTGGAGTATTGCCAACAGCTTTGGCCCCCTTATCTCAGAAAGGATGTGTTGTCATTGGAGAGTGTCCAGAGGAGGTCCTCAAGATGAATCTGGGAACGAAGGGGTTAACTTATGAAGAGCATTTGCCAGCTTTGGGCCTTGACTCACTAGAATTTGGAAGAATGCGCGGGGTTGGGAGGGATCTCATTAAAACCTAGCAAATGTTGAAATGACTAGATAAGGTAGATGTGGAGAAGATGTTTCATCTGGTTGGGGTGTCCAAAACAGCTTCAAAAGTGAGGGGTGACCTTTTAGAACAGGAGTAAGGAGAAATCATTTTTGCCAAAGAGTGGTGAATTTGTGGAATGTTCTGCCACAGACTGCGGTGGGGGCTAAGTCCATGGGTATATGGGTATATGTTCGGGGCATCAAGGGATATGGTGAATGGGCAGGTGTATGGGGTTAGATGGGATCCAGGATCAGCCATAATGAAATGGTGGAGTGGACTCGATGGCTGAATGGGCTAGTTCTATTCCTATGATTCCTATGACAATGTTGGTAAAACCTCAGATGGCAACAAGGAAATGTACAGGAGTGAGATTGATCAGCTGGTTGAGTGGTGTTGCAACAATAACATCATACTCAGTATCAACAAGACAAAAAAAATTATTGTCGACTCCAAGAAGGGGAAGTCAGGAAAACATACAGCAGATCTCATTGAGGGGTTAGTGGTGGAAAGGGTGAGCAGCTTTAAGTTTCTGGAGACATCAATATCTCAGTAGATCTATCTTTGGCCCAATACATTGATGCAATCATTAGGAAGGCACATCAGAGGTTATACTTCATTAGGAGTTTGAGGAAAGTTGGTGTCACCAAAGATTGTATAGATAAATGGAGGAGAGCCTTCTTACTCATTGTTTCAACATCTGCTATGGAGGCACAAATGCACAGGATTGTAAGAGGTTGCAGAGGGTTGTAGACTCAGCCAGGTCCAACACAACCATCAAGAACACCTTCAATAGGTGGTGTTTCAAAAGGGCAGCAGATATCATTAAGTACCCTCACCATCCAGAACATGCCCCCTTCTCTTTGATATCATCATGGAGGAAATATAGGAACCTGAAGAAACACACTCAGTGACTCAGGAACAGCTTCATTATTAAATTTCTAAATGATCCATGAACACTACCTCATGTGAGAAAGGATCTTGTGCTTTCCCGGCATATATGATGAATAAACTCTTCTTGGACTTCCAGCTGAGTACAGGTATTGATTAAAACTGACAACTTGATGACAAACTCTGCCATCTTCATCAGGGATGATGCCCGGGCATATCTACTCCGGGCATATATACCCCTGTAGTCTGTCCCTTCTGATGATTAGTCTGCATCCAATTAGATTTCCACCTTGTTTACAATTGAATTCCAGTTCTTACATAGAGGGAGACCTTCATCTTTGTTAAAATTCTTTTTCTCTAGTTTTATTTCAATGGCTTCCTTTACCAGGTGGTCCTAAAAGCCATTAGCAGGGCAAAGTGATTTTGTGCCATCAAAGTCAATCCTATGGCCATTGTGAATGCAATGTTCTGCTACTTCCAATTTCTCCTGGTAACCCAAATGGATACACTTCTTGTTCTCCTTGATGCGGGTTTCCACTGTGCCTGGTCAATATACACTGTGTCGGATTCACAGGGAATCCTGTAAATATCAGTCGACTGGAATCTCAGGTCATCTTTGATCCATGTAAATTGTGGTTTGAGCTTCCTTACATTTTTGTTTTTATGCACTGTATACTTTGTAATTTATAGTAACGTTATGTCTTTGTATTGTACTTTTGCTGCAAAGCAACAAATTTCACTTCATATAAGATAGTGATAATAAGCCTGATTCCGATTCTGAAATGTTTGAACATCAGGATTCATTCTTGGGAAGAGCAGATGTTATATTCCAATACAGAGGGAGAGGCAGCGGAGGCAGTGGATTAGTAGTACAGTGTCCAATCAATGATTCTGATTTGTGATATTTTAGGTTATGGAGCTTCAAATCAAATGAGTTCCAGTGGCCTATTGCCCAACGTGTACTATAAAAAATTTGCCAACTTCCTTCAATTTTTCTGCTAATTGTGAGATAAGACATCTCTATTCAGTCTATTATGGCTGTTCATAATTTTAAACACCCTGATAAATTTCTCTTAGAATCTATTTAGTCAGAAAGGCAAATACCCATCTTACAGATCTTCCTTCACATGGGTTCTAGTCCAAATTTCTCAGAAAGCTGGTGCAATCAGTTCCTGCTTGCAATATGTTCACTCTGCTCTTACTGTGCTGTCATTAGCATTTTTTGAAGTTCTAACAGAATCTGCTTTCTGTTTCTTTTGTGTTTAGAGCACTGAAATGTGAAGTAAGAACACACTGCTTGATGTGTTGGTAATGCCTTCAGAAGGGGTAGGATTGTGGAGAAAAAAGAAAGATATGATTTAATTGAAACACGCAACATTCCTACAAGGTGTGACAGAGTAGATGTGGGGATGTTGTTTTTACAGGCTGATCTGTTGAAAAGAAGGGTCAGCCAAACATAAAGGTACACAACATGGGAACAGCTTCTTCAGTCCAGAGAGTCACGCTGAATGTCAAGCACCCACGTAGAAAAATTGTGCACCAACTCCATTTTATTCTCTCTATATCCTGTCAGTTCCCTCAAGATTCTGCCACTCACCTGCATATAACTGGTTAGTTGCAATAGCCAATTATTCTATCAAGCTTCACTTCCTTGGGATGTGTATCCAAAGGGAGAACGTGTAAGCTCTACATAGACACCACCTGAGGTCAGCATTGAACCCAAATCATTGGTACTGTGAGCACCAGAATCTCCACTAGTTGTAGCACAGTGCTGCCCTAAGTAAGACTCTTTAAATCTTTGTCCCACCAATGTTTTAGATATTAGTGGTTAGTGCAGGGAAGTGACACTGAAGTCAGTGATCTTATCCTTTAATGACATATATAACTGAGAAGAATGGGCATGGTGAAAGAAATAATCTGCTTGGGTTTTAAGGAAAAACTACAAATTTTATTGTAGGAGACAAAGTGGAAGAATTGCAAACCTTGTTGTGTTCTCTTGTTCAGTTGTTGTCTTCATTATGATTATAATTAATGAAGGTGCCAAAGATTTGGTTGTTAGATTTGCTGATGATACAAAGATAGATAGGAAAGTTGTGAAGGTCTTTACAATAGAGTGTAATATAGAAAATGTGATATTGTTTGTTTTGATAAGAAAAATAAATGGTGTAAGACTGTAGAGCTCCAAGATACAAAAGGATCTGAGTGTGATAGTATATGCTTTACTAAAAGCTAGCATGCAGGTAGAACAAGTAAATGGGAAAGTTCACACACTGTTACTGTTTATTGCCAAACTAATTGACTATTGAAGATGTTAAAGCTTCTGAGAGACCATATCTAGAATACATTTATAATGCTGGTCTCCTTACTTAAGGGCAATCGTTAATGGATTAGAAGCAATTCCGAGAAGGTTTAGCTGGAACTAGGTGAAACCAGCTGATTGACTATGAGGGGAAGTTGATCAGGCCAGGTTTGCAACCACTGGCGTTAGAAAATTCAGAGGGAACGATTGAAACAGTTAAGATCCTGTTGGATATGAATGAGGAGGGAGTGAAGAGGATGTTTACTCTTGTGGAAGCATCTTGAGCTAGGAGTTACTCTTTAAAAATAAGCTGTTGCATATTTAAGGCAGGATGAGATTTGACTCTTCTCAACCCTTTTTTATGCCTTGGACTAATACCAAATAGCAAGGGGCCTGTGGACCCCAAGTTGAGAACCCCTAGGTGTTGTGAGTCTTTGGAACTCTTTTGCTCAAAGAACCATGGAAGCACATTCTTTGAATGTTTCTAGGCAAAGGTAGATGGATATCTGGTAAGAAAGAAGATGAAATGTTACTGCAGATGGGTGAGAATGTTAATAAATAATATTATTAAATGATAGGCCGAATGACCTGTCTTGGTCCAAGCTCATATGCTTGAATGATTCAGTGTTTCGGTAAATAATCTGTATTTCTTGTATTTTGGAATATATACTGGGTATAATAGAAAATACTTCATGGGTGTGCAGCGGCTCATAAATAGTGCCACAGGGATCTAATGGTTGGAGGCCAACTGGAAAAAAATCAAATTGATTTCTTATTGTGAAGAACATTTCAACTGTCTTCAATAAATAATTTCTTATGATCCAATATGCCTGTCTGCCTCAGTCTTCCTTTCTTCCTCCTGACCAGTTAAAATTTAAAATATATTTGCATAAGTATATTAAAAGTTAAGTTCACAATACAATTTGATTTCAAATTAAAAGCTGTTTTAGATTAGTTTTTTTTCATATCTTGAATATATGTAGATGTAGAATGAAGCTCCAGCTCATGGAGCTGAACCACATTCTTTTTTTCATTCACTGTCTACTTGCTAATGAGTTTGCATCACACAGCAGGAAACCTGTACAATTCCATTCCTCCAGACCTGTTTTTTCCCTATTTGTCAGATAAACCATGTAACCTCACTTCATGCTGCACTGAAAAAAAATATTGTTTCTGAGCTATTTTTCCAATTTTTTGTGTGTTTTATTGATGTTTCTAAATAGTTTTAAACATGCTCTTTTGATTTACTATCTTCTGATTCATCTTATATTAATGTGTTAAATTATCGTGATGAGAATAATTTTTGAGAGTAAAATGCCAGCACATTTTGGTTATGAAGTTGTAAAATGCAGAAATAAGCCTTTTTCCCTGCCGGCTCCATTCTAATCATCAAGAAGCTATGTTTCTTAATCTGATATATCAGCATTTGAAGAATACCATTATGTGCCAGGGTAATTCAAATGCTCATCTAGGCATTAAAATGTTGTGAGTCAGAACTCTCTAACTTATTAGCCCTTATCCTAAACCAGAGCCCTTTAGTTTTAAACTATTTTGCTGTGAAGGAAAGATATGTACCCTCTCTACGGCCTTCATAATTTTGTCTGACTCTCTCTGGTCTTCCCTCAGACTCTTCTGTGCCAAAGTAAACAAACCAAGGCTAAGTTGTATCTCAACCTAAGTATTCTATTCCATACTGCATCCCAGTGAATTTCCTCTACATCTTCTTCAGTCACATCCTCTCACGTACTTCTAATAATGTGATAATCAGACCATACTCGGTACTTCAGCTATGGCCTAGCCAAAGCTTTGGAGCTCCAGACCATAGTCATGTTGGATATGAGATTGTCGTGTTTCATAACTGAAATGGATCATGCAACAAATAATTTATTTGGCCACCACCAAATACAGAACAAAAACAGTCCTCTTATTTAAGCCAAGTTGGACATGATGAACGAATATTCCTAGCATTCCAAAGAAATCAAGTATCTGGGAGAAGTCAAGGTTATTGTTTAGTTATAGGAAATGTCCAGTTAGGTGGAGGAGGACATTTGTGGATAGATTAATTTAGTATTTGCTAAATTATAGGTGTAGATTGAGATTATGCAGGAAATGCACTCACTACTCTACATATGCTGAACCAAAATTAAGGAAATTTCGAATACTCAATATTCAATTTAGTATGTGGAAACCATTTGACAGATTAAACAAATTTTTGTTTGTGATATTCATTTGAAATTTGAACTGGATGCTATTTCTATTGACTAATGTATGAATTTATAATTGTCTCATTTAATATTAGGTTTCATTAAGTGCACAAAGTAACAGCAGGAGATTGGCATTTCTATAGCAATGTAGCCCTGGGCTTAACTGAATTAAAAGTAACTATGTCTCAGCACTTTACCTGTTACCAGCATCAGTAACTATTGCAGGACATTGAAAAGTTTAATGTTATACATCGTACCTTGTACTTTGATAAACATTTTGATGACAGTAGCTTGGGGCCCTGAACTAATGAAGGGTATTTAGTCTCAGACAGATTGACATTAAGTTTTCTTCAGATGGTTTTTGTGTAAAATGTGCACACTTTATTTGACTTTTAAGAAGGATGATTCCGCATAATTTGCTACATGTAATGTTAAATTTGGATAAGGAGGCAGAAACCAAAGTCAAAGAATTTGAGAATTTTAAATTGGTTTGGTCGTCACGGCAAGCTATTCTTAAAACATAGATTTCTAAACAGGGTCAGGCTTTTTAGCGCATAATGTTGTGTTGAACTAATTTAGTTGGTAATTAAAATCTTAACTAAACTAATCCTTCTGCCTGTACAAGGTCTATATTCCTCAATTTTCTGCACATTTATGTGCCTATAAATTCTGCAGTCCATTTGCTTCCATTGTCACCTTTGGAAGCACGTTCCAGGCACCCACCACTTGCTGTATGCAAAATTAAAACAACTTGCTCCAGCATGTCTCCTTTAAATCTACCCCCCTCTCACTTTAAATGCTTGCCATCTAGAATCAGATATTTCAACCTTGGGGTGAAAAAAACTGTCTATCTATGCTTCTTATAATTTTATATACTTCTACCATGTCTCCAATCCATCTTTGCTGCTCGAGAGGAAACATCCTAAGTCTGTCCATGTAATCAATGTTGTATCCTGATAAAATCAATTAATTTGTTCAATATTGTATAGCTGTTGATCCCGAATCTGCTTTCAAATTTGATATTGAATCCTGTCCGTTGATGAGTTTTTATTGATATGATCAAGCCCCAACACTTCAATCTCCAGAGCATGGCCTAACTGTACCCCTTCCTCTGTTCACCTGCCATTGAAACCTTTATACTTCCCTGGTGCTTCCTTACTTGATCATTTCACCCATTTTGTAGGCCTCCTATTCTTCACGTTTCACTATGTTGTTCACACAAAACTCTGCTAAATTGCAGCAAATCTGATTTTCCCTCAACTCCTGAGGAAAGAGAAATTGTTGCAGAAAAAAAGATCAAAAGTATGCATTCAAAATGCTGGAGGAGCTCTGCAGGTCAGGCATCATCTTTGGAGGGAAATAAACAGTCGTTTCAGGTCAACATCCTTCAACAGGACTGAAAAGAAAGAGGGCAGAAGGTGGGAGGAAAGAGAAGGAAAGTGGAGCAGGGAGTGCCGCAAGAAGCTGGAAGGTGTTAGGTGTAAGGGGCTCTTTCTTAAGCCCATTACTTCTTCTGCCTAACACCTCCCAGCTTCTGACTCCAATCCCTCGACCTCACCTTCCCACCTGCCCACTCACCTGGTCTCTCCTATCACTTGCCAACTTGAACACCTTCCCTTGCCCCACACCACCTTATTTGACTTCTCCTTCTTTTCCAGTCTTGATGAAGGTTCTCCACCCGAAATGTTGACTGTTTATTCCATCCATAGATGCTATCTGCCTGCTGAGTTCCTCCTGCATTTTGTGTGTGTTGCTTAAATTTATATGAAGAATCTCTTGTGTTTTTAAAAAATATGCATTTTCAGTTTCTATCTCTGTATTCACGTGTCCATCTTTGTTTAAAAATCCTTCCATTTTTTCACTCCTCCCGTTCTCTGTGAAACCCTCCAGAACGTCTCTAGATCTTAACAACATTCTAGTTCTGACACCTTGGACATCCTGAAGCATTTGGTGGGATTGTTGCCTTGGCATAATGATGCAGTCCTTATTATTTTCCATTGACTAAGAAACTTTAGCCTGAATTTTGTAGTTAGCAGCAAAGAAATACTGCTCAGCAATGAACTGAGACAAATTTGTCAAGTGATCCCTGCCGTGTGGATTTCCCTTTTCCCAAAATCAGCTGTCAGATGTCAAACCTTGGAGATTTCTGGCACACAGACACACTGATGTGAATAAGTATACTGAGCATACAGTTGAATTTAAGAACTCTTGATGACAGCAAATCAAGTCCAGGAAAGAAATCCTCAAATCGTAATTTGTTTTTTAAAGCATAAATTATTTGGAGACGCACATTAAATTAGATAGGGAAATATCATAAACACTTAAAATTATATAATTTAATATACAATTAAAATTGAACCTCTCCCCCCTTAGAAATGTAGCTAGGCCAAAATGAATCAGGAGTCTCAGTGTCTCAACAATGAAACCATCGCCAAATTTAATTGCTGGAGGACACTGGAAATTCAAATGCTACTCATCCTGATGTGCACTTCAGAATCAGTCACACAGCATAGAAACAGGTTCTTTGGCCTACCTTGTCCCTGACGACTGTGTTACCTAGCAAACGAGTCTACATTTGGCCCATAGCCCTCTAAACCTCTCCTATCTATGTACATAGTTAGATGGCTTTTAAATGTTGCTAATGTGCCCACCTCAACCACTATTTGTTGGCAGCTCATTCTAAACGTGCACCACTCTTTGTGTGAAGAAACTGCCTCTGATGACCCTTTTTAAACCTCTTGCCTCTGCTCTTAAACCTATGCCCTCTTGTTTTTAGTACCCCTACCCTGGGGAAAGAAAGACTATGTGCTTTCACCCAATCTTTGTCCCTTATGATCTGTCAGTTAGCCCTAAATCCCCTACTTTTCAGGGAATAAAGTCCTAGTCTATAAAACTTCTCCTTGTGGCCCCTAATTCCAAGCGAATCAAGATAACTTCAACCATTTAGGAATGAAGTGAAGCGGATGGTAAAATTTTTGAAATCATCTATCCAAGAATGCTGTGACAGCTTGGTCATGGAATACATTCCAAACAAAGATTGATAGTTTGCTGGATATTGGCAGAATCAGGAAATTAAGATAGGGAAATAAAATGGTTTTAGGCAGAAGATCAACCGTAATCTTATTGAATGGCAGAGCTAGCTCAAGAGGCCATATACAACTACATTTTCCAATGAGATTTTCTTTGTGTTCAGCACCAGAAAGTTAGTTTTTATTTTGGTACCAGAAAGATTAAGCATTAATTTAGAATTTGGCCTTTTTGAAAACACAAAGTTCATTCAACAAGATGTAAAATATTCACTGTCAACTTTTTTATTATCATGGTAGTTACCCATTAAGTGACTGATTAGTCTGATTAGTCCAGATAAGACAGCAACAAAGCACTCTGTGGAGGAGTAGGATCTCTCAGAAATTAATTTGTGAGCTGTCATGTTAACTGGATGTCTTTGTAAGAGTTTACTGTCAGATTATCTTGCATTATAACAGTGAAGATTGATATCCTTGCCATTTTTTTCTAGAAATTTCAGGCTTTAATACCGAAACTCATGGTTTTTTTTTGCTCTTCCTTTCTGTAGAGTGGAAGTGGAGACACTATTTTTTGACTAATGTAATGCGATGTTTAATTCAGCTTTAGAAAAATAACTTGCAATATCTTAATGAAACCCGAAAAACAATGAGAAAACTAGTGCAGTCGTTATGTTTCAGAGTTTGCTGCTGCAAATGCTCAGGGTTGAAGATGTTACTCACTGATACGATTGTGCCACAAACCTGCATCAGAGATTGATGGAAGTACCAGTTGATAATAATGGGGGAAAGATTAACATGGCACCCATAGTCCCAGAGTTGTACAGTATGGAATCAGGCTGCTCAGCCCAACTTGTCCATGTTGATCAAGATAGTTCCATTTTCCTGCATTTGGCCTATATCCCTTTAAAACTTTTCTATCTATTTACCTGTTCAGATGTTTTTGAACATCCAATTGAACCCACCTCCACAGCTTTCTCTGGCAGCTCATTCTATATACCTGCCAATCTGTGTAGAAAATGTTGCCCCTGAGGTCCCTTTGAAATCTCACACTCTATACAGTGTATAACCACTGGTTTTAGAGTCCCCTATCCTATGAAAAAGACAATAACCATCCACCTTATCTATGTCTCTTATGATTATATATACAGTGGATTACAGTTAATTGGGCCACCTATTTGGGGCAACTCTTTAAAAAAAAACAAAAACTAATCAAGAAAGTAGCTGGGATTCCCTTTGTTTATTTGGGGTACTATGCTGCTTAATTGGTATATGACACTGATGTCGAACAGTTTCTAACTGTTGTGTCTTGTGTGCACATTAGACACTACGTGTGCTTAGAGCAAACAGTTTTAAAATAGTCAGTTGTGTGATTGTTTTCAAAAGGCAGTGATTTTTGTCACTGATAATTGGTGAGAGATGAGCAGCAAGACAATTCAGAAGTGTTGCTCATTGTGCTTTAAGCATTCAGGCTAAGAGATGCCAGAAACGGTCAGGGGTGAAAAGGAAATTTTTTCACTAATTCAATAAGTTAGGAACCATGAAGAATTTGAAGGTATCGACAGTCAAAAGCATAAAGGCAGACTATCTGCACTAGCTGACTGCGTTGATTTTGTTCATTAACAGTCAAAAGAACACAGCAGTGTACACTAGATGAATTCCTCTGTCAATAACTATAAGGAACAAATATGCAATTTTATAGTACAGTAGTAGTGTTGATGGTGTTTTAATTACTTTTGTATTTCATTAAATATATAATCTGTTATTCAGTTAAATGTCTTTTTATAGTTTTTAAACTATTTCCATGAAACTTCAGCTAATTGGGGCAGCCACTTAATTGGACCAAAATGTATGGTTCCAACATGTTTCAATTAACCAGAATCCACTGTACTTGTATATGGTTTCTCCTCAGTCTCTACACTTCAGAGAAAATAGTTCCACTCTATCCAGCCCCTCCTTATAATTCAAGTCCTCCATTCCCAGTAACATAATAATGAATATTTTCAACATTGTTTCCAGCTTAATTCCATGAGCTGGGCAGCTAGAAACTTAGCAAATGATGAGACTAACATTTTTAGCTCTTTAGTTCTGAAAAAAAAAGTTGAAACAGCAAAAGTGTGCTTTGGAGTCACTTTAGATAACTAACAAGGAATATAAAAAGAAGTACATTTTACAAAAGGGGAAGAAAAAAGAGAAGTATTTTTAAGATTGATAAGTATTTAGAAGCAAGCTGCACTGTTTTAATACCTACTCTGGTCCTCCATGTTTGATTTTTATCTCAGAAACTTAATTACAAAGTTAACAGGATTTTTACACTATGAAATACTAACCCTCACTTTTTTTTTAACAGTTTTAATTTGTTTCTTGGCACAAAGGTAAATTGACAGCTACGTCATGTTATTTGCAAGACTAATGTAATACAGTGGAAATTGGACTATGTGTGGTGATTCTTTTGTCATAAATCTTCCTTAACACAAATTGACATTTTTTTAACATTTTAATAACTTGCCTTTATTGAACATTTCATTTGTCTACTTTTATGAAAATTTTGAATGTCAGTACTGAAATAACAGTGCAGTATGAGACCCAAGCAACTTTTATTTATTAATCAAGTTGAAGTTATCTTAAGTTTCAGTTCATTCGTGTGTATGAAAGCTGATCTCATTCTGCCTCCAGTTAACCTCCACACTGTTATCTTACTCAGTTGTAAGTACAACACTGTTGTTTATTTAGATATTTGTTGTTTGAGAAAGATGTTTCAAAACTGAGAAAGATATACTTATTAATATAATTCTCTGTCATCTCATTTTATGCTTAACCATTTTAAAGCATTTCAGTTCACTTTTTGCTACTTGCAAAAAAACGTACTACATATGGGATTATTAGGTGATTTAAGCTCATCCATCAAATGATAAGGGCAGTGGGTGTGAAGCATTTTGAATGAAAAAGGAATTATGAATAATGCATTTCAATAGAGGATACAATCTTTGTACAAAGCTGTGGTTTCACCTTTATAATCTTTTGGAGAATTTACTGGAAACAGAAAGATATGAAGAAAGATGACTAGAAAATACTAGTTACAGAATGATTCATTGAAGTGTCTTTTCAAAATAAATAATAGCATCAGATTTTAGCATTGGTATTCTTACAGGTGTACCTCATCCCAATATGACTATTTCAAGTTTAAGTTAATATGAAGGACGTAAGCTTTCTAGAGGCACTAAATATTTTAGTTCAAAGAATCTGACAGCAGTGTACCTTATAACGATATTAGGAATACATTTATACAATCTACAGACTAGCATCTTTAAGAGATTGCTAATGTTTTGTTTGCAATCTTCCTAGAGAATCTAATATACCTATAAAGGAATTCATGTAACCTTTTCTACCTACTTTTTCCATAATGTATATTTCTACTAGTTAGTTATTTTCTCCAGCTACAGTAAACAGCTTTAATAGTATTTATTTTTAGTTCTAAATATGTTTCCTGCAATTTTGTGATCTGTTTTAATTTGTATGCTGATCACAAGTTAGATTGAATTGCTGTGATGATGGTATTGGAAAATAAAGTTACAGAACAAAAGAATGAGCATTTTTTTATCATTTATATTGGCTTTGATATCGAGCAAAAGCAAATTACTTTTGTACCATCTGTCTTATTAAAACCGAGTGCAATAAAAGCCTCATTAGTGCTCATCCAGATCAATGTCTTTTTCCAACACCATCAGAGCATGTATTGACCAGTAAATTGGTGTGGTGCCTTGGGCTGTGGATTACACGACATCTTTGAGGATGGAATTTTCAAATATAATTTCTTCCAAGCAAGCAAATCCCAATTTATTCATTTTATTATATCAGTGCCATAACTAATTTTGCAAGACATTCTCGTTGCTGCTTATGGCATTAAAGTAAATCATAATCTCACTCTCATTGCCAGAATAGTTTCATGGTAAATAAGAATATTTTTGGGAGATCTCATTATGGTATTTAGAATAACACAATGGAATTGTTAGAAACCTATGACTGCTACAGATGTCTTTGGGTAGTTCTTGGCGCTACACCATCATCAGCCCCCACAATCCAACAGATTATGATCTTTTAAAATGTGTTTTTTGCTTGAAATATTCTCACTTTCAGCTGCAAGCTCTTTAGGAAGGGTAACACACACAAAATGCTGGAAGAACTCAGCAGGTCAGGCAGCATCTTTGGAAACAAATAAACAGTTGATGTTTCAGGCCAAGAACGTTCTTCAGGACTGAAATGGAAGGGGGATGATGCCAGAATAAAAAAGAGAGGGGAGGAGAAGGGGACTAGCTGAAAGGTGATAGGTGAAGTCAGAGGATGGGAAAAGGCTGGAGAAGAAGGCACTATTCCAAAAACATATGTCAGAATGTAATGTGAACTTACACACACACACACACACACACACACACACACACACACACATATATACAAATATATATTAGAGAGCAAATGAGAAACTTTTTCTCATAACTTTCAAAAATCTTGTTTTAAGTGGAAGGGGAGGGGTGGAAAGAACAAAGGACTTGGCTGTAATAAGATGAAGTTCAAGAATGACTAAACGACAGCTGACATAAGATATGGAAGTCACATCAGTCACACGTGGTCTATTTGGAAGACGTATGTCGAAGGAGATGAATGAACATAGAGTTGAAGAAAAGGAAGCAAAAGCAATACTGACACTATGAAGCACACTTGCAAATACTGCATTCTGAAAGTGAAAATCTGTAATAAAAATATTGAATGCTGAAAATGCTTAGCAGATCAGGTAGCATTTGCAGAGAAAAGTAAGAGCTAACATTTCAGGTTAATGAACTGATAGAATCTGTTCTGGCTGGTGCTCTGGGATGATTAAATTCAATATTAAATCTTGAGGGTTGCAGAGTGCCATGTCAATTGATGCAGTGCTGTTCTTTGAGGTAATTCCAGGCTTCATTGCAACGGTGTAGAAGGCCATTGACAGAGAACTCAATTGTCATTTAGAGAATTTGGTTTAGTGTCACGTTGTCACCAATGCTGTTTTCTAACTCCATGGTAGAGTGGAACACGTATGATCTGCAGGCTGCTGATGCTTTCTCAAACAGTGACTTAAACAATCCCCAGTCACCATTGCAGCCTGAGCTTATTTCCATTTTAAAGAGCTTCTGTTACAACTCCATTTACTTCTACTAGATAAAATTAACTGCAGAAAAATTTATAAAAGTTACAAAAAAACCATTGGGATGGCTTTTATCAATTTTTGGCAGGAGCAGGCTTTATAATTTATTCTATTAATTTCAGTTTTTTTTTGTGCTTTTCACCATCTTGGCTATTTCCACGTGTTTTTGGGACATTTGTTGTCAGTAGTGCGCAATGTCACATACAAATAAAGGCTTAGTTATCTTTCCAATAGGTACTTCTGAGAATTCTAGGATGGATCTTTGGTGGCAGCATTCAGTACAGTGCAAGGGACTTGAATGGCATCTACTTATTTATTTATTTGGTTGTGGCGATATATCATGGTGGAGGCTCGTCTGCCCCTTCGAGCCACGCCACCCTAGCAACCCCTGTCAAAGCCAATTATCCCTAACCTAATCACAGAGCAATTACAATGACTAATTAACCTACCCAGTACATTTTTGGATCGTGGGAGCATACTGGAAAATCCTCACATTCCTTACAAAACTTACTCCTTACAGAACAGCACTGGAATTGAACCCCGAACTCTGGAACTCCCCAAGCTGTAGTAGCATTGTGCTACGCTACCTTGGCATGCAACTTGCCATTTATTGCAGATGACAAAACATGCTCTCTCCACTGATGAGAAAAGATTGACAGTTGGCTATGGTAGGGTCTGATTAGGTGCAATGGATAAGAACTCTGAATTACTTACTGCACATTGATTGTTTCAGAGACAAAGTCAAAATCATTTAAAAACTTTAAAAAAAGCACACATTTTAAACAAACTAAAAAAAACACATCCACCCAAATAGTTCAACACCTTCAAAAATGGCATTTAAAATATTCTCACATTAGAATTAATTTAAAACTATTTAAAATTTATCTAGAGATCTGTTTTACATGTTAATAGATATAGAATGCTCATGTGGATGTCCTGCCAGTGTAACCAAGAATAAATCAATTACATCTCTTGTTCAACTGGTGCATGATTATTCAGTGAACAGGAAACCTAAATTTAGGGCACTTTGACAAGTTCACATGTAAAACATCAGAGCACAGCATTCCGTTCACCAGTAAACAGCAGTTCATGGATTTCCAGATTTGCACACGGATATACCGAATTGTGGAAGTTGTGGTCAGTTGTTCAAGGTGTTATAAGTAAATATTGATATTTCTTGTGTCAAGTTCAGGCTGTTATTCATTTAATTTTTTTCTGATTTAATTTTAATTTTGCACATTTCCCTTTATTTGGAAAACAGCCAGTAGGGCATTCATTCCAGTTGAGTTGTATGAATGGAATCATATTTTATAATTTGAAATATAGTATGCACTTCTATTACTTAAAATTCGGTCCGAGAACTTTTGGATTGAATTATTTGGGATTGGATGTGTCTCATAGCACATTGATTCCAGATTTCATTTTGGAGTTATCTTAAAGAAGTAAAAAGTGTATACTTGTTCGATTCTGCAGTCAGTAATTGACTTCGTCCATTACAAGTTTTCTCCGGCTTCCAAAATTTGTAGTTTTTCTTTTAATTCAAATAGGAACCTTCTTGCAGATAAGAGAACAGCTTTGCAACTTTAACTGACAAAGAACTGTTCAGTATAATGGAAACATTTCTAAATCTAATTAGCACCTACACAACTTTTAAAATTATTTTCTGAATTATATACTCTGTAAATAAACAGGACATTTGTCTGCATATAAAATCTATTACCATAGTATTGTGCGTGGTGATCTTTGCTGTACAGTTTGATTTTCATTTTTAAAATGCCTTGATTTAAGATGTAACTGGACTGACCAATGCCTAGACTTGGATACATGGCTACTCAATTTCTGAGTTATTTCAAAGTAAATAACATTTTTAGCATCATTTTTATAATGAGTGACTTTTATTTTTATAATGCCATGCTTCATTACTCACTTAAGTCACAAACTATTATAATGTAATAAAGCCATTTGCTTTATTCGTGGTTTAACCTTCTTAAACTATGTGGGTCAGTGCACCTGTAATAATAACTGGTAGTTGCAGACCAGTATGTTTTATGCTTTCAGATTCTGTTTACCCCAAGTATTGTTTCAAGCTCCATGTTTTCAAAGCTCTATTTAATTTGTAAAGAAAATGATATATTGACATGGTTTTAGCTGTAACTGGGTCAATAACTGGACCTTTATCCTATTTCCCAAAGGAAATTATAATACCAAATCTCATTGCCTCGCAATTGGAACAAAATGCAATTAATTAATTCCCATTGATGTAAGATGAAAATTATAGTCATCAGATAAAAACTTAATCTGCTGACATGATATTCTTCTCCTATTTCATTGCATGCTCTTAAGAGAGTATTCAGAAGGGCAAAGAGAAAGTATGAGATGGCTCTGTTCTGTAAGGTTAAGGAAAATCAAGAGGTTCTATGGGTATATTAGGAGTTAACAGTGGCTAATGAGAGATTAACAAGGCTGTCAATATCTTGAGCTACATGAGATGGTTGAGAATTTGAAACAATATTTCTTCCCCCTGTTTACTGAGGGACAAATCACTGTTGATAAGATGTATGGGAAACAGGTGGAAATGTATTGGATGTCTTTCCTCTATCTTGGAAGGAGGTGTTTACACCTTTACAGCACATTAAGGTAAATAAATCCCTAGGTTCTGACAGAGCGCACCGTTGGACTTCGTGGGAGGATAGAGAGGAATTTGTGGAAGCCCTTTCAGAAATACCTGTTTCTCAGTTAGCCATTGGTGAAGCTCCGGAAGACTAGAAGGTTGGCAATGTTGTTCCATTGTTTCTGAGTGCAGAATAGATTTACAAGGATATTGCCATGAGTAGAGGGCCTGAGATAGGGTGAGATTGACAAGGTTAGGTCTTTATTCTGTGGAACAAAACAGCAGAGGAAAGACATGTAAAATGATTTAAAAAAAGGCTAGTGAAGAGTGTAGAAGAATGAGGGCCGACCTTATGGAAGTGCTTACAATTATGAGAGGCATAGAAATGATGGATTGTAACAGCTTTTTTCCAGGATATGGGAGATACAACTAAGGGGCATGTATTTAGTGTAAGAGGGGAAAGATTATATGGAACAAGTTGCCAGAAGAAGTGAAGAAGCTGGCGCAATAGCATCATATAAGAAGAACTTGAATAGGTACCTGGAGGGCAGGGCTTCAAGGGACTAGCTGGGTGGGGACCAAAGACAGCATGGACTCATTGGGACAAAAGACCTGTATCTGTGCTGTGTTGCTTTATGACCCTATATGTCAGTAACTCCTCAAAACTGGATGGCTAGATTATTTTAGATACTGGTTTATGACTATCTTCAACAGTGGCTGTTCAGACTCAGAGCTTACAGCGGGTGCAAGTTGGCTATATATAAGAAGCAATTCCCAATATCATAGATGTTCCATTTGTCCCTTATTTCCTTTTTTCCCCCTCTTATTTCATACTTTATTATTGCATGCAATTCTGTGTTTCATTCCCCTTTTTCCTTCACTTTTCATTTCGCTCTTGTTCTGATCCATTCGTTCACTTCTGTTCTTCTCCCCAAGATCTGACATGAGATGGTTGCTGTTCCCATGGTATGAGATCAGAACAGCAAAACAGGAAATGAACCCAAACCTGAAAGCTTTTAGCGCAGCTCAGAAAGATGCAAACCAACAAGTTTTTGATGATTATTCACTTAAAATGGAAAACCGCAATTCCATTTTCATTAATCTGTAGGTTATAATGGTTAGAATATAGATTCATAATTACAGTTCTATTCTCTAACCAGTATAAGTCAGCATTTTACAGGGCAGCTAAAAAGAGCAAAGTTATTTTTTTCCCAAATACATTTTTCAATGAACATCAAATGCAGTAAGCAAAGATAAATGTGCTTTGAAATGGTTTTGAATTGATCAAATTATTATCTCATTCTACATAAAATACCCTCAGCCAGGTCAGCAGCACTTTTGAGCTCATACTCAGTGTTTCCAGACACAACTGCATACAAAACATAAACATTCATAGTTTTAAGATGTTTAGCTTGACTAACAAGTCTCTGATTCCAATTGACTAATAAGTCTATTTATGATCTGAATATAATTTAACTATCAACACATACTTTTTTAAAATCATTACACAGAGTACTCTGTGTTCCAGTCTCCATTTGCAAAATGGAAATATGGATATTTAAGAAGATTACAACAAAGATTTACAACTGTGAAAGAAGTGTTTTTTTTCTCCTTGAAGAGTAATGCTATGACTAACTTATTATAAGAAGTCTTTAAAATTATGTTGGGTTTTCTTCTTCTTTTTCTTGGGCCCTTAGCTCCCAGTGAAGCATAGACCATTGGCGACCTCCCATCTCCATCGTCTAAAGTCAGTGGTATGGTTGGAGTTCATCAATGTGTATATAATCCATTGTATAGGGGATTGGCCTATAGAGCATGAAGGGTTTTAAGAAGGTTGAAACTTTTTCTGTTCCATGGGAAA
The DNA here is from genome assembly GCF_030144855.1 of Hypanus sabinus. NCBI lineage: Eukaryota > Metazoa > Chordata > Chondrichthyes > Myliobatiformes > Dasyatidae > Hypanus > Hypanus sabinus. The sequence continues at coordinate 25,913,135 of NC_082714.1, read as the reverse complement.
TCAAAACTGGAAGTCACAAGGACATTATAATCATTAATGAATCCAATAAAGAATTCAGGAGTTATCTCTCTACTTAGAGAATGGTTAAAATCCGGAACCTAGTAACTGAAACAAATGAGGTAAATTGCATAGTTATAGTTTAACTAGATTTTAGACTAAAGAAAGATATACTGATAGGAAATTATACTGAAATGATTTATTGAAGCCATAAAAAATGGCACAGACTGAATGGCCTGTTTTTGTGCTGTAAATCTCACTCATTTTAATTTTAATCTTCATGAATTGCAAACAATAAAAATGTACTTGGACTGAAATGTGCAATTGCCAAAAGCAAACAAAGCATATCTTGTGAAATTTGTTAATTTAGCAACAGCAGCAGTACAATGCAATACATGATATAGAGAAAAAATAGGTAAATCAATTACAGTAGGTATATGTATGTGTATATTAAATAGTTAAATTAAAAATAGTGTAAAAACAAATAATATTTAAAAATTGTGGTAGTGTTCATGGATTCAATGTCCATTTAGGAATCGGATGGCAAAGGGGAAGAAGCTGTTCCTGAATTACTGAGTGTGTGCTTTCAGGCTTCTGTACCTTCTCCCTGATGGTAACAATGAGAAGGAGACATGCCCGGGTCCTTAATAATGGACGCCACCTTTCTGGGGCAGCGCTCCTTGAGAATGTCTTGGATACTACAGAGGCTGGTACCCAAGATGGAGCTGACTAATTTTACAACTTTCTGTAACTTGTTTCGATCCTATTCAGTAGCAACCCCCTCCCCTCAACCATACCAGACAGTGATGCAGCCTGTAAGAATGCGCTCTCTGGTAAATCTGTAGAAGTTTTCAAATGTCTTGGATGACAAACTAAATCTTCTCAAACTCTTAATGAAATATAGTTGCTGTCCTGCCATCTTTATAGCTGCATCGATATGTTGGGACCAGGTTAGATCATCAGAGATCTTGATACCCAAGAACTTGAAATTGCTCACTCTCTCCACTTCTCAGCCCTCTATGAGAATTGGTTCATATTCCCTCATCTTACCCATTCTGAAGTCCACAATCAACTCTGACGCTGAGTGCAAGGTTGTTGCTGTGACACCACTCAACTAGCTGGTATATCTTGCTCCTGTATGCCCTCTTGTCTCCATCTGAGATTCTACAAACAGTGGTTGTATCATTAGCAAATTTATAGAATTTATAGATGGCTTTTGAGCTATATCTAGCTATGCAGTCATGGGGATAGAAAGAGGAGAGAGTGGGCTAAGGCCACATCCCTGTGGTGTGCCAGCGTTGATCATCAGCAAGGAGGAGATATTATTACCAATCCGCATAGATTGTGGTCTTCTGGTTAGGAAGTTAAGAAGCCAGTTGCAGAGGGAGATACAAAGGCCCAAGTCCTGTAGTTTATCGATCAGGGCTGTGGGAATGATGGTGTTAAACACTGAGTTATAGTCAATGAATAGCATCCTGACAAAGGTGTTTGTATTATCCAGATGAGCTTTAGATCATTAAAAAGTCATTGAGATTGCATCTGCCACAGACTTATTGTGGCGATAGGCCAATTTCAGTGGGTCCAGGTCCTTGCTGAGGCAGGAGTTGATTCTAACCATGACCAACCTCTCAAAGCATTTCATCACTGTAGATGTGAGTGCCACTGGACGATAGGCATTAAGGCAGCTCACACTACTCTTCTTGGGTACTGGTATAATTGTTGTCCTTTTGAAGCAGATGGGAACTTATGGCTGTAGCAGTGAGAGGTTGAAAATGTCCTGCCTGTTGGTTGGCACAAGTTTTCAAAGCCTTACCAGTGTCAGATGTACAGAAAATGACATCATCCAAGCAATGTTCATTTGGATTGTGATTGGAAGGCAATGAGCATATGGACCTGATGTGGAACCAGTATTGGACATCATACTATATCTAGACTTCAATAGTATTTCTTGCCTTTGCAGCAGCCAAGAAGTCCTCCATGAACTGGTCCCAGTTAGAAGTTGAGAATCTGACTCATGTTGGTTCCCTTTGATTTATTCAGCAAATCCCATTGCAACATCATTAACATGGCACTGTTGTTCCAATCATCACCCTCAAGCTCCCAGCACTACCCAGAAGTCTGCCAGCTCGCTTGTGGTTACTGTGAACCCCACACACTAAGCAAATGTCAACTCTCAATATTTTCTCACTATTATCTACCAGACTATTGCTTGCCACTATCACTAGTGTCAATCACCAGCAGGAAGTCCATGTCTTCCTTCACTCCCCTTCACCCTCCTGTATCGTCACAGTACAAATGGCAACAGATGACAACAGCTCAGTGCTAAGGAAAATCCTTAACCTTACTTCAGAAGTTTCAATTGTTTCCAATGCCTCGGGCCTCAGGAAATTAATAGATGGGCCAGTGCTCAAAATCACTGCTGGCATACACAAAATGCATTGACTGATAAATGGGCCTCCATAAGGCCACATCTTTTTTTTGCCTTTAAACTTTAATGTTTAACTGTTGAAAACAGTTTCACTTTATATTTTGAGATTTTTCAGGTATGTGATGGTGAAAGTATCAAACTTTAACCTCCATTGTGCTTGGCTGGGATGTATTAATCATATTGCCTTTGGTTACCCTTCAGTCTCAATGATTGGGATGCTTTAATTAAGATTTAAAATTGTTCCTCTCTCTTTGGTTCATATGAAAGATTAAAAAAGTATACAGTTAGTGGCATTAAGCAGTAAATTACATTTAATGCAAGTACTGAATAAATAATGGATAATGACACTATTACATCATGGGTTTGGGAACTAGTTGAGAATACTAACACCCGCCAGAAGGGGCCAGGCTATTATTCGGTCTTGAGAATTCCAGTGACAAGTTTCTTTGCACTCCAAACAATAGAAAATCTGCAGATGCTGGATCTCGTTGCACTCCAAGTGGCTTCTGTAACTTGATGCCAAATCTTCTGGTAAACCACTGACAAAAGTGTCCAAGGTGGGAAATATTGCTCAAATTCTGTCATTGTGGGGCATCTTTGTAAATTGGAATTTTCTCAATCAAATGGGAATGGGTAGTGCCCATTGGGTGACCTGTAAACTGGGAAGTAAGCCATAGATTTCCTGCTGCCACTTGGAGTGATCCTGTGGAAAGATGTTACAGGATTCTGTACAGTAACCTTTGCATGTGTGGGCAGAGCAGGCCAGCTGCAATGCTGCCTGCAGAAGGTGGTATGTTAGCAGTGATACTTAAGGCACAGGGTCATCTGGCAGTTGGCTTGTCTTTGGGGCAGCCTTCTCATCTTGTTGCAGGTTATTCTGCAGACTCAACTGGACCAGCACTGAAATACCAGTCCCAAATAGGAAATATTCCAGCTCACATGCTTGCCAAAATTTCTGAGCATGCTTGCTGCAATATTTGAACCAGAAGTCCAGAAATTGAGTCCCGTTAGCTGGAGCCTTAGCTCTGTGATTCTCTGCAAGTCTGCTGGGGTAGGCAAAGGTCGAGCGTCTGCATGTCCAAATCCATTGGAGACCAAAGAAGATAGCCTTAGGTTTAAAGAACTGTACATTTGCATGGGGGAGGTTGGAATGGGGTTTGTTTTGCTGCTGCTTCTCTTCTGTTGTTTTGGTGTGTTGTGTTATTTTGCTGAGCATTGTGCGCATGCTATGTTGACGCCGAATGTGTGATGACACCTGCAGGTTGCTCCCAGCATACCCTGGAATGTGTTGGTTGTTAATGCAAACAAAACGTTTCACTGTATGTTTTGATGTACACATGATAGATAAACTTGAATCTTGAATCAATATTCACATAACCTGTGGAAATGTAACAAATAATCTGCGGCTTATTCTCCAGCAAAGCTGCAAGTGATTGAATACATTCTCAAATACCTGGGGTGCTGTGCATTTTGCACCTCTGAAATCCTCATCTCCTTTTAAAGGTGTCCACTGTTTCAACAGTGGGAAACCTCCAGCTGAGTATTGAATGGGGTTTGCTACGTGCCATCTGCATCAAATGTCAATGCATTAAGTGCAAAGAATGATCTTCCTGAGTCTGGAAAGGGAATGCCTAACTGTATCTGACAAATGTGAATAGTCCACTTCTATCTGCACTATCTGAGTTTCGTGTTGCTTGAGTCTTCAAACATATCAGTTAATTTTAAAGCCAACTTATTATCTTAATGTTATTAAGGAAAGATTATGGCACAATGATTCCTGTTCAATTTTATCTTTGTCTAAATTATTCAAAAATCCTTTGGGGAAATAATTAAACCTTATTTCAGGTAAACTGATTGATGGGGTTTGATGTTAAGGTTGAGGAAAGGTAACAAGCTGGTAGAGTGTGTGGGTTTCTTAAGGTTTCACATTTGAGAGGTATGTGGATAGAGTAGTTATAGGTTTTATGAATAATGTCGAGCAAGGGAGAGAAGGTGTTTTTGGTCTTGATGCATAATTCCAAGAAGAGTGGAAAAAATGTGCAATGATTAAGGAATGGTTCTTGTAAAGGGAAAGGGAATGTATGGAGAATGAATCATGTATTGGAAATTGGAAAGCGAAATGAAATAATTCTTAGGGTCATATTCTCTTTTCAACCCTGTTCCAAATGCAGGTTGCAGTCATCTTCTATGCCTCAGTCATCTACCCGTTAAAAGGGAAAGAAGTAAAAAAAAAGCACATAAAGGAAAACAAAAGGAACTGAGGGCAATTATATGCATGAGAAGAAAGGGGCTGAAACTGCAGAACGGTCTATGAACAAGCAATGCAAAAACGTCAAAGCTTTATCAGATTATGACTGCATTCTCTAACCGTCAGTAAAATGCTGTGATACTGACTAGTAATGTATTAAAAATCCCATTTCTACAAGCACTTTCTGTCAGTGTTTCTCATTATGAATTCCTACATTCACATTTATATTGGAAACTGCCTACATAAGGTTATCTGACTGCAATTACATGTCTCTTCCCCCAGAGTGTTACTGCAGCACCGAATTGACCAGTTATGTACTGTATAATGGTTATATAACCGACAAATTTAACTTCTGCCCAGAAGAGCTTATTAGTTTTGAAAACTGTGTATTTAAGTAGTTTATTTTCAAACAATCATTTGCTATTTTGGAAAGTCTTTTAAAGTAATATTTTTAATTTGTTTTTGTTGAGTATAAGTACTTTATCTGTTAATACTTCAAAATTTTGTTCATATTTTGTGTTGAACTGCCTTATGGCTGTTTGATTCATTGAACATTATTCAATTTTAAAGTTTTCAAAACTGAGAATTTTTTTAAAGAAACAAAAATATACTGATAAGACTATGTCTAGATCAATATCTACTATCTGTTGAAGTAAGGAACAGAGTTAATGTTATAACTGTGGTCCATATCACCGTTTGAAAATGCTCTGGGTTAGTAATTTGACAGTTGGTTTCAGATAACATTCGTTCTGTTCAAGCATGTTTTTCTGATTTCTCTTTTCTAATTTGTTCATTCTTCTAAGTTTTTTTTCCTGGGCTATGTTTGTTAGTGCAAAGTTTTCATGTACTTAGTGCTCTCTGATCCATGTGAACCTTCTGCTAATGTGAGATCAGTTGGCAGGTGATGGGAGGCTACTTGACATGACCTGCCCTGGTCTGAACTTTTAGTCCTGGAATCACTCAGTTTGAGCTGGTGATCATTGAATATCATGTTTCATGGTTGTGAGTATACAGGATGCTTTTTAAAATAGGAAAAAATATAATGGGAGCAGGAATTGACCGGCCATTTCACAGCTTGAGTCGTACATGTGATTTTTATGTCAGACACACATCAAAGAAAATTACAGTTCAGAAACAGGCTCTTCACCCAACTTATCAATGCTTAACCTACTCCCGTTGACCTGCAGCTGGACCATAGCCCTCCATACCCCTACCATCCATGTACCTATCCAAACTTCTCTTAAATGTTGGAACACCACCTTCCCTCTTTAATCCCTCCCGCTCTTCAACTCTGCTTATTTGAGAACATTGCTGGGAAGGTAGTTCACATTGATTGAGTAATATCCATCAGTGGTCACTGCCAAACAGTGTTGGACTGAAACCCTGCTGGGTTCTCCCCACACTGCACCTGACATACCAAACCACTCCAATTCTCTCAGCTTCCACTTTCACCTCCTCCCTCGCATGGTGCTGTATAGCTGAACCAGCTATGGCCCCATGAATTCCCAGACCAGGGGCTTGATTGTGATCAGTGCACAGTTACACCCCATTTTAGGACCAAATTCAAAAGCAGCACCTCTCTACGTCCAGGGTTCACTTTTTCATATTGAGTGCAACACCTGTGGAGTAGCAGCCGGCCCATAACCAAAACAGTTACAGGTATGCTGTGCAAGAATCACAGAGCACACCTTAACCACTCAGCTTCTCAAGCCTTCTCTGCCATTTGGTAAAAGCATGGCTGATCTGACTGACCTCTCTTGGCATTGCTGCCTACTCTAGTGGTGACCTTTCACCTTCTTATCAAGAATTTATCTGCTTCAACAATATTTAAAGCCTCTGCTCTAACTGCATTATGAGAAAAAGACAATCAAAAGATTATAACCCTCCATGAGAGAAAAAGGTTTCAGAGTATTTCTAAAAAGAAAACATACTCTCCTGTCAATATTCCCCAAGATTTTATATATTTCAGTCTGCTCCCCTCTCACTATTCAAAACTGTAGTGAATATAGGTGAGGCTTTTCCTTAGAAGGCAATTTGCCCATTCCAATTAATTGCATTGTCAACCTTGTCAGGTGCTTAATATATTTTCCCTTCGGTTGGCAAATCACCTTGTTGTTTTTCTCCTGCATTTAAAATTATTAACATATATTGCTGTATGATTCCATAAGGTACACTCCAGTGACTCCCTTAAGTAGTCATACTTTAGTTAGCCTTGCTACTGAGCACTAACAAGTAATTAGAGTAATGGTGCAGAATGGCTGGGTTATACCTTGTCTTCATCTTGCACCTGGACACTTCTTAGTGAGGATCATTGAAAAGTAGTCACACATGGGATGTTTTGTTGATATTTTTGCTGTCATCTTCCCAACAAAGATTAACTCACCATGTACCAACCTTTCTAAATGTTTGGATCTAGTGCATCTATCACACTTTAAAGCATCACATTTGTAAAAAGGAAATCTATGCTTGAGTCTTTCTACAAACAAGAAAAAGAATTAACAGAGTAGGTATGGAGCTACCAATGAACTCACTAAATATTAAATGCAAATTATAGTGGTTGGAAATCTGAAATTTATAAAGTAACTAATGTTTCAGTCAGTCAGTCAGCAATATAAGATACAGAGGTAATAATTAAGGGCAATGTCCTTTGATTCAAACAAAAATATCTATTTGGGAGAAGCCAGCCAATCTACTTTTCCCTCTGTTTTGTCACTCCAAAATGAGGAGCCAGGATTCATAAGCAATCTACAGTTAAGTATATATTGCTGTTACTCTTCATAGATGGGGAATATCCTGGTCAACTGGATGTTCTCCATTTCTCAGCATTTAGAAGGGCAATATTTAGCATCAGAACACAAATTGGATGTTACATAAACACAAGATACTCTGCAGATGCTGGAAATCCAAGCAACATACATAAAATGCTGTTGGAACTCGGCATATCAGGCAGCATCCATGGAAATGAACAAGCAGTCGATGTTCCATGCAGAGACCCTTCTTCTGGACTGAAAGGAAGGGGAAAATGGCAGAATAAAAAAAAGTTGGGGGAGGGGGAAGGATGATAGCATGATAGCAATAAGTGAAGCCGGGCAGAAGAAAATTTTTTTAGCTGGTGGGAGAAATCAATATTCATGCCAGCAGGTGGGAGGCTACCCAGACAGAATATAGGTTGTTGCTCGTCCATCCTGAGGGTGGCCTCTTTGTGGCACAAGAGCAGACAATGGACTGACATGTCAGACAAGAAATAGGAATTGGAATTAATTTTTCCCTCACCCTCCCCTCCTCTTTTATTCCCTACTCTGGCTTCTCAGCTCTTCTAACCTGCTCATCACCCCCCACCCCCAGCCCCCTCTTCTTTCCCTTTCTCCTGTGGTCTTCTTTCCTCTTCCATCATCTCCTTCCTCTTCCATCATCTTCTTCATCTCCAGCCACTTACCTTTCCCACTCACCTGGCTTCAGCTATCACCTTCTAGCTATCCTCCTTCCCTTTCCTCCCCCCCCCCCCCGCCCCAACTGTTTTATTCTGGTACCTACCCCCTTCCTTTCCAGTCATGAAGAAGGGTCTTGGCCCATTTCCGACTGTTCATTTCCGTGGATGCTGAGTTCCTCCAGTATTTTGTGTGTGTCGTGTGTAACATGAACTTCCTTATTATTTTAAATATTAGACATTTTTTATTTATTTTGAGCATCATTAGTCTTTATAGATGAAAAATCTTTTCATTTATTTGATGAAAAAATACTTCATGTGTAAGAAAACACATAAAGCCGTAATTTACACTTATTTTCATAAGTCTAGCAGTGCTTTGTCACTGCTGATCAGATTGGAAATGAAACTTGGTGACTGCTTATACATTTAAAAATTAGAGAAAGGAAAATACATTTTTGAAGTTAGGTGTGAAATCAAATGCAAGTCAGTCCATGTTCCTCTCTTCATTTGCCAAACATTGCGTTTTTTAGGTAAGGCCATGAGAATTGTGAAAATACAAATGATTAATGTAATGATCAACAAAATGACATAACTATCATATTTTAAGGAAATCTATTACTGCCAAAGCATGGAAGAATTAATCTTTCAAAATTCAGGATTTAAAGATTTTAAAGGAAAAACACAATTACCTTACATTCCATATATTCTTCTGCCTCACCCTGAAAGCATGAAATAAAGAAGACTTGGTAATTCCCAGCAGGTCAGGCATCATCTGTGATGTAGAGTTACTGACTTACTGAATACTTTTAGTATTTCAAAATGAACAGCTTTTGCTAAAATTAGGGTGGGCCAAAATTAAATGTTTTTGAGATTGAAAATGCTTTGTGTTTGTGAAATGATCCTCATTATTTCAAGTGTATATCTTGCTGAGAAATAAAGTTACCCTTCCATGCAATACAAGTATTTGATACAATAGTTCCTCAAAGACATGGAATGTGTGCAGTGGTTTATACCAATGTGTTTTGGTTTTTTTTGGATGCAACAGATCTTGCACCTTTTGTAGGACATTTGTAATGTAAACTTATGATTGAGTCAAGGGCATATTGTTAGGTTGACATATCAGGAAAATGTTGTCAATGACTATGCTTGTTTCTATGTTCTTCATTTTGTTGCAAGAGGTGCAGTTTTGTGGTAAGTTTTAGAATCTTCAGCAATTATTGTCATCAGAGGCTGCACTTTCTTGACGGACAGAGTGGTAAATGTCTACCATGTTGGTGGATCCTAGACACTGTTACGTACCCCACAACTGGGTCACTTACCAGCAAAGATAGAGAGGTCCGTTGAAGTCTGATGGCACTATTTTTAACGGTATTTATTGATAAAAATACACAAAAATAATATCAATGCAAACATACATATAATATACGTCGTCAATACTAAATCTAAAAGCGTGGGTATAATAATAATCAATAAGAAATAGCTCTATCGTTGTCTAGGGGATAATGTATTGTCCAATGGAAATATAAAAGTCACTCAAGTTCATTCAAGCTGCAGCTTTTGGTTGGAGAGAGAGACGGATTAAAACTTGCCCATTCCTTTTATGATGTCGATCCTTCGAGGGTCGTTGGGGCTGATTTATCCTTTGTTGTTAGCTAAAGCCGTTCTTCTGTGGCAAGGCCCACCAATTCCAAGGCAAATGGAAAAGGACGCACATGGCTTTCCACCGGCTTTTGCTATTACGCTGTTACAGGATTTCAAGCGTTTCTTCTGGTGCGTCTCAAGGGCTGTTCCCCAGACCCTCTTTTATCCTGATTCACAGGGTCTCAGATGTCACTCAGGGTGGAATGATGCCATCCCCCAACCAGCCCACGTTGCCTGAGGGCTTCCATGAAGTACAGTATTCAATACACAATTCCGTCTCCAAGAAACAATGACCTGTTCCGAGGCTTGTATCGCTGGGGCCAGGACATTCAAAACGTCTCTCTCTCATTTCCTGGGTCTCCTGACCTGACTTAATAGCGATCTTGCGATTCTCAAAAAGGAGGGGGGCACAGGCGTAACAACACCAAATGTAGAGTGTTCTCAAACCAGAGCTTTGGGCCTCAGACACACCCCAACTACAAATTTGCTGATATTGGAGATTGGAAAATCAGCCATGTTATGTCTGTTTTAGAAGTATACAGGTTTTCCAGTATGATTATCTGTAACTCCCATTACCTTCAATGAGATTACATCACTAGCCATATTTTCTCCGCCCCTTTTAACATTCCAAAGGGACTTTTCACTTTTGACTCCCTGTTCACTCTTCCTTCTCCTTCAACAACAACTCCATTCATGTTGTGCTTTCCTGTGTAATTGCAGGAGATGTAACATGTAACGCTCAGCTATATTGGCTCGAACGCATCAAGGGGAGACCCTGTCTCAGGGTTGCGTCGGTTGCTGTGCAATGCCACCTGATATGGCCTCAAACATCAATCATCACACAATGTACATTTTACAAATTACACTTCATAAACCTTACTAGAACTAGGTAATTAATAGTGATACAATATATATGAAAGAAAAGAAAAGCAAGAAAAGGCACCCAAAACTTATCAGAGTTCAGTCAATTCATGCACAACTGTTGGAGCTCAACTATCGAATTCTTTGGTCCACTAATTAATCTTCTTCAACCTTCTCAACCCGCCGCCTGGGATCAACCTCGGTGGACGACCAGAGCACATCCAGCATGTCCTGCTTCCTCGCAATCTCCCCTCCAACTTCCCAAAAGTCCACGCAACACCAGCTTACAGACTCACAAGAAAGAATAACATCTGTCTCAATTGGTTAACAAATGAGTACAATTCTTGTTATCAGTAATTATAACCCAAACAAGCTGTGAGTGAAAGCACTCTCTCACCATAACAAAGAAGCATTCTTACTTTTAACATAACAAAGAAGCCATTTTGATTAACATACGCAGTAACATAAAGAAGAGCCTCTTACATAACATAAGAACATTAGAAATAGGAGGAGTAGGCCATCCGGCCAACTGAGCCTGCCCCACCATTCTATAAGATTATGGCTGATCTGTCTGTAAACTCAGCTCCATCTACTAGCCTTTTCCCCATAACCCTTTATTTCCCTACTATGTAAAAACCTATCTAACTGTATCTTAAATATGTTTTGTGAAGAAGCCTCAACTGCTTCCCTGAGCAGAGAATTCTACAGACTCACCACTCTATGGGAGAAACAGTTTCTCCTGTTCTCTGTCCTAAATCTTCTCCCCTGAATCTTGAGGCAATGTCCCCTAGTTCTAGTTTGAACATCTGTGCTTTAACCTCTTCTCATCAACCATGTGCCCAGATAGACCTTCCATGTAGAGTAAAAATTCACTTGTACTTTTTCCAATTTGGTTTAAAGCAAGATATCATCATCTACACATTAAATAAAGCAATTTTCTATTTTTTGGGAAAAGATCTTTTCCGGAAGTCTCCAATGTCTGTCTTGGTTATTGTCTTATAATGATATCCCTTAGTTGCTGACTTCCCCACAAGTGGAAACATTCCCTTATGCCACCTCTGTCAAAACCCCTCAGGTTATTAGGAGAACCCTGTACCTTCCTTTCTTGAGATTAAAGGCTTAGTTTGCCCGATTTTAAAAGAGAAATCCTACTACATCATTTTCTAAAAGTTTTTGCCTCAGAAACCTATGTGAATTTATGGACTTGTATGTTACTTTGACATCTCAATTAGCAGCACATCATTATAATACCATGTTTTCTGTCTGAGTCCTGCAATCCTTTGGCTTTTTAAGTCATTTCTGGAGATTACATTTTTTTAAAGTTAGTGAATACTCAAGTGAAAACTCTGGATAGTGACCGATCAATTTACCAATTCTTACATTTCCATTGGCCCACTGTCTGGAAGAGGTAATTTCTTAAAATTCTGCCAGTCAGAGTTGGACTGAACAGCCCTCCACCCCATCACCAGGACACCTACGGGCTTGAATACTGGTACAAGTGGCACCAGCTGTCATATCACAAGCTGTTGGCTCCCACAAAAAATCTCAAGTTTGAGCAAGCAGTTTCTGCAGCTGGCAGGCCCTGAGTATGTTGAAAGTTGAAGTGAATCTGATGCACCATTTAAATCTAAATGAGCCTTGAGAGCTTTCCTTATCAGAACATCTTGCAGCAGCTGATTTGAGTTTGTTTGCATGTCATTGACAGCTAACATGCTTAGAAAAGGCTAAATAGAATATTCTTTTACTGGGTCTTCTTGGCTGCTGTGCAGTTCCATGGATTGTGGCATCACATACACTAGATAAATTCTGCATTATGTTATATTTTTTAAGTGCCAAGTCACTATTCTTTGTGCATACAAATGGTCTGAACTTTGTGTTTGTGGATGAACAAAATATTGAGATTACTTTTCTCCCCTGTTATCAGGGAGAGGAGCTACACTGGTGAAGTGTAAATACAAGGTAGCCGTACATCTCTATTGGCTTCCTTTCTGCAATATAAAAGCAGGATCTAAGTAACTACACTGTGTATTAAAATCTTCTTGTTGGTTGATTTATGATCTCATCCAAAAGAGCAATTTAAATTTGCCTCAGTAATGATTACTACAGATGAAATGGTTCATGCTTTATTATGCTCAGTGTCAGTACACTTTTTTATCTGTTCTTCCATCCATTCAGATCTTAAGGTAACTGGCTTTTCCTCAGAAATGATCCTTACAATAGGTGACCGGATTGATGCCTGTCCATTGAAAGCAGCAAATTATTCCCCCCTCCTTCTCTTCCTCCTCCACCACCCCTCCCCCCCGCGCACACACACACACTTTGCTTCATATATTTGTGATAAAAATGAATTTGACTTGTTTGGCTGTTAAAATAGCAACAGTTACTAATTAAACACCACATATTTCAAAAATCTGAATTAAAACAGAAACTGACAAAAGTTGTTTCATCTGAAACATTGATCAGATTTCTCCTTCTACAGAGTGTTTCCAGAACGATCTGATTTGTTATTTATGACAATAGTTTTTCTCTGCAGACGAACTTCCATTGCACTAGGATATTCTTGGCTGGAATTACTTGCACACAACTCTGTGAGGAAATTGAGTGGTAATGATCAGTGGGGACAGGAAGTTAAATTTGTTGTGTATCTTTTGACCACTAATACCTGCTCCGACCGTCTTCTCCTTACTGCATATGCAGGAGTGGTGCTGATTGATTTTAAAGGGGAGAGGGTTATACTAAAAGTCTGTAGAACTGAAATGTTTCTACTACCAAGAGCAGGAAGAAAACTGTCGACACAGGATATAGGTATAAATGTAAATACAAATATAGATGCAGACTAATTTAGGGAAAAATAAGATTTTAGACACCTGAATAATTATTTTGTTTATTAATTGAAACATGAGGCTATTTGTGATTCATGACTGAATTATCCTTAATATCACTGCAGTAATGAAATAATCCTCCTCCTGAAAAGTGGGAGGAAGTAATTATTTATTTATTCTGAGGTTGTGAAGTTTAAACATTGGTGGATGTTACTAACCTCAAACTTTTGGACACAGTTAATGTCGATTAGAAGATGGAACGATTATTCAAGTTTAACTCTTCTGGTGAGAATTCAGTATTTTGAGTCTAATCTCTATAAAATTACTGATGAAAATAAAAAAGAAAAATGTTTTAATATATTTTAATGTCATGGCCAGGCACTTAAACACTTGGAAGTACTGTTGTTAATGAGATGCCCTACTCTGGCAGCCACTTCGCATGTTGTGAACTTTCCCAGCTCCCACAAGCAGCCTGATAATAGGCCAGATTTTTCTGGCTTTGTTTGCCCACTCAAAATCACCGTCCATGGTCTCCCTACGTCTGCATTCAGTTGATTTGGATGCTATTTCACTCTGCCTCATGAGTCAAGTGACAGCACCACATTGCGCTGTTCCTGAAAAACTTTGATGACAAGAAAAGCTGAAAGATCGTTAAATATTTTTTCTTTGCCTCTGGTGCAAAGATTTTTTCAATAATTAAAAATAAATATAAAGTAAATAATTTTGAAAATTGGAAACAATATTATCTATCATTAGTTTGATAAATGCACAGAGTTAACTAAAACAAGTTAAAACTATGCCTTAACTATGTTATTTCCCCACTTTATCATTAACTCCCCTATATTCTACCATTCACTAACCTACTAATCTGCATGAATTTGGAGTGTACATGGAGAATCTGCAATCTACATGCAGGGCCACTGGAGGAGGTCAGGATTCAACTAGGGTTACTTTCACAAAAGCACTCTTATTTCCTGCCCATTGATTTTATTATGATTCAGCTGCAATATTTTTCTTAAAGACATCTTGTCATGGATGAGATAACTCACCACATGCTGTCAGTGATGATCATTTGATTGACAGGGGAATAGCAATGCTGAATAATGAAGTGGTTCAAACTATTAGAGAAAATGAACTCACTGTTTCCAGTTGACCATATAGAAACTCAGTATGTTAGATCAGAAATTAAGATTATATTGGTGTGTTCTGCGAATATTTAAATTTTCATATTTTATCCAAGTCATAATTAAAGCATTTTCTTCTCAATTTTAAAATTGATTTGCAGTTTTGAATAGAAAACTGGTGTAGCTCATTTAGCTGCTCAAAACAAAGTCAAATTAATTAAGTCATGGCCCATCTATGCCAATACTCCATCTATAAATCTTTATTCCTTAAATTCATTACGCTGTCCTAAAATATTTTCTTTTCTGATAAAGGGTGTCATTACATCATCTTCACTTGATTTATTTTGTACATGAATTCCTGGATTATGGAAGTGTCCCAGCAGATCAGAAAAACACAGAATCTGATTTAGCACTGATATCGAATAAGGTAGGGAAAGAGAAAGCAAGAAATAAGATGAGAGGAGTCCATAAGATATAGAAACGGAATTAGACCATTTGGGCCATCTACTCCACTATTTCATCATAGCTGATTTATTATCCCACTCAAACCCATACTCTTGCCTTCTTCCTGTAACCTTTGACGCCCTTACTAATCAAGAACCTATTAACCTTCGCTTTAAATATACCCAGTGACTTGGCCTCCACAGATGTATGTGGCAATAAATTCCACAGATTCACCACCCTGTAGCTGAAGAAATTCTTTCTCATCTCCGTTCTAAAGGGACAACCTCCTGTTCTAGACTGTGGTCTCTGGTTCTAGACTCCCTTGGTATAGGGAATATCCTCTCCAGGTACACTATCTGTGCCTTTCAATATTCGATAGGTTTCAGTGAGATCTCCCCTCTCATCTTGTAAACTCAATCTGGTACAAGTCCAGAGCCATCAAACGCTCCTCATAAATTAACCCTTTCAGTCCTGGGATCATGTTCATGCACCTCCTCTGGACCCTTTCCAAAGGCAGCACATTCTTTCTTACATAAGGGGCTGTTCTGTGTCTGCACTGTATTTTAATGATCACAGATGAGCTAGAAGTCAGTTGCTGGAACATCAGATAACATGTGAATAGATTTGACATATTGACTTTAAATTGCAAGGGCTGCAGCTCTTTTTCCTCATAAGTGGTGAAAATTTCTATTTTTCAATTGTATAGCACAATTCCTAAACCTTTGGAAAATTGTCCAAAGCATTTTCTGTTTCTTCAGCCACCTCCTTTCATACCCTTGGGTGGTAGCAGTTAGATGTTGCATAATTTCTCCATTGGCATTTTCAACTAATATTAAATCCTTAAGTTTGTTCACTTGATTTATTTTTCAATTTGCTCTTACTGCTGGTATCTTGCCCTTTTCCTCTGCTGTGAAAACAGATACAAAGTGCTAATTTTAAAGAAGTCTGCTATTTTCTTATTATCCATTACAGTCTCCCTGGCATTGGTCTTCATTAATTCTCCTTTATCACACTTGCTCTTAAATTAAGCATAAAATATTTTGATTGGAACTTGAATATGTATTGGAAGTTTTTATCACTCTTCTCATTCCACCTCATCACTTTTCCTTCATTGCTGTCCCATTCCATTGGATTTCCACTTACCCTTGGCTTAATACTGACTCCTAGCTTACTTTTTGAAGGATTTGCACTATTGGGTGAACATAAGTAACAATTTCTGTGTGCTTGTCAATCTGTTAATATCTTCCATTTTATCAGACTAATGACGTATGGAATAACATTTTAAAACATTTTAGTGCATTCCTGAGAGATTTTGTTTTTAGTCACTTGCAAACACACCCGTGTGTGTCTTCAGCTGAATCTATCTCAAAAGTTGCTGTGAACTATTTTGATTTGTATAGTACGAAAAAGTTTAAAAAACTGATGTCGCTTATTCTGATGTCTGCTTTCTGACTGTTAGAGAATATGTAGTGCTGCAGTGACCTGTTCGTTTCATAGTAATGACCCATATTCAGGTGTTAAAAAACTAATACTTTAAAAGGTTTGTATTTCTAAATTTCTCCATTGATTTATTTTATGTTCTTTCACAAGGTGTAATTGTTGATGAAGAGGCCTGTATTTACTGGCTATCTCTTACTAGACTTGCTAATGTGAGCACTTGTCTTGAACTACTGCAGAATATGGGGCAATGGCAACTCCACAGCTTTTGAATAGAGAGTTTCAGAACTTTGACCCAGCGACCAAAGAATTGAGTCAAAGTGCTCTTCACATCTGTAGAGATTTTCAAGTTGCATCACCACCTGATATGGAGTCTTGAATGTCCAGGATGAAAGAGGTTGAAGAGAGTTGTAGATTTAGCCATTCCCATCATGGTCACAACTTTCACTATCATCGAGGACATCTTCAGAAGGTGCTGTGCATTGGAGACTCCATGCCAAGCGGTGATGCAGCCAGTCAGAATCCTCTTTGTGGTAAACCTGTGGAGATTTGCTAGTCTGTGGTCACTGGATTAAAGCCCTGAAATTCCCTATTCAAAAACTGTGAAGGTGCCATTGCCTCAGACGCTGCAGCAATTTAAGACAACAGCTAAGGAAGGTGGCATCTATCATTTACAACTCTCACCATCTGGGACATGCTTTCTTCCCTTTTCTACCATCAAGAAAGAGATACAGGAGCCTGAAGGCCCACACTCAACTTTTTAGGGACGTCTTCCCCTCTGCCATCAGAATGAACACAACCTCACTATTCCTTATTTATACTACTTATTATTTTTTTTTAAAAATATGGTAATATCTATATTTTGCTTTGTACTGCTGCCATAAAAGAGCAAATTTTATGGCATATGTCAGTGATAATAAACCTGATTCTGATTAACTCCATTTGGGTGACTTCATGACTAGGATAGCGAAA
Organism: Hypanus sabinus; assembly: GCF_030144855.1. Classification (NCBI taxonomy): domain Eukaryota; kingdom Metazoa; phylum Chordata; class Chondrichthyes; order Myliobatiformes; family Dasyatidae; genus Hypanus; species Hypanus sabinus. The sequence continues at coordinate 25,895,734 of NC_082714.1, read as the reverse complement.
GACCTAATCCTCTGACAAGGTATAATCAACGTGAAAGAAGTCAAGAAAGCCAACTCCTGCAATATCTTCCTCACCATAAAATCCCTGGAGTGAGTTTATTATTGTCACATGTACTGAGATACAGTGAACAGCTTGTCTTTCATACTGTTTATACAGATCAAAGTGTTACACAGTTTATTGAAATAGAACAAGGAAAAACAATAACAGAATGCAGAATGAAGAGCAACAGCTACTGAGAAAGTGTAGTATAGATAAACAAAGTGCAAAATGATAAGAAAGTAGATTTGAAATAAAGAGTCCATTTTATTATGCTTCTTGTCTTAACAACCACTGTCCGTCATCAGAGAAGTGAGTACTTGTGAAATCACTGGTCTGGCCACTGTTATGTCACCTTTTAACAAGGAACCTCAGGGATGTCAGTATCATTGATTACATAATAAAGAAATTGATAGCGACAAACAATTTTTACTGGAGCATTGGGCATCATCTAGACGTTGAACCAAATAATTAAAAAAAATCTACGTTGGAACCACTCTAGCTAAGAACAATAAATTTACCTTACAGTGATACAATAAAATCTTGAAGTAATTCCAGTGACGAAGTCTGGCAGAGGGTACAGTTAGTATTGACTTTATGAAGGGGTTTGTGTTGTCATTAAAATTATCATGAAAGAGGAACTACCTGGACCATTAATTAAAAACTTCAATCTGTCCTTCACTGAGAAGCAGGAGTGTGGGTGGTTGGAGGGCTGGCTACAGATCTCCTCTTCACAAATCTGAAAAATTACAGGCCACTGCTCCTCATACAGTTTGTCACAGGTGACTCCTGGGAATAGGGAATGGGTCGGAAGAAATAATAGTTCTGAGGAAATGGTGAGCCAAACTAACCTGCAAGGGCAGGTTCTACTGTATATCTACAGTCAAATGAGGTAATACAGTAAACTTCCTTAAGTTTTGCCATTCTCCATCATCACCCTATTTCTGTTTATGTTGCTCATCCCCATGTCTCGCACCAATTGTTGCAAAGTAGTGATGGTTACCATCCTATTGTTTCTTTCTATCAATCATGAGGGATTCTTCATCATACAAAAGAGTAAACATGAGTTATCAGAAATCATCGTCAGAATCAGAATCAAGTTTAATATTACTGGTATATATTGTGAAAATTGTTTTGTGGCAGCAGTACGTTGCAATACATAATTTTTAAAACTAAATTACAATAAGAAATACATATGTATAAAATGAAAATTAAGTAGTGCAAAAGAGAATAGTGAGCTAGTGTATAAGGGTTCATATTCAATTCAGAAATCTGATAGCAGAGAGGAAGAAGCTGTTCCTAAAACATTGAGTGTGTGTCTTCAGGCTCCTGTACCACCTCCTTGATGGTGGCATGACCTGGGTGATGGGGGTCCTTAATGACTGAAACTGCCTTTTTGAGGCACCACCTTTTGAAGATGTCCTTGATGCTGGGAAGGCTAGTGCCCATGATGGAGCTGGCTAAGTTTGCAATTTTCTGCAACATTTTCCAATACTGTGCATTTTCCATACCAGACAGTGATGCAACTATTTGGGATGCTCTCATGAAACATCTGTAGAAATTTGTGAGACCTTTGGTGACATACCAAATCTCCTCAAACTCCTAATGAAATATAACTGACATGGTGCCTTCTTTGTTCGCTCTTTCCACTGATGAACCCGCAATGAGGACTGGTGTGTGTTCCCCCAACTTCCCCTTCCTGTAGTCCACAATCACATTCTTGGTCTTACTCTCATTGAGTTCAAGGTTGTGCTGCAACACCATTCAACCAGCTGATCTATCTCACTCCTGTACACATCCTCATTACCATCTGAAATTCAGCCAACAATTGTTGTATCATCAGCAACTTTATAGATGGTGCTTGAGCTGTACTTAGCCACATTCTAGTGCAGGGGTGGGCAAACTTTTTGACTTGTGGGCCACAAAGGGTTCTAAAATTTGACAGGGGGGCCGGACCAGGAGCAGATGGACGGAGTGTTTTGGTAATACACCTCGTAAAAGAAAATAAAATATCATGGGATATGTAGAAAACAAGTGCTTTAATTTCAATTGAAAATGAACAAATGCATTACAACAAAATATCTGTCTTTGAAGTCCCATGGTATTTAGCTATTTATTGAAATGACTTTTAAAACACTGAAAATTAAATGAATAAAATACAGCTTTTTTTAATAGTAACAGTTATTATTTTAAAGCACTGAAAATTCTGTTATCCTTCAAGATATTATCATCATCACTCTCCTCCTGTCTGTCTTTATTTCAAAAACGGTAGGAGATGCAGGTCTACTTGTCCTGCTCCTTCTTATTCAATTGTCCCCTGTGCCAAAACTCAACAACGACCACAAGGACAGAACAGTGACAGCGCGCCAGTATGTGGAGCGCGTTATTTGATCTGGAGCGCATTTTTTATTTTGAGAACGTACGTGCACCTGTGCACTACTCATGTCCATCACTTAACAGAAATGACGTAACATGTAAGGCTTATTGAAAAAAATATTTTCAAATGCATTTTTTACATAACACAACGAAGAAACTTATTTTTAATTTCAGTGGGAACAGTTTGGTCTCCCTTTTTAGCCAGCGCATCAAAGTCTGGATTTAGTTTTGTTGTGGCGATTCTCAGGATGGATCTGAGGTGTTGGTCAGTTAACTTGGATCTGTGGCTGGCTTTGTTGATGTTCATGACGCTGAACGCCTGTTCACACAAATAGGTCGAGCCGAACAATGCCAGCATCTTCTGTGCCGTCCTCCGGAGGTTTGGAAACACCTCTTTACCAAGTGAAGCATAAAAGTCATTCAGTTTAAGAGAGTTGAACTTCTCTTTTAAGACGGGGTCAGACTGAAGGTCGATCAGTTCCAGCTGTAGCTCCTCTGGTGCTGTTTCAGGATCTTGTGACAGGGGACAGGCCACCAACTGAAGTGACTTGTCAACTTTTTCAAAATCAGAAAAGCGACGGCAGAATTCTCTGTGCAGCGCATCCAGTGACTCGCTGTATTTTTTCACATTTGCGCCGGCCTCTTCCAGCGTGGCTAGTGTGGGAAAATGAGTGAATAACTTATTCAAAATTTGCCTGGAGAAAAAAGCCAGCTTGGATTTAAAGGCTTTCACGTTTGTGTACATGTCATGCACAAACTGATCCTTCCCCTGTAGCTTCACGTTCAGTTCATTCATGTGTGAAAATATATCCACAGCAAACGCAAAGTCACAAAGCCAGCTCTTGTTGCTCAGCTCAGGAAATTCGCCGGCCTTCCTCAGTAACTCCAAAAGTGCACCGATCTCCTCTTTGAGCTCCCATACTTGTTGAAACACTTTGCCCAAACTTAACCAGCGGACACGGGAGTGATAAAGTAGGTCCTGGTGATCCGCATCAGTTTCCTCCAGGAAAGTGATGAACTGACGGTGCTGAAGTCCCCTTGCACGTATAAAGTTGACAAGTTTTACGACAGGATTCACAACATGATTCAGCCGATTTACATAGAGATTCCTGGTGGATGATGCAGTGAAGGAAAATAACATCCTGGTCAGGATTTTCATCTTTCACTTTATTCTGTATTCTCCTCAGCAGGCCGACATTTTTCCCCGTCAAATTAGGAGATCCATCTGTGGTGACGTTGATAAGTTTACTCCAAGGGAGCTTCATATTTTCGATGACAGCAGACACTCGGTCATACAAGTCCTCTCCCTGTGTTTTTCCTTTCAGAGATTCCATTATCAAAAACTCCTCTGTTATTTCAGAAGTATTGTTAATTCCTCGGATAAAAATGAGGAGCTGAGCAGTGTCTTTTACATCGTTGCTTTCATCCAGTGCTAATGAATATAACGTGAACGACTCTGCCTTTTTATTTAAGTCGCTGGTTATATCTTCATCTATCAGTTCCACACGGCGAGTCACTGTCCTGCGTGATAAACTGATTTTTTCAAATTTGTCTTTGCTCTCCGGACACAATACACCTGCTGTCTCCACCATACATTCTTTTAAAAACTCGCCTTCAGACAGAGGCTTGCTGGCCTTTGCTAATTTGAATGACAGCATAAAACTCGCCTTGGTACTTGACTCATGAATGGCAGTTTGACGGTGAAAAAAATTTTGTTGAGCCTGTAAATTAGCTGCCAACCTCTGAGCATTAGCTTCCCGTTCTTTCGTTGACTGGTTGCTAGCATAGTTGGCATGTTTTGTGGCAAAGTGACGGCTGATATTATATTCTTTAAAAACCGCCACAGTCTCTTGGCATATCAGGCATACAGCAGTTGATCGGTGTTCGATAAAAAAATATTTAGTTGTCCACTCCTTATTAAACACCCGACATTCTCTATCCACTTTTCTTTTCTTAGCTCCACTCATCTTTACAGAAGGGGTGAGAGGTCAAAGAGTAAAGCGCAAATGTGGAGTAATACGCTGCACCTCAACAAAGGTCAATGTGTATAGAGTGCATCATCTACTGGGAAAATGCCAGAATTGCGGGGAAAAAACGTTAACAAGGTTTATTAATATAATTTCATCGAGTTCTGCAGGCCGGATTAAAAAGCTTATCGGGCCGCATATGGCCCTCAGGCCGTAGTTTGCCCACGCCTGTTCTAGTGGGTGTAGAGAGAGTAGAACAGTGGGACAAGCACTCATTCTTGAGTATGCTGGTGTTGATTGTCAGTGAGGAGAGGCTGTTTCCGGTCCACACTGACTGTTGTCTCCTGATGAGGAAGTCAAGGATCCAGTTGTGGAAGGTCAGGTTTTGGAGCTTATTGATTAATACTGAGGGTATGAGTGGTAATCAATAAATACCAGTGTGACATAAGTGCTGCAGTTGTCCAGGTGATCCAAGGCCAAGTGGAGATCCAGTGAGATTGCATCCGCTGTAGACCTATTGTGGAGATAGGCAAGTTGTAGTCCTTACTTAGGCAGGTGTTGATTCTGGCCATAGCCAACCTCTCATCATCACAGAGGCAGCACACACTGTTCTTGGTCACTGGTCTGATTGTCACCCTTTTGAAGTAAGTGGGAACCTCCAACTGCAGCAGTGAGAGATTAAAGATGTCCTTGAACGCCACCAGGGTCTGGTGCTTTGGGTTCACTCTGATGAAAGATGTTCTGACATTAGCCTTCAGGTCAGAGATCCCAGGGTCACCAAGGTTTTACATAGGTGTAGTTTTATTCTTCCTTTAAAAGCATGCATAAAAGGTGTTGAGCTCATCCGGGAATGATGCTGTACAGCCATTCACATTATTAGGTTTCATCTTATAGGGCCTGCAAAGTCTGCCAGAGCTGATGTACATCTGATTCCATTTCTAACTTCAGTCAGACTGCTTTTTTATTGTTAAAATTCCCTTACATAGGTCGTACCTGGACTGCTATTATTGTTCTGAATCAGTTGTCTTGAATGCCACAGGTCTCGTCTTCACCAAACTATGAATCTCTTGGTTCATCCATGGCTTTTGGTTTGAACGTTTCAGCTTCATCACTTACAATAATTTGTACATAATCTAAATTTAAAGATGTACTGATAAAACCTATGGTATGAATTACACAATGGATGATTGGTATGTTAAATTCCAGCCTGTTCAATCAGGAGTCTAAAGATCCTTCAGCTAAACTCTGTCAAGGTGTTTCCAAATTAATTGAACGTTCTTTGTTCAAGCCATGGGATTCTTCATTTCAAACTCATCATCCCTCCTAATCGTAATGATTAAAATGTGCAAGCAGTGCAGCTTAAGACCTGGTGATCTGGCATATGGAATTTTCTTCATTCATTACTTTTTTTGATAATATGGCATCTGCTGCACCAACTCCTTGCTAAAATCTCTGTGTGAGTTTAGTGTTTTCTTTCATGTCTACGATAACCACATTTTTCCTTAATCTAAATATCTGGGGTGTTACCTAAAGATAACACATTTTCCTTGTCCTGTTAGTCTTCCAAGCATTGATAGTTTTGCACTGTATCACACCTTAAATTCTCTGTGCTTGTGAGATTTTGTATACTACTTATGTCCAGTGTGTTTTTGTTGTGATTTGCTGAATCATAAAGAATGTCCTTCTTTTTCTTATAATTAGTTGAGAACATGGAGGCCTTATTTTGAATATATTCAGTAATGCTAGAATTCTGCATTTCTCCAGTTCTAGTCTGGTCTGTTGTGCATCCTCAGTTTCTATTCCCCTGCAATATTTTTCTCCTTCCTTGAATATTTACCATTTGGGTATTTTCAGCATTTATTCATTATAGATTTCCAATATCTTTAGTATTTTATATATCATAGTTCAAGCACTTTTTTCTTTCACTTGCTGATTAGTTATCTGCTGTTTACATCCCCGTACAGATCAGTTGTAATTAACAAGCCTTCATTTCCATTTCCCATCTGGTACCACCACAAGTTGTGTCATTCTGTGTTTCTTTGTCTCTAGCCTATCAAGCATGTTTCTTTTACCCCTTGTCTTTCCCTTCAACATGTTTGATTTCTACCTTTTCCTTGTTCTGCTAAATGATCCTTGATCTACAATGTTAATCCTGTGTCGCACTCCATAGTTCTGCTACACAAGCAATTCCTATACTTTTCAATTACATTTTGTTGCAATATATCATCACTGACATAGGCCAGAGGGCCTGTTCTTGTGTGCATTGTCCTATATTCAATTTCCAGTTGATTTCTGCTAATTAGAAACTGTACCAAAAATCTTAAGTTTGTTAACCAGCTAAGCATGTAACTGGTGAGACCTGCTACTATTTAAGAGAGTATCAGTATTGTCATTTGCACAAGTCTATGCTCACATAATTTTGTCGATAATTGCTTTATGAAGTGTTCTGAATGCAGCTCTCTGTGAATGGTTGAAGGCTGTCCAATTTTTGGAAAACTGCTATTGTAGTGGCAAAATTGATTCAAAATCAAAACAAAACAATTGCCACCAGCCTGCGAATGCACAAAGATGTTATACTTCTGTGACGCGCCCTGAGCTGCAATGATTTCTCCAAAGAGTCAAATTCCCTATTTTGATCCTGTATTAGCAATTAGCAAACATACAATTAAGCATTATTGAGTGTTAGGTATGACCTCTGTGGTCCCAAGCTACAGACTGCCACGAAATAAGTATGAATATGTAACTTATCTCCTTCACTTTTACCACGCTGCCACTAATGTGACTAGTTACCGTAATGCACATAATAAACATGTAAGATAGAGTACATGGCTTCTGCAGCTATTGATAATAAAATTATCTTCTAAATACCAAAACCATAAGTAAAGGGTATTTTAATGGCTGGCTGCTTGCAAGATTAATAGCCATTAATAAAGATGTCTGGCTGAAAAATTGTTGACTGATGTTGGTTAGATGTCTGATTTCAAACATCTCTGAGCCTGCCAGAATAAAGTTTCCAGAATATTTTAGTTACAATGATTTGTAAAAATGTCTCTTTAAATAGCCTTATAAATAACTTCCGTTATTTTGACCGAAGGCAGGTATTAAATGTTGTGCTGTATAAGGATCATTCGGATTTATTACAAAAATGATGGTTGAAATCGTTGATGTCATAAATATGAATTTGCTTGGGCTACTAAACCAGAAAATTGCAGATTTAGCACTCAGTGCCAATTGAAGATCAATTACACCCTCTGCATTCAATTCTACCAGAAGTGTTTTCTGTTGAACGTGAATTGTATAGTGACATAGAATAGCTCAGAAAGCAAAGAAGATAGATATATGAGGTCAGATGGTGAGGTACAAGGCCTAAATGTGCTTTTTTTTCATCTGTTTAGCATGGGGAAAAATGGTACCAAATTCATTGTTAAAGATCCTGCAGTTGGATTACAGGAAACGTTTAAAAAAAGGGTTAACAGGTATCAGAGAGGCTGGCTGTGCTTAAGTGGAATAATGAGCAAATCTGGATGAACATATCAAAAGTACATTGTTACTACATATAATCTTTCAGTTTTCCTGGACGTTGACATTAATGCAAGAGAACTGGAAACCTGCAAACATTAAATCCATGTTTAAGAAAGTATGTAAATCTAGCAACAACAAGCCAATCATTTTATTCTTGGTGAAGGGGAAATATCTGAAGCAATAATCAGAGACAAAATGAGTTGTAGTTTGAATTCTAGTTTATTCGACAAAAGTATGCACAGACTTGTTAAAGATAAACAGTGTTTGGTTATGCTTTTAAAGAGCAATGTACTATAGTTAACAAGAAGCTGAATTATGCTTACCTTTGGCATGTGTTTTCTTGGGTGGAGCTGGCCACCTCCTTGCTGTCTGACTTTTTTCTGTGAATTGAAAAGCTGGTATCTGTATTGACCTTGAGTAAAATACTAAGTCATTTACAAATTTTATATTATTTTAATTTATGCTAAACATTTTGAGGTTTCAACTGTATATCATTGGTACCTTTTAACATTATTTATTATTACTATTAATATTATTACTAATTATTTATTAGTAATTATTTGTCTTATTTGAGGTGTTGTTAAAATATCTCTGATTGTTCATATATAATCAAGTCCAAAGGACTTTGACAGCAGCAGGCTGTCAGAAAGGCCATCACAGCAAACTGGGAAATGGTATCTCAGGATTTGCCATCTGTTGTGCTTTAGGTCTTTTAAAAGTTTTTTTTCTCAATTGGTACAGAATAAATGTACAGCAGCATTGAATCCCATGAAATAAAAATGAGCAGAAGCAGCAGTGGTGTGAAATTGGTTTAGAGGCAGAGAGTGTCTGAGTGAATGATTGTTTCTCAGCTGGAGATAGATATACACGAGTGATCCTCAAGGATCTCTGATCACAGTTTTTTATATATGTCAATAATCTGGATTTGGGGCGCGATTAGGGGTAGACTGTAGTAAACGCTGTACTGGAATAATTTTTTCTTAATTTTTGTAATACTCAGGAAAATAATAAAAGTAGTTTTAAAAATCAGCCATTTGCCAAATGAATTATAGAGATGCAAGATTTGTTCATCTGGAGCAAGAAACAAACTGCTGAAGGAACTCAGTGGGTCAGGCAGCATCTATGGAGGCAAAAGGATTGTTGATGTTTTGGGTTGTGATCCACATCAGGACTCTATTATGAAATAGTGAAGTCTTGATTGTTTGAGAATCCTTATTCTGGGCAGCATCATTTTTATTTTCCTTACTTCAGTGGCCAGAGGTGAGCTCAATCTGACCTGTCATTATTTAAAATAAAAAAATATAACAGATGCTGGAAATAAGAAAATGAAGAAAGAATGCAAGAAAAATTCAGCAGGTCAGGCAGCATCTATGGAAAGAGAGTCTGTTAATGTTTTGGTTTTGGGACCTATTATCAGTTAATTGAAAGCTTATTGTTTACATTTTTGTCTATTAATGGATCTCATATATAACCATATAACAATTACAGCACGGAAACAGGCCATCTCGGCCCTTCTAGTCCGTGCCGAGCGCTTACTCTCACCTACTCCCACCGACCTGACTCAGCCCATAACCCTCCATTCCTTTCCTGTCCATATACCTATCCAATTTTGTTTTAAATGACAATATCGAACCTGCCTCTACCACTTCTACTGGAAGCTCGTTCCACACAGCTACCACTCTCTGAGTAAAGAAATTCCCCCTCATGTTACCCCTAAACTTTTGCCCCTTAACTCTCATCTCATGTCCTCTTGTTTGAATCTCCCCTACTCTCAATGGAAGAAGCCTATCCACGTCAACTCTATCTATTGCCCTCCTAATTTTAAATACCTCTATCAAGTCCCCCCTCAACCTTCTACGCTCCAAAGAATAAAGACCTAACTTGTCCAACCTTTCTCTGTAACTTAGGTGCTGAAACCCAGGTAACATTCTAGTAAATCTCCTCTGTACTCTCTATTTTGTTGACATCTTTCCTAGAATTCGGCGACCAGAACTGTACACAATACTCCAGATTTGGCCTCACCAATGCCTTGTACAATTTTAACATTACATCCCAGCTCCTATACTCAATGCTCTGATTTATAAAGGCCAGCATACCATAAGCTTTCTTCACCACCTTATCCACATGAGATTCCACCTTCAGGGAACTATGCACCATTATTCCTAGATCATTCTGTTCTACTGCATTCTTCAATGCCCTACCATTTACCATGTATGTCCTATTTGGATTAGTCCTACCAAAATGTAGCACCTCACACTGATCAACATTAAACTCCATACGCCAACTTTCAGCCCACTCTTCTAACTGGCCTAAATCTCTCTGCAAGCTTTGAAAACCTACTTCGTTATCCACAAAGCCATCTATCTTAGTATCATCTGCATACTTACTAATCCAATTTACCACCCCATCATCCAGATCATTAATGTATATGACAAATAACATTGGACCCAGTACAGATCACTGAGGCACACCACTAGTCACCGGCTTCCAACCTGACAAGCAGTTATCCACCATTACTCTCTGGCATCTCCCATCCAGCCTCTGTTGAATCCATTTTACTACTTCATTATTAATACCTAATGAATCTGCAATAGCTGGATAGCTAATAGCTGGAATCTGAACAACTGAGTGAGTAATGCCATAGGTTTTGTTTCCTTCCCTCTAATTTTCTGCTTTTTTTTGTATTTTAGGTAGCAGAAATGCATGGAGAACTGATAGAATTCAATGAGAGGCTACACAGATCACTGATGGCCAAGGAAGCCCTCATCTCACAGATGAGGCAGGAGCTGATTGATTTAAGAGGACCAGTAAGTAGCTTTGTACTGCCTGCTCATCAATAGTGATAACTGTGGACACTGGGTGATTGATGGTCTAAGGATCAAATGAGCATCCACTTGAAAAATAAATATTCTAATGATGTATGAGGTGCGTAAAATCTACTAAGAGAAAAGGATATCAAGCTATATCATAAAATGGATAAATGTAGCCGAGACATATTTGGAAAGAAATAGTTCAGAATCTTATATCTTTGAATGAAGAATTAAAAATCTGAGAAGCAAGTGCAAAGAGCTGTCCTTTGAAGTGCTTTTTTAAAAATCAAACTGACACCTTCTTAGCAAAAGCATTTAAAAATGTAAAACAAGAGAAAATCTGCAAATGCTGGAAATCCCAACAACATGCACAAAATGCTAGAGGAACTCAGCAGGCCAGGCAGAATCTATGGAAAAGAGTTAACAGTTGATGTTGCGAGATAAAGGATGAGAAGTCAGCATAAGAAGGTGGAGGGAGGGGAGGAAGAAATACAAGGTGATAGGTGAAATTAGGAGGGGGAGGGGCGAAGTAGGGAGCTGGGAAGTCGATTGGTGAAAGAGATAAAGGGCTGGAGGATGGGGAATCTGATAGGAGAGGACAGAAGGCCATGGAAGAAAGGGAAGGGGGAGGAGCACCAGAGGGTGGGGATGAGCAGGTAACGAGATAACATGAGATAGGGAAATGGGAATGTGGAATGGTGAAGGGGCCAGGCATTACCAGAAGTTCGAGAAATTGATGTTTATGCCATCAGGTTGGAGGTTACCCTGACGGAATATAACGTGTTACTCCTCCAACCTGAGTGTGGCCTCATCACGACAGTAGAGGAGGCCATGGACTGACGTGTCGGAATTGGACATGGAATTAAAATGCGTGGCCACTGGGAGATCCCGCTTTTTCTGGTGGACAGGGCCTATGTGCTCGGCAAAGCAGTCTCCCAATCTCCATTGGGTCTCCGGTAATGCCCGATATACAGGAGCACCGGATATAGTAGATAACTCCAACAAACTTATAGGTGAAATGTTGCCTCATCTGGAAGGACTGTTTGGGGCCCTTAATGGTGGTGAGGGAGGAAGGCCAGGGATAGGGTTCCTCACCTGCCTCCCTTCCAGCTTAACACATTCACCATACTTAAAACAACTCCAACAGGATCCCACCATCAAGCACATCTTTCCGTTCACCCCACTTTCTGGTTTCCAAAGGGATTGCTCTCTATGCAGCTCCCTTGTCTGCTTGTCCCTCCCTAATGATCTCCCTCCTAGCTCTTATCCTTGCAAACAGAACAAGTACTACACCTGCCCCTACACCTCCACCCTCACTACCGTTCAGGGCCCCAAACAGTCCTTCGAGGTGAGGTGAGGTGGGGTCATCTAGTGTATTTGGTGCTCCCAGTATATCAGTGAGACCCGACGTATGTTGGGAGACCACTTCACCAAGCACCTACATCTGCCAGAAAAAGTGGGATCTCCCAGTGGCCACACATTTTAATTCCACTTCCCATTCCCATGCCGACATGTCAGTCCTTAGGCTCCTCTGCTGCTGTGATGAGGCCACACTCAAGTTGGAGGACCAACACCTTATATTCCATCAATAGACAATAGACAATAGGTGCAGAAGTAGACCATTCGGCCCCTCGAGTCTGCACCGCCATTCTGAGATCATGGCTGATCATTCACTATCAATACCCAGTCCCTGCCTTGTCCCCATATCCCTTGATTCCCCTATCCATCAGATATCTATCCAGCTTCTTCTTGAAAGCATCCAGAGAATTGGCCTCCACCGTCTTCCGAGGCAGTGCATTCCACACCTCCACAACTCTCTGGGAGAAGAAGCTCTTCCTCAACTCTGTTTTAAATAACTGACCTCTTATTCTCAATCCATGCCCTCTGGTACTGGACTCTCCCAACATCTGGAACATATTTCCTGCCTCAATCCTATCAAATCCTTTAATTATCTTAAACGTTTCAATCAGATCCCCTCTCAATCTCCTCAATTCCAGCGTGTACAAGCCCAATCTCTCCAATCTCTCTGCGTAAGACAGCCCTGCCATCCCAGGAATCAACCTAGTGAATCTAGGCTGCACTTCCTCAATTGCCAGAATGTCCTTCCTTAAACCTGGAGACCAAAACTGTACACAATATTCCAGGTGTGGTCTCACCAGGGCCCTGTACAAATGCAAAAGAACATCCTTGCTCTTGTATTCAATTCCCCTTGTAACAAAGGCCAACATTCCATTTGCCCTCTTCACTGCCTGTTGCACTTGCTCATTCACCTTCATTGACTGGTGAACTAGGAGTCCTAGGTCTCTTTGCATTTCTCCCTTACCTAACTCGACACCGTTCAGACAATACTCTGCCCTCTTGTTCCAGCTTCCAAAGTGGATAACTTCACATTTATTCACATTGAATGACATCTGCCAAGAATCTGCCCACTCACTCAGCCTATCCAAGTCTCCCTGTATTGTCCTAACGTCCTCTTCGCATGTCACACTGCCACTCAGTTTAGTATCGTCAGCAAACTTGCTGATATAGTTTTCAATGCCCTCATCTAAATCATTGACATAAATCGTAAAGAGCTGTGGTCCCAATACAGAGCCCTGTGGTACCCCACTAGTCACCTCCAGCCAGTCTGAGAAACACCCATTCACTGCTACCCTTTGCTTTCTATCTGCCAACCAGTTTTCTATCCATGTTGAAACCCTGCCCCCAATGCCATGAGCTCTGATTTTACTCACCAATCTCCTATGTGGCACCTTATCGAATGCCTTCTGAAAATCTAGGTACACAACATCTACTGGCTTACCCTCGTCTAACATCCTTGTTACACCCTCAAAAAACTCCAACAGATTAGTCAAGCATGATTTGCCCTTGGTAAATCCATGCTGGCTCGGCCTAATCCTATTTCTGCCATCTAGATGTGCCACTATTTCGTCCTTAATAATGGACTCAAGCATCTTCCCCACGACTGATGTTAGGCTAACAGGGCGATAGTTCTCCGTTTTCTCCTTCCCTCCCTTCTTGAAAAGTGGGACAACATTAGCCACTCTCTAATCTTCAGGAACTGATCCTGAATCTAAGGAACATTGGAAAATGATTACCAATGCATCCGCAATTTCCTGAGCCACCTCTTTTAGAACCCTCGGATGCAGACCATCTGGACCCGGGGATTTATTAGCCTTCAGTCCTACCAGTCTACTCATCACAGTTTCTTTCCTAATGTCAATCTGTCTCAATTCCTCTGATATCTTATGACCCTGGCCCATCCATACATCTGGGAGATTGCTTGTGTCCTCCCTGATGAAGACAGATCTAAAGTATGTATTAAATTCTGTTGCCATTTCCCTGTTTCCCATAACAATTTCTCCCAATTCATTCTTCAAGGGGCCAACATTGTTCTTAACTATCTTCTTTCTCTTCACATAGCTGAAAAAGCTTTTGCTATCCCCTTTTATATTCTGGGTATCTGGGTAGCTTTCAACCAGATGGCATGAACATCGGTTTCTAGAACTTCTGGTGATGTTCCCCCTTCACCATTCCCCAATCCCATTTTCCTCTTTCACCTTATCACCTTAACTCCCCCGCTGATGCTCCTCCTCCTTCCCTTTCTTCCATGGTGTTCTGTCTTCTCCTATCAGATTCCCCCTTCTCCAACCCTTTATCTCTTTCATCAATTGATTTCCCAGCTCCTGACTTCACCTCTGTCCCTCTCTTGGTTTCACCTATTGCACACTACCTTGTATTTCTTCCTCCTCTTCTCCCTCCTTCTTGCTCTGACTTCTCATCTCCTATCTCGCATTGTTGACTGTTTACTCTTCTCCAGAGATGTTGCCTGGCCTGCAGTGTTCCTCCAGTATTTTGTGTGTGTTGCTAAAAATGTAAAAGGAACTAGCAAAAAGAAATTCACAAAGGAGCAAAGAAAAGTGAATTATAGTTTAATTTTAAGAAACACATTCAAATTGCAGAGAAACTTTGCACTAATATCATTAGCACTGGAGAGGTTTCTTAGGTTTTCTAGGAAAGTGTGGTTTGATTTAATTGAAGTACAACTAAACAATGAAGCTTCTTTGATGTATACTTGTTCTTAATCCTAACTCGAGTCTCAATGCAGCATTTTGTATGTATGGATTCCCAAAAAGTTTCTTGAAGTACTAAGTATGTAAACTTGATTTTATTTTATTGAATTTTCAGTAGGAGTTAGTACACTGTTAAATTTATTAAACTGTTCGGTTTCAAATTACATTTTTGAGCATCTCTGCTCCCATCCTTGTCCTTGGGACAGGACAGCTTGGATGAGCTGTTCCAGCTCTGATTCACGGCACAGCCTTGGATTTTTCTGGTCCTGTGTAATTTATTTTTGCATTGCATTAACTCACCAGTATGTTTGCTGTTTGCCCTGTTCCAACAGCAAATCTTGCATGAGCTGGTTGTTTAATATTGGCATGATATTGAACTGCATTGTTGCAATCTAACCCAACATGGTCCAACTATATATGGATAGATGCATCAGCACAGAAGATGTGCGCTTCCTATCTTGGGTTTCAGTGGCGCAGCTATACATAAGACCATAAGACATAGGAGCAGATTTAGGCCATTTGGCCCATTGAGTCTGCTCTGTCATTCAGTCATTGCTGATCCTTTTTTTTCTCCTCCTCAACCCCATTTGTCGTCCTTCTCCCCATAACTTTTGATGCCATGTCCAATGAAGAACCTATCAATCTCTGCCTTAAATACACCCAACGACCTGGCCTCCACAGCTGCACGTGGCAGCAAATTCCACAAATTCAGCACCCTCTGGCTAAAGGTATTCCTCTGCATCTCTGTTTTGAATGGACGCCGCTGTATCCTGAGGCTGTGCCCTCTTGTCCTAGACTCTCCCACCATGGGAAACATCGTTTCCACATCTACTCTGTCTAGGCCTTTCAACATTTGAAAGGTTTCAATGAGATCCCCCTTCATTCTTCTAAATTCCAGTGAGTACAGACCCAGAGCCATCAAACATTCCTCGGATGATAACCCTTTCATTCCTGTAATTCCTGTGGACCCTCTCCAATGCCAGCACATCTCTTCTAAGATGAAGAGCCCTAAACTGTATACAATACTCAAGGTGAGGCCTCACCAGTGCCTTGTATGGGATCATTCTACTAATTGTATGTAATTAGCTTCTTAAAGATCTCGGGCACAGATGATTTTAAATATAATTCACTGGGCAAACAACATTTATTTTGAAATATGGTGGAGAAAAATTTGCCCATTAAGAAATTTTATCTTAATATTATCAGGAAGCAAAATTAAATAAGCTGTAATTGTCAGAAAGGAGAGTTATTTCCCAGTAATGCTATGCTGATTAATGCTGATGATGGACCAATTTGAAATCAGTAGCTAGCAAGTGCAATTTACAATTTTCAGTGCATATGTTGTACTGTGGGATGGAATAGGAACTGCATGGTGTTAATAGGAAAGATTATCTTATCTTAATTATGTACACTGAGTTGCTTTTAGACAACAAATTTTGAATCATTCAAGAGCTTAGCATTTGCTTCTAAAGTGACTGGATCCAAATGGTACATTTTATGAAGTTCAAGTTAGGCTTCTAAGTACCTTCTAACCTAGCTTTACGTGGCAATACAGTTAATGTTCAAAGTATACTAAGTTTGAAGGAGATTGTGACAACTACTTGTTACGTCCGTGGCCCCCTCCTTTTTGAGAATTGCAAGATCACTATTAAGTCAGGGCAGGAGACCCAGGAAATGAGAGAGAGACATGCAGAATCCACAAAGAGTTTGGAATGTGCCCTGGCCTCCGAAAGGCAGAACCATTGATAACGGCTATTGTCTCTTGGAGATGGAATTGTGTATTGAATACTGTACGATTCATCGAAGCCCCCAGGCAATGAACCGAGGGGGGTTGGTGGAGGGATTGCATCATCCCAACCTGATTGACATGTGAGACCCTGTGAGCCAGGATAAAAGAGGGTCTGGGGAACAGCCCCTTCAGATGCACTAGAAGAAATGCTAGAACTCCTGTAACAGCGTTATAGCGAAAGCTGGTGGAAAAGCCCACGTGCGTCCTTTTCCATTTGCCTCAGAATTGGTGGGCCTTTACCAAGGAAGCATGGCTTTAGCTAACCACAAAGGGGAAATCAGTCCCCATCGACTCTCGAAGGATTGACATCATAAAAGGAATGGGCAAGTTAAACCTCCGTCTTTCTCTCCAACCAAAAAGCTGCAGCTTGAATGAACTTGAGTGACTTTTATATTTCCATCGGACAATACGTTATCCCCTAGACAACGATAGAGCTATTTCTTATTGATTATTATTATACTCGTGCTTTTAGATTTAGTATTGACGACGTATATTATCTGTATGTTTGCATTGATATTATTTTTGTGTATTTTTATCAATAAATACTGTTAAAAATTGTACCATCCGACTTCAACGGACCTCTCTATCTTTGCTGGTAAGTGACCCAGTTACAGGGTATGTAACATACCTCACACACTAATTTTTCAGGTTCTGATTATGACTTGCTTTTGATTTTAAAATGCTAGTTTGAAAACTTGAGGGTTATGGAAAAGTAACAGAATAACCGTGTGAAATTAAGGAGTGCAGTGTGCTGACTGGTAACTAGTTCCAGACTTCAGTTAACTGCACATTGCTATGGAGCATGTTGGCAGTCAGATATTGGCTTTCTTATCTGGGTCTGCACCATAGCCCTTCTATCCATTGACTTTCAACAACTGCTACTGTTGGCTTTTAATAAATTCGACCATATTGAAAAATGCTGTAACATACTGAGCGGTCTGGAGTCTTTAGTGTGCTGTTAAAGGTGTGTTCTGTGGTTGTTGCACGGCATGCCTGTAACTGTTTTGGTTATGGGCCGGCTGCTACTCCACAGGTGTTGCACTCAATATGAAAAAGTGAATCCTGGACGTAGAAGAGAGAGGTGCTGATTTTGAAGTGGGTCCTCATGTGGGGATGCAACTGTGCACTGAGCCCAATCAAGCCTTGGTATGGGAATTCATGTGGACCATGGCTGGTTCAGCTGCACAGCACTGTGTGATGGAGGAGGTGGGAGTGGAAGCTGAGAGAATTGGGATGGGTGTTGGTCAGGGGTCAGAACCAGAGACCAAGGGTGAGGTGGTTTGATAGAGTTCCAGATAGCTGTTGTGTGCTGGGGCAGCAGGCTGAGGGTAGCAGACACCAACAGAATCAACAAACTCATTCATAAGGCCAGTGATGTTGTAGGGGTGGAACTGAACCCTATGACAGTGGTATCTGAAAAGAGGATGCTGTCCAAGTTGCATGCCGTCTTGGACAATGTCTCCCATCCACTCCATAATGTACTGGTTAGGCACAGTAGTACATTCAGCCAGAGACTCATTCCACCGAGATGCAACACTGAACGTCATAGGAAGTCATTCCTGCCTGTGGCCATCAAACTTTACAACTCCACCCTCGGAGTGTCAGACACCCTGAGCCAATAGGCTGGTCCTGGACTTATTTCCACAGCATAATTTACCTATTATTATTTAATTATTTATGGTTTTATATTGCTGTATTTCTACACTATTCTTGGTTGGTGTAACTGTAACAAAACCCAATTTCCCTCGGGATCAATAAAGTATGTCTGTCTGTCTGTCTGTCAGTCCAACATTGTCTTGGCAGTGACCACTGATGGACACTACTCAGTCAATGTAGGCTTCTTTTCCAGCAATGTTCTCAAATAAATAGCGTGGCAGAGTGGCAGATTAAAGAGAGAGGAGTGGCGTTACAATGATTAAGAGAAGTTTGGATAGATACATGGATGGTAGGGGTATGGAGGGCAATAGTCCAGGTGCAGGTTGATGGGAGAAGGCAGTTTAAATGATTCAGCATGGACCGAATGGGCAGATGGGCCTGTTTCTGTGATTATTTTTCTATGATTCTTATGTTCGTTGATATGTGTCTAACATAAAAATCACATGTGACACATGCTGTCACATGCCTAATTATTCTCATTCAGTGATATAAAAAGAATCAGAAACAAATAAGTAGTTATTTGATGGGAGTTGAACTTAGCAAAGGCCCAAATGTATTTGAGAGCAGGATGGAAGGTGATCAAATTGATGACTTCTGCATGGGTGCAGAAAGGAGCATCAGTACAGTGAAGAAAGGGTTGGGGAGTGGTACCAGAGAAGGTGTTACATATAGCCAATAAACAGACAGGCTGGAGCCCATAAGGGTGTCCATGGCCACACTTTTGACTTGTGTAATGTTGATTATGGTAAGAAGAAATTCAGCCAGGCAGATGAGTGTTAGTGGAAGAGACTTAGTTGGATCTTTGTAGTAGCAGAGGGCTTTGAAACCTTCCTGATGAAGGATAGATGTATATAAAAACTGGATATCGATAGTCAAGTTGTCCAAGTGATGGAGGGCATATGAGGTGTCCTGGATGTAGGTGGGAAGGGAAGGGGAGAGAGGATGGAGTTGAAGTTTGAGGAGATAGGTTCGGTGGGGTGAGAACAAGCAGTAACAATGGGCCTCCCAGGACGGTGCCTTTTGTGGATCTTGAAGAGATATAAGTGGGAAGTGTGGGATTGAGGTACCAACAGGTCAGAGTGTGTGTAGCAGATAACTCCTGACCTAATGAGATCTGTGACAGTGCAGGAGATAGTAATCGGATACCATTTCTGGGAACATCTGCATACATTTTCCCTGGTTTCTCAGAAATTATTGATAACACTGATGGCTTGAACATTTGTGCTTCACATTCATAATTTTAAAAATACTTAATTTTAATTTATGCTGCATCATTGGTATCAGTGAACTTTTAGACTCCTTGATTTCATTTCCATGGTCCAAATAATTTGACCCCTTTTCATATCCAGTGGAATATTCTTCTCATTTGTCATATTTTTCTTCTTTTGTACATGATTATTAGAATTAAACCAACAGATGATGTGCCCCTGTTTAACAGCAAGGCAATGATTAATGATGATTCATTTTGGGATTTGCTAAATGATAATTGGGAATTCTGTTGGGAGCTGCCACTTCTTCAATATCATATTTTTGCTACTGATGAAAAATGATTGCAGAATGACAGCCATCCAATTTCTCAGGTTTATTTTGTAAAATAAAATGATTTTAGGAATAACTATTCTAGTTTCATCTCCTTCTATCATTCGACAAGCAATCCATTGGGATATACTGAGGTGCAATGCCTTTTAACATTTCAATTGCTTTTTTGAACTTTGCAGTGCAATGCAAATTAACTTGAAATGCAGTATTATGAGCTTCTTTGAATATCACCTCTTGAAATTCACTGTAATCCATTAAACCCAGATACTGAAAATGAATCTACAATGCATTAAATCTTTCATACTGTCATGCTGCTTTATATCATATATGGAGATTTTTTTCCTAGTCTTTGAAGGGAATGTGAAGTGAATGCACTCACGTAATCGTAAAGCTTTGAACACAAACAAGACTTGATGTAGCATTCATTTGTATGAGTAAATATGGAACTCATCATGTGGAGTGGTTGACCTGTGATCTGCTTAAGAGGAGGCTTGATGTACACTTAAGTGGGGAGGTAGAAGATAAAGATGAAGGATGGTAAGAAGTAGTCAAAGTGAGAGGAGGCTCATTTACCAGGTGATTTTTATTTTAATATGTGGTAGGTTTTGCACAATTCTAAATTGACATGGGAGAAGTAAGTAAAAGTTCAATATAAAGAAACTGAATTTCAAAATTCAAAGTTCAAAGTAAATATATTATTGAAGTATATACATGTCACCATATACAACCCTGAGATTCATTTTCTTGCGGGCATACTCAGTAACTCCAAGAACCATATTAGAAACAAAGAAAGACTGCACCCAGCAGGGTGGACAAACAACCAATATGCACAAGACAACAAACTGTGCAAATACAAAAAAGATTAAATAATAATAGTAAATAAGTAAACAAAAAATATTGAGAACATGAGATGAAGTGTCCTTGAAAGTAAGTCCATAGGTTGTGGGAACAATTCAGTGATGGGGTGAGTGAAGTTGAATGAAGTTATCCCCACTGGTTCAAGAGCCTGTTGTTTGAGGGATAATAACTGTCCTAGTATTGTAAATCCTATGGTTTCTGTACCACCTTCTTGATGGCAGTAAGAAGAGAGCATGACCTGGATGGTGGGGATCCCTGATGATGTATGCTGCTTTGGTGTGTGTAAATGTGCTCAGTGGAGGAGAGGGCTTTACCAGTGATGGACTGGGCCATATATACAATGAAAGAAAGTTACAGAATTACTGTAATTTCATAAAGTTTAACACTTGAGAATATAATTTTAGATTAAATATTATGAGAAATTGAGAATGGGTATGATGTGAATTGGGTTAAAAAAAGTCAGATGAACACATTAAGGCAAAACTTGTGATCAGCAAAAATGGAACTTCATGGTTTTGGAGCTATTCTGAACCATTGCTCAACTCTGATATGGAATTAGGACAGACTTAATCACAATGAATTACAGTATATGGTTCACTTTTGCAAAAAAGAATTAAAGTTATTTTAAACAGTTTTTAGAGTATTGCCAATTTAATTGAGGTTTATTTTATTTTAAATATAGTATTAAGATACCTGATGAATTGTTATTTTTGTCATCTAGTGTAAAACATGACTTGCTTTATCATTTTGTGTTTATGTAAAGAAATGTAAAAGTGTTGTCAAACACTGATTTAAACAAACTCGTGTTCCCCTTATTTTAGAACATGAAACATTTTTAATATCCTCTCAAATGCATCATGATAACATGAAATAGAAATGATCTAGAGATTTCAGTTCAGTCCACGGCTTAACTGATGACCTGAAGGTTGGATTTTAGCCGACTCCTGAATTACTAATGATTTTAACTTCAAGTAATTACATAAATTTGGATTAAAATTATTGTAAAAGTATTGGTTATCATGAAGCAATATGATGGTCATAAAAAGCAATTTAGTTCATACCTAGCCCTTGAGTAGTTGATACTTAATAGACTTCTGAAATAACATAGTCCACTTAGCAATGGATATAAAATGCAGGCCTTGTGGGTAAGGCCAGAAACTGTAATTTTTTTTAAGTGATTAAGCCTGTCCTAATTTTGTGCCACAGAGTGCAGCAGTGGTTCACAATAGCTATATAAATGGTGTAGTTCCATTTTTCCTAGATCACAAGTATTGCCTAAACTTATTCATTTGACATTTTGTGTAATTGTTATTTTAACAGAGATGCAAATTGCCCAGATTTAGTACTAAGAGTAGGAATGAGCTTGCTAGCTTTTGTCATTATTAAGGAGACAATTGGACAGCTGTTTCTAATATTCCCACACATTTTTATAACAAAAAGGTACTGTCTGATTCATCCTGTTGCTGCAGAAGCTTCACCAAAACATTATCTAACCTTCTTACTCTTTCAAAAACAGATTGTTCTAAAAATCAAAGTACTTATCCCTGGACACATTAAACTTGTTAACATAAGTTATTGTTTCAATATTCAAAAATAAATCTGTTTATAAATGTAATTCATTTCAAACTGGCAATAAGTGTGTAGCACTCCTCACTCAGATCAGCCACGTATGGCGGAACAGGCTTAAAGGCTTGATGACCTACACCACTTTCTACTTTCTTATGTTCACTCCATGACAAAAATATATAGTTATTTTATTTATTCACTCTCTGTAATGTTATTTCAACAATATGGCAATCAATTTCTTTATTTTCCATCTTAGTATTATGTTTGATTTGTTACTTTTGAATCCTCTTGCTAATATCATGAAGGATTTGAACTACTGCAACTGTTGTCTCTTATTTTGCCCTTGCTCTTAAGTTTGTAAACACTGAAAAGCAGCGTGAAGAAAGGAGAAGAAAGTGCAGAATTAAGAAGTGACATTTACACAGTTTATAAAGGGACCTTTGTGATTTTATTATTCAGGTGTTTATTCATAGGCTAACTATACTCAGATTTCTTCCATTGCTAATACTTATTTGATTTTATTTAAAGATTTATTGCACTTGCTATATTTTAATATTAGCTTCAGTGTTTGATTTTATTTCAGTTCTCTTGTAGAAAGTTCATATTTCAAATGTGTGTTGAATGATCAAAAACTAAATCAAATATATTAATATTTGTACATATTCTGATGTACTTCTTGCCCTTAAAAGATCTTCAAACCTCTCTCTCTTTTTTTCCCAAATATATTTAAATGGTAAATATAACACATCAACTACAAAAGCCTGAAAGATAGTCAGATTGTAAAGACATCTGGATAGATGCTTAAATGAGCAGGGCTCAGGGGAAAATAGAATTAATGCAGGCAAGTGGGATTAGTCAAGATGGGTATTATGGTTGGTTTAGGTATTATAGGCTGAAACATCTATTCCTATGCTGCATAACTATGATGTCAAAACTTTTGCTGTGAAATCTGAATATGAAAAGTGAATTTGAACTGTTTCTAATACATTTTATGAAAAGTAATTGGATCTTAAATTGCTTTAATAACATCTCACTGTTTTGGATTGTAGTTAGAACCTCTTTTGCATTCCACTTAGCTCTATCCTATGATACTCTGATAAATCTACTTAATTATTATATTTGGTTAGTATTGAGTTCTTTGCTTAAAGTGCAAGAATCATATTGAGCAATATTAAAAATGCAATTTGGAAATGTTCTTCAGCTTTGTAGTAACCTTGGTTCCTTTTGTTTCAAATTGAATGTACAATTTGTGGCTTTTCATTTGTATTGACACAATATCTCTCTTGAAGTTGGTGGGTAGGTCTGAGACCATTTATAAGATATTCAATCATGTTTTTCTTAGTTGTCCAAGGTTTACATCAGACTCTGCTTTAGCACTTAAATTATCAGCTGTAAGTACATGGAAAATTTCTTTTCCACTATTGAAACTTTAAGTACAAAAGGTTCTATTGTAAGTACTCAGTTGTGTATACAAAGTTCTATGAACCAAGGTGAAAAGATATAACATTAATATGGTAAAAAGTATATGTTGTAAACCTGAACAGTTATAATAGACCTCCTTAAATATTTGCTCACAGTCCTTCATGTGGATTGATAACTTTCTAAATCATTGAGGAAAATGGACGTGTTTTCATGTGTAATCCTGTACATATCCTGGTATAGCAACAAGAGTAGATGGATAGATGAGCATTTAATGAAGAGGCCTCTTTTTGAAACATTTTGGTTTAGCAAATGTTCTGATGACTGATTCCAGTCATTTTACAAGGATTTGCATTTATTTATATTGTACCTTAAAATATTTCGTGTATTTTGCTTAAATTGGTAAATCAGGCTTAAGATGGCACAGCGACTACTCACTAGTAGTAAAGAAGAGAAACCTAACTACTAGCTACTTTATTAATCACACTTTTTCTTGTAAACGATTATTGCAATCAATAGCTTGTAACCTTCCTTTTGGAACTGAGCCTTCGACCACCTGTACAACCTTCCATTTTTGTGGGTGTGAACCGAAGACTCAAAGGTGCAGGATAATTGTGATGTGGTGTGTGTGAGTCAAATTGAGGTGCCTGAGAGCGTATCAAAGTGGCAAGGCCTGGGTCCGAAAACAAGGAATGACCCAAGGTTTAATTGACTTAAGCACTGGGCCGAATTGGAAAGGTTAAGGGGTTGGGGCCAGAGGCAAGGGATAGGCCAGCTTAGCTTGCTGCTTCTCAAGGTTTACTCATCTCTGTGCTGAATTGAGGATGTGGCTTGCAACTAATGGGTTCCTGAATTGGTTGCAGTGAGGACTGGTTTTGTGGCAGTGCACTCCCTTTTGTGAACTTTAGTTCTGAATGTTATTTACGTACTTTTTCTTTGCAAGATTTGTCTTTCTGCATATTGGGTGTTTGATGGTATTCTTTCTTTTAATGGGTTCTGCTGGTTTTCTTTGTTTTGTAGCTACCTGTAAGGAGACAAATCTCAAAGTTGTATATAGTAATACATACTTTATACTGTACTTTGGACTTTGACCAAAATTACAATGATTTTAGTTTACATGGATTTGTAAACGGACCTGGAAGGCTATAATCAGATTAATACAGTATTATGTTCAGAGAAGTTATTAACCATGAACTTGCTTGAACCTGATAAAATGATTATGGAAAAATTAGGTCTTAAAGTATATTATTGTGTGGCTTTTTTTTTAGCATACTGCTGTGTACAACGTCAATAGAATATTCAAATTGAAATTACATTTCTAGTTTCAATTTTGCCTGACTGAACTGTCTTTAAACTTTGCCTCCTTTACCTTAGTGGTTTGTACCCCATACACTTTCTGCCAGGTCAAAAATTAAAATTGATATTTGATACTAATTCTAGAAATCAAGAGTTTGTTAATGTTCTGATACATCACATGGTATTATTAACATGGAACAATAACATCATTCAGCTGATTGCATTAATGATACAGAAACACAAATTAAATTTCACCACTGCAACTGGAGAATTCAAATGGAGTTAATTAAGTAAAAACCAAAATTTACACAATATGCCTTAATGATAGTTATGACATTTCTGCGTTGTCATAAATATTAGTCTGATTCACTGATGTTCTTTAGGGAAAGCAGTTCACACAATAAGTGACTCCAGGTCCATAGCAATATGGATAACCCTAAAATACCTTCCATCATCTCCCTCAATTGTGCTAAATTTCAAAAGGCAATGGTAATTAAAGTGGACATAACACCAGCCATAAACCTGATGTTAGATTATTACAAAGGTACACCCAGCTCAATTGACACAACTGAGCACTCTGTATGAATATCTGGGGACTGGTGCTTAAATTGGGGAATTATGTCTTAGAGAATTGTCGTGCACTGCTAGGAGAGAGCCACCCTGGGAATTCTCCAAAAGTTTGAGGTTAAGCATACTCAAGGAAACCTCATGCTGATTATCATCTTCTATCCTTCATCAACTAATGAATTAGTAATCAACTATGCTTTTGAGTCTATAAACAGTAACCACATCGAAATTTTGGAAAGATACCATCAGTGCTGTTTCTGTCAAATCTTTCAAATTCATCAGAAAGATGTGAGAATGAACGTCGAAGTCCATGATTGTGTTAATGCCCGTTTGAATGGTTATGTTAGGTGGTCATTATTGGCAGGTTGTGTTGCTTGCATACCCAACATCAGGTTCTCAGCTCTGATTTACTCTCTCTCTCTCTCTCTCTATATATATATATGAGCTCTATCATGGGAAGGCATTCCCAAGTAGATGGAAAAAGAATCAAAGGTGAACTCAAAACCTTCTTGAAAAATGCAACATTTTACTGATTCCTGGGAATCCCTGTCCTATGACCATATACAATATGGAGAAGGATGGTATTGTGAACCTCAAGTCCGTGCATCAGGAGCACAGAGAAATCCTGCATAAATTCCTCCTCAGAAGCTACCTACTCACCCTTCCTGACCAAGCACTGCCGTACCAATTTGAAGAAGAGTCTGAGGTTCCCACATTTGCATCATCAATCACCAGAAAAATGGAGTGGAAACAAGTAATCCTCAGTCCCAAGGGCCTGTCTATAAGAGGAAAATTCTTTGATGTTAAATAGCCATCAGAAGAAGCACCAAGGAGGACAAGGACTCTGAGATCCCAATTACTAAATATAGTTAGGCAACATGGCATAAGATTGAATCAGTCAATTCTTAAAGTAATAGAGGTATGGAGGGGCCACAGCACAGGATCAAAGAAAGCTGCCGATGGTTGCAAACTCATTCAACTCATTGTGGGCACTAGCCTCTCAGCATTGAGGACATCTTCAAAAGGCAATGCCTCAAAATAGTGACATCCATCATTAAGGATCCCCATCACCAAGGACATGCTCTCTTCTTATTGCTATCATCAGAGATGAAGTACAGGAGCCTGAAGACACACTCTTGACATTTTATGAAAAGCCTCTTCCTCTCCACCATTAGATTTCAAAACAGACAATGAACCAGCTCACTATTTTTCCTCTCTCTTTGCATTACCTATTTAATTTAATTTTATAAAAATATATATACACAATGGATTGGGCCATTGGTTAATCAGTGCAACTGCTTATTTGAGACACCTCTTAAAGAACAAAGACAAATTAAGAAATTAGCCGCGATTCTCTTTGTTTATTTGGGACATTATGCTACTTAATTGGAACACTCTGCATTTAATTAGGACAAGAGTCTGTTGCCAAACAGTTTCTTACTAGCGTCAATCATGTGCATGTCGTGTAGCCATTAGGCACTACACTGTGCTTAATACGAACAGTTTTTAAGTGGTGCCAGTTGCATGTGTTTAAGTAGCAGCGATTTTTGTCACTGATAGTTGGTGAGAAATAAGTAATAAGACAAATTAGAACAATTCGGAAATGCGAGAAACAGCCAGGATTGGAAGTGAAATGATTTCATTACTTCAACAAGTTAGGAACTATGAAGAACTTGAAAGTGTCAACAATCATCTTGAGTGTTATAATGAAAATGAAAATTTGTCAGATGCAATTATCAAAAGCATTGTTTGAAAACTGTCATATATATATATATATATGTATGTAGAAAGAGAGAGAGAAATGGAGAGAGGGAGAGGGAGAAAGAGAGAAAAAACAATAAAGGCTAGCAAATAGCATTCAGAATGAAAGTGAGTCCTTAGTCATGAAGCCTGGAGTAGGCCACAGCCTCAGTTCATCACAGAGCCGTGTAAAGATGTGGAGCTGTGAGCAGAACTGGCCCAATCCTCACCTTTGGTCAAAGCCTTTGCAATCCTATACAGCATTTTAATCATCCAAACAGCGAGTCGCTTCTTGCTTTAAGACCTGGGCCCTGTCACTTTGAGACTTTCTGGGCTTGGAACCTGCTGTCATATTTTGACCCATTCCCATTTCCAAATCAGTCTGCCACTCAGATCAATCAAACTTCAGGCCTTTCCTTGTTCTTGGTTTAAGCGGATGGGCCTTGACTCTGCCTTGCCTCCACTTGCCCCAAGTTTGCCTTACCTCCCTCCACCTCAAATCTGCCTTGACAAAGCCTCGCACCCATTTGCTTCCACCCTTGACTCTTTCTTGCCTCTGTACACCTTTCCATTGTTTATGGTGATCAGTTACTGTAAGTTTTACCAGGAGAAGTGTTATTAATAATGTATTAGTTGGATTCTTTGTTTTGTTTGCTGCCATTAAGTAGTCGATGGGCTTCACCAACGCCATCTGAACGATATCTGTGCTGACTTTATTCATTTACAGCCAGTCAAAAGAACACAGCTGTGTACTCTACATTAATTCCTCTGTCAATAACTATTAGGGGCTAATACACAGTTGTATAGTACTGTAGTAGCTTTAGTAATGTTATAATTTGTTCTGTATTTCATTTAAATACATAGTTTGTTACCCACTTAAATGGTAGTTTGTATTTTTTAAAACCTTTATAATTATTTCTCTGAAACTTTGGCTGATTGGGGCAGCTGCTTAATTGGGCCAAAATGCCCAATTTGGTCCCGATTTGTCCTAGTTAACCAGAACTCACTTTTTATTGTAATTTATAGTTTTTTTTGTATGTATTGCACTGTACTGCTGCTGCAAAACACCAAATTTCACAGTATTGAATCTGATTCTGTTTCTAATTCTGAATCCTAAGGGCAGAGATAATTGTCACTGGCAGGCATTGAAACTTGAGAGGAGTAAGACAGACCTTCTCCTTTCTAGTACACTGATCAAGATGCTTTTATAACGTGGCTGACAAAAGTGACCCCCTTCTCTCCCATCACACCACCTCCACTTAAAACAGCTGTGGAGAGAAATGTTTTTTTTTGCTCTCCCACTGAGGACATTTTCTGTCATGTTGTGAAAGAAACATCACTGTTCTTCCAAGAGGTAGAATTTAAACATACATAGGTACTCACAAGAGGGCATATATTTATCTTTGTGATTCTAACACAATCAGTAACCATGTGGTCTGGTATTAATACAGTCTTCAAGGCAAGGGACCAACCCTAGTTCAGTGAGTAGGGTGAAAGAGGACCAGTATTGACATTAGACATATCCAACGTTGGTGTGTCGACTCTTTGAAGCAACAGCACAAATAGGTACAAAGTGAACAGCAAAAGCAACAAACTGTAGATCAATTTGCTTCAAATTTTGTTCAGATGACCTACTTTAACTAAATAGTTCACCCTGGCAACCTAATACTGATTACAAGCTAATTGTCATTGCAGTCAGATCATTGATAAAAGCAAGATCCAGACTTCAAATAACTCCTATTGAATGTATTGAAGCAAACAGTGATTGGTTTTGAAATCACAAACTGCAGCTATGTGAACTATGTCTGCTGTCTTTTAGAACAACAGCATATGACAGGCACCCTTTTTTTTCTTTTGTGTAATGTCTCACTATCAGTAAAATCAAAGTTACAGAGTTCTATAATAAGCTTTTGTGAATATTGGTGACCATTCAATAGCTAAGGTGGGAGGAATCTCCTTTAACATCTCATTGCGTACTGATGATAGAATGCAACACAAACATGTAATGTAAAAAAAAATCATAATAGTTCTGGGTCTAGGCCATTTAGCCCTTTCATCAGCACGTGGCACCACAAGGCTGTTGGCTTGGCCCCTGCTCTACTTGCTTTACACTTAGTACAGCTCCAATGCCATGTTTAAGTTTGCTGATGTCACCACTGTCATTGGCTGAATCAAACATAGTGACAAATCAGCATATAGGAGGATCTTGCTGAGGGATTCTATAACAACAACCTCTCACTCATTGTCAGCAAGACCAAGGAGCTAATTATTGACTTCAGGAGGAGGAAACCAGAAGCCAGTCCTCATCAGGGGATCAGAAGTGGAAAGTGTCAGCAACTTGGTGTTATCATTTTGGAGGACCTGTCCTGGACTCAGCACGTAACTGCAATTATGAAAAAAGCATGACAGCACCTCTACTTCCTTAGGAGCTTGTGAAGATTTGGCATGACATTTGAAATGTTGACAAACTTCTATAAATGCGCAGGGGAGTGTATCTTGACTTGCTACATCACAGCCTGGTATGGAAACATTAATGGCCTTGAACAGGAAATCCTACAAAAGTGTGGATATGGCCCAGTTCATTCAAGCTAAAGCCCTTCAGACCACTGAAACTATCTACATGGAGTGTTGTCACAGGAAAGCAGCATCCATCATCAGGAACCCTCACTGCTCTCTCCTTGCTGCTGTCATCAGGAAGAAGGTACAGGAGCCTCAGGACCTGCATCACCAAGTTCAGGAACAGTTATTATTCCTCAACCATCTGGCCCTTGAACCGGAAGGATACCCTCACTCAACTTCACTTGCCCCATCATTGAAATGTTCCCATAACCTTTGGACTTACTGGCAAGGACTCCTCATCTCGTGTTCTTGATATTTATTACTTATTTATTATTATTATTTCTTTTTGTAGTTGCACAGTGCCCAAGTGGTCTTTCATTGATTCTATTATGGTTATTATATTATTGTGGATTTATTGAGATATACCCACAAGAAAAATGAATCTCAGGGTTCTATATGGTAACATATATGTAGTTTGATTATAAACTTACTTTGAACTGTCATTCTGCTACTTAGATAACTTTGAAAATCATATACCATCGCAACAGTTTCCTGTATAGCCTTATATGCCTTGATTTCCTTAATCTAAAAATTTGTTTACGCTTGTATTGGAATCTGCTTCGCTTCTATGGTTTGACATTTCAGAAGATTCGCTTCTCTGTGAATGTCGAGATTCTTTCTTGTCTCTGTCCTAAATAGCTGACCTCTTATTTTGAAGTTGTGGCTTCTGATCCTAGAATCCACAGCAATATCAGCTCTGTATCAATTAAGTATTGCAAGTATCTTCACTAAGGAGAGCCAAGCAGATGATCCTTCTTGGCCAACTGCTGAGGGTTCCTGCATCATAGAAGCCAGCCAATTTGATTCACTCCAAGTGAAAAGGCAGACTATATTGGAGACAATAAATGGTCAGAAGAAACATTATATTGGATCTGAAGTAAAGATTTGTGCTCCAGAATCTTAGTACTTCATCCAGCATTCCGTCCTGACTGTAATATAGAAAGCAGGCCAAAATTATTCCACCAGGCCCATAGGTCTGTTCAGTCATAAACTGTGTAATGGAATGTTTTATTAGAGGGCATGTAGTCGTCCTCAAAATATACACTCAGTTTGGATGATGGCTTTATCATTTGTCTCCAAAACATTGTATTCTTGATTCAAAAAATGGACAGAAGAGCTGAATTTTAGACATGAGTTGTGACTCACAGATTTTGGTATCAAGATGATAACTGGCCAAGTGTAGTTTCCAGGAATCCTGTAACATTGTGGAAAATAACAATAAAAGTCTCCGCTGTGTGCATGTGCAGGTGATGTTAGTGGCTTGGTGACTACAAGATTTGTCATACATCATAGTTCCCGAGAATAGCATACACTCAATGCCACAAACCATTTCCTTTAACTGAGGAAAGAAAAATAATATTAAATAATTAAATGTTTGTGGATTTAAGAAAGAAAAGACTTAACCATTAAAACTTATGTATGGCTGCCTAGGCCATTCAGAAAAATCACACAGAAGCTATGCATTTTTTTTTACAAACAGTGTGTTCACACTTATAAGGTAACCATTTCTGATGTTGCACCCACAAAGACCATTTGATTTTCACATGTGTTTGATAACTTCATGGCTGCACATTGCCCCAGCACACAATTGATTTATTGGCAGCACCTTCAAATGTACAACTCTGCACCGAGAATAACAAGTTCAGGTAGGACACACAATCTTCTAATTCCCATCTAAGCCAAGCTCCATCAAACCTGGAAATGTGTTGCCAGTTCTTCAGTGCAGAACGCCTTGCCTGACATAGGTATTAGGTGCGCTATCAAGGATTTCAGGCTCTTGAGCAGGCAATGAGCCACTGTTTCTAGAGCTTGCAGGGATGTGAATTAATTGTAAGCCTTGACACTGATACACAAATCCAGCATTGAGCTTAATAGGAACTGAATACTATGCTGAATTGAACTGGTAAGTAAAGCTCTACCGCTCAAACCATATATAACGAAAAATAGTCTTGTGATTCAGATTTCTGTAGGGCGATCATGAATATGTTTATCTCATACCAAAGCATCAGATTAAAATTTATAAATCCTTTGTTCCTAAGAGTACTACAATGAGTTGGAAGAGCACTTTCTATGAACTCATTTTACATGCCAAGAAGTTTGATTCATTTTTAAATAAAAGTGGAAAATGTGCTCTTGACCAAATTGATGTATTTGTTGATTAAGGAAACAGCTGGCCGTCGCTACACATGGATTTAATGTTTAGAATACAAAAGGCTGAAAATGTGGAGATGACCGGAATACAAAAGTATAGGTAGACATAATAGAATCTCATTATACAGTATTCTGCTTTTTTATTTTCCTTGTCAAAGACTATAATTAACAAACAGAGTGATCAAATAAAACATCTTAAGTGCATACTGTGCTAACAAAGATATCTAGTGGTGAATCATGATTGCTCACTAATGTTGGGTTAATTTTGATCTTTACATAATTTCCAACAGGGCAGGACATTATATTTCATGTTGATATATAGGATCATCTAATTTCTGAAACCTTCTTTTATTTAGTATGGAGGGCTTGTGCAGTTAAGCAACCAAGTTGGTAAATTATAAAAACAAGATTCTGCAGGTGCTGGGAATCTTGAGCAACACCCACATAAGGCTGAAGCAGCACAGCAGGTCCGGCAGCATCTATGCAGGGAATTAAATCGGCAACATTTTGGGTAGAGACGTTCATTATGACTGGAAAGGAAGGGAACGGAAGCCAGAAGTTAGTAAATTAATTTATTATTGACTCATGCACTGAGGTACTGTGAAAACCTTTGTTTTGCATACAGGTCATTTCATCACATCAGTATATTAAGGTAGTACAAGGGAAAAACAATGATAGATTGCAGAATAATGTGTTACAGTTACAGAGCAAGTACACTGAAAGAAGACAGTAAGGTGCAAGGTTATGAACAATGCATTTAAGGTCGAGAGTCCACCTGATTGTACAAGAGAACTGTTCAATAGTCTTATACTATAATAGGGCTGAGCTATATCCACAAATCTCTGCAATTTCTTGCATCTCAGGCAGAACGGTTGCCATTCCAAGCTGTGATGCATCCGAATACAATGCTTTCTATAGTGCATTTGTATAAATTGGTGAAGATCAATGGGGACATGCCGAGTTTCTTTCACTTCCTGAGGAAGTAGCGGCATGGTGCACTTCCTTGACCTTGGCAGCAATGAGGTTGGATCAGGGCAGAGCATTGGTGTTTTTCACTGCTAGGAACTTGAAACTCTCAACCTTCTTGACCTCGGTGTCTTTAAATGGAAACATGTACACCCACTTCCTGAAGTCAATGACCAGTTCTAATTTTGCTGACATGAAGGGAGAGGTTGTTGTCTTGACATTATGCCACTGGACTCTCTTGTTTCTTCCTGT
Source organism: Hypanus sabinus (assembly GCF_030144855.1). Lineage (NCBI taxonomy): Eukaryota > Metazoa > Chordata > Chondrichthyes > Myliobatiformes > Dasyatidae > Hypanus > Hypanus sabinus. The sequence continues at coordinate 25,862,535 of NC_082714.1, read as the reverse complement.
ACATCAGTTCATTGTCGTTTGCAATCTGTCCCACTACAGTAGAGTCATCTTTAAACTTGTAGATGGGCTTAAGCAGAATCTGGCTAAGCCATTGTGGTAAGGCAAGGATAGCCTGGGGCAGTTATAGTCAAGCGAGGCCTTTGTACTCAGACTGCCAGAGATGTCACTGCTTCCTACAGCGGAGAAAGTGTGTACTCAAGTCACAGCCTCAGTAGTGAGACTTTTCCAGAAAGGTCTTCCTAAAACATAACATCTCTTTACATAATGGTGGGGGGGGGGGGGGTGCCAGAGACAGACGAGATAACAAAAGGTTGTGAAACATACCCAGCAACTAAGGTTCTATTGCCCTTAATAACTTCAAAATATCATCGGCTGTCCACTTGAACTTTCAATTGACTTTAACACCTCTATTGTCCTTAATAACTTCAAGGCCATATCTGTCCTTGGCTACAACCCGGACTCTTGAGTTAGTGGTGGAGAAGAGGTCATTAAGCAAACTGTTCTCAATTATGGACAATCTGGCACACCCTCTCCATAACCTACTGAATAAGCAGCTGAGCACCTTTTCAACAGACTCATTCAGTTCTGCTGTCACGATGATCACTACAGAAAATCTTCCCTACCAAATACAATAAGCATATACAACAGTTCATCTCTGTGTGACAGGAGAACACACATCATTGTACAATTGTCTATTATTCTGTACATTATTGCACATTGGTAAATTATTGTTGTGTACATTATTCTGTATTTTATTATTAGTCAAGTCTGCACACTGCCAAGTGTATTTCTAAATATTGCTTCTGTAACAAATGAATTTCCCTCTCAGGATCAATGAAGTACTTATTATTAAACTATCATTGGCTATCTGCTTGAACTTTCAACTGACTTTAACACCTCTATAGTGAATGGTGTTTGATCTTGCGAGTACGGAATTCAAACATATACGATTTACAATCATCAATATCTATAACTGATACACCAGTTCTGAATAAAAATAGTATTTTTCTGCTCAGACTTCAGAACAGTGTGGGTGACAGGACCCATGCTGTTCTTCTTGTGCAGTAAAGAAAAAGGACTGCTCGAGTCGCAAGAGTGTGTATGTTGGTATTACCAATAACATTAGTAGGTAGAGTAAATACCATAAAAATGAATATATTCCCTAGACTACAATACTTATTTCAATCACTACCAATACAACTACCTCAGAAGTTTTTTCAAGAGTTAAACAAATATGTGAGGAGGTTTCTTTGGAAAGGTAAAATGTCAAGAATATCATTGGAAAAATGACATGGAAATTTGATCTAGGAGGGTTACAACTTCCAAATTTTAAGAATTATTATAAAGCAAACCAACTTAGATTTATTGCATCTTTTTTTGAGAAAGATAGACCGGCATGGATTAGAATAGAAATAGATAAAATAGGAGAAAATACACCGGAAGATTTTATATATAAATGGGAATCTAAATGGATACGGGAAAAGAAAGAATCTCCTATATTAAAACATTTGATTGACTTATGGAATAAGATAAATGTTGATGATGAGACAAAGAAATCTTTATTAGCAAAGAGATCTTTAATTCAAAATAGACTTATTCCTTGTACAATGGATAATCAACTTTTATATAATCGGTTTCAAAAAGGGATTAGATAGGAGATTGTTTTGAAGGAGGTATATTAATGTCATTTGATCAATTAAAGAATAAATATAAAGTATCAAACAACACTCTTTTTTTGTTACTTCCAACTAAGAGCTTACTTAAGAGAAAAATTAGGTCAAGCAATGTTATTGCCGAAATCTAATGAAATAGAAACTTTAATTCAAAAAGGAAAGATTAAAAAATTTATCTCTTGTATGTATAACTTGATTCAAAAACAGGCAATTAAACAAGGAGTCCATAAGTCAAGACAAAAACGGGAAAGTGACTTGAATATTAAAATTGAAGAAACAAATTGGTCAAGACTATGTCTTGATAGTATGACAAATACAATAAATATCCAGTTAAGATTAGTGCAATATAATTTTTTACATCAATTATATATTACACCACAAAAAATAAATAAATTAAACCCAAATTTATCCGATCAGTGTTTCTGATGTAACCAAGAAATCGGTACGTTTTTACATTCTACTTGGTCTTATTCTAAAATTCAACCTTTTTGGAGAAATTTAAGAGTTTTATTGGAACAAATTATTGGAACACAACTTCCACATAATCCAATATTATTTTTACTAGGCGATATTGAAGGGATAAAACCGAAACTCAAATTGAATAAATATCAGAAAGAATTTGCATTGGCAGTAGCTAAAAAGGCTATTGCAGTTACTTGGAAATCGGATAAATACTTAAGTATAGATCGTTGGAAGAAGGAAATTTACGGCTGTATTTCACTTGAAAAAATTACTTACAATTTAAGAGATAAATATGAAACATTTTTGAAAATTTGGCGCCCTTATTTACAAAAGACAGGATTAAATATATAGGTGCTCCGAAGATGAAATAATTGGTTATTTGGGGAAAGAAATAAATATATATACTAAAGTTATTACGAACTCCATGGAACATGTGGGGATCTTCCAATATCCAGGCACTCTTTCTTTCTTTTTTTTTCTTTCTTTCTTTCCCTTTTATATAGGGATGTTAGGGGGGAGGGGGTAGGGTATATATATTTTTTTCATATATTTTCTTTTATTTCTGTAATTATTTGAAAACTCAATAAAAAAAGTTTATTAAAAAAAGTGTGTGTATGTTCTGGGCCCAGTAATTTTAGTTATTTTATCTTATTATTGAACCAGAATCAGGTTTATTATCACTGTGTTGTGAAATTTGTTAACTTACCTGCGGCAGTTCAATGCAATACATAATACAGAATGAATAAATAAATAACAGTATATGTATATTGAATAGATTAAAAATCATGTAAAAACAGAAATAATATACATTAGAAAGTGAGATCATATTCACAGTAGTGCTCCTTGAAGGTTGAAGGTTTCCTGGGTTCTTTGTAGGCTAGTACCCAAGATGGAGGCAACTAAATTTACAACCTGCTGCGGCTTTCTTTGGTCCTGTGCAGTAGCCCCCCCCCCCCCCCCCCCCATACCAGACAGTGAAGCAGCCTGTCAGAATGCTCTCCACCTTATGTCAATAGAAGTTTTTTGAGTGTTTTTGTTGACATACTAAATCTCTTCAAACTCCTAATAAAGTATAGCTGCTGTCTTGCCGCCTTTATAACTGCATCAATATGTTGGAACCAGGTTAAATCCTCAGAGATCTTGACATCCAGGAACGAGAAACTACTCGCTCTCTTCACTTCTGATCCCTCTATGAGAATCGGTATGTGTTCCTTCGTCTTACCCTTCTGGAAGTCCACAAGTCCACAATCAGCTCTTTCGTTTTACTGATGTTGAGTGCCAGGTTGTTGCTGCTGCATCACTCCACTAGCTGGTATATCTCATTCCTGTATGCCCTCTCATCTCCATCTGAGGTTCTACCAACAATGATCGTATCATCAGCAAACTTGTAGATGGTGTTTGATCTATGCCTAGCTATGCAGTCATGGGTATAGAGAGAGTAGAGCAGTGGGCTAAGCGCACACCACAACAGTTACTTCTACACCATTAAGAGTGTGTATGGAGTAAAGTTGGGAGTTGAGAACTCAACCTTGTGGGGTAGTAGTGTTGAGGAAAATCATAGCGGAGGTGTTACTATCAATTCTTACTGATAGTGGACTGTTAATCGAGAATTCAGTTGCAAAGGGAGGTGTTGAGCCCCAGTCTCAAAGTTTGAAGATGATTTCGCTTGAAATTACGGTATTGAAAGAGGTGCTGTAGTTAATAGTCTGATGTAGGTACCTTTACTGTCCAAATACTCCACGCATAGGACCAGGGAGATGGTGTCTGCCTTGGACCTATTTTGGCAGTAAGTGAATTGCAGTGGGTCAAAGTTGTCTGGGAGGCTGGAGTTCATGACCAGCTTCTCAAAGCACTTCATAATGATGAATGTCAGAGCTACCAGATGGTGGTTAAAGCACATTACCTTAAATTGGTATGAGGATGATAGTGGTCTTCTTAAATTGGTGGGAACCTCAGACTGAGGTAAGAAGAGGTTTAAAATGCCTGCATATATCCTTGCCAGCTTAATCTGCACAGAATCCAGGGACACCATCCTTGCCTGACGCTTTCTGCGGGTTTGCTCTCTGGTAGACTGATCTGATGTGCGCAAGGCACATTGACAACGGTCAGGCTGGGTGGAGACATTCTATTCCACTTCTGTTTGAAATGAACATAGAATGCCTTAAGCTCCTTGAGAGAGATTGCTCTGTTCTTGATAATGCTGCCCAACGTTGTTATCTAGCTCACTATCACAAACAGATGGCTGCTCTAGGACTCAGTTATTGACTGGTTATACTAGCATATAGATTTTGACCCCTCGTAAATTTTGCCAGAAATTATTTTTAATCATTAAATGATAAAAATTGCCATTTGTGTTGCAACAGTGGTTACATGCTAAGTCATGATAACTTCATACAAAAATCAAGTTACAAGTTGCTTACTTACCTTCTGGAGCCTATCACCCCTACTAGCCCACTGACAGCAGCTCATAAGAGTCCTGGGCCGATCTTTCAAGTCCCCAGGTATAGCCCCTTTGAAGTTCCTTCCTCTCCCAGAGATGAGATCTTTGGAGCTTCTGTTGGCAATTCTCTAGTTCTGGGTTTTTAAAACGGGATGTGGTTTGCACAATTTGTTTCCCACTCCTCCCTTGGCACATTGTTTGTCTGATGATCTTTTTTAAAAGGGTTCTTCTGAAGTTTCTTTCTTTTGTGGCTTCCTGTAAGGAGACAACCCTCAATGTTGTATAATGATAATATTATATACTTCAATAATAAATAATTTGAACTTTGAACTGTGCTAGTCTCATGCTCAACTCTCCTCCTTTTGAAGCCAGGCTTGGGACCATCCACGGGAGAGTGTCAGGACACTGGAGCAGGGGTCCAATCACACACCTAGTACTGTGCGCACAAGTGATATTAATTAAGTAACAAATCCCTAGGTGCAAACAAAGTCAGCATCAAAGTTCAGGCAGAGATCAAAACATCCAGAGAAATCCAAAAATTAGAATCAGGAAGCAGACAGAGTGCAGCTATGAATGCTGGAAAAGCTCAGGAGAAATCGCTGGCACAATCTGGTGAAAACATAGGACTGAAATACACTGAGCAATAAACAGAGAGGCAGATGATAGGTGGAGCATGTCCATCAGGACCAGCTGACGCGAGCAGAGGACATACTGGATCTAGTTCTGGGTAATGAACCTGGTCAGGTGACAGACTTTTTGGTTGGGGAGCATTTTGGTGAAAGTTACCACAACTCCCTTAGCTTCAGCATAGCTATGGAAAGGGATAAAATCAGACGAAATGGTAAAGTGCCTGACTGGGGAAGGGCTAACTTTGAAGGGATGAGGCAGGAACTAGCGAGAGTAAATTGGAAACAGATGTTCACAGGGGAAAGCACAGAAGTAATGTGGGAGAAGTTTAGGGACCACTTGAGCTGGGTTCAGGACAGGTTTGTTCCACTAAGGCAAGGAAACAATGGTAGGAAAAGGGAACCGTGGCAGATGAAACATGTGAGGCAACTTGTCAAGAGGAAAAAGGAAGCATATGTTAGATATAAGAAGCAGGAAGTAGGAGGGGCTTATGAGAAATATAGGGTAGCCAGGAAGGAGCTAAAGAAAGGACTTAGGAGAGCTCAAAGGGGGCATGAGAAGGCCTTGGCATGTAGGATTAAGGAGAACCCCAAGGCGTTCTATGCGTATGTGAAGAATAGGAGGATGACGAGAACGAAGGTGGGACTGCTAAAGGATAAAGAGGGTAACTTGCCTGGAAGTGAAGGAGGTTGGGGAGGTCCTAAATGAATACTTTGCTTCAGTATTCACAAGTGAAAAGGATCTTGATCAGGATGAGGTCGAAGTAGAACAGGCCTGTGTGCTGGACAGTGTGGAGATTAAGGAAGAAGAAGTGCTGGATCTTCTTAAAAACATTAAGATTGATAAATCCCCGGGCTGGATATGATACACCCAAGGTTGTTGTGGGAATTGAGAGAAGAGATTGCAGGAGCATTGGCCATGATCTTTGAATCCTCTTTGGCTGCAGGGGAAGTGCCGGGTGGCAAATGGCAAATGTAGTTCCCTTGTTTAAAAAAGGTAATAGGGAGAAACCTGGGAACTATAGACCGGTGAGTCTTACGTAGGTGGTATGCAAACTACTGGAAAGGATTCTTAAGGATAGGACCTGTGAGCATTTGGAGAAGTAACAGTCTACTCATGGATAGTCAACATGGCTTTGTGAAGGGAAGATCGTGCCTCATGAGCCTGATTGAGTTTTTTGAAGAGGTAACAAAAGAAATTAATGAGGGTAGGGCAGTGGATGTGGTCTACATGGACTTTAGCAAAGCATTTGACAAAGGTCCCTCATGAGAGACTCATCCAGAAAGTTATGAGGCATGGGATAAGTGGAAACTTGGCTGTTTGGATAAAAAATTGGCGTAAAGGAAGAAAGCAGAGGGTAGTTGTGGAAGGAAAGTATTCTGCCTGGAGGTTGGTAACTAGTGGAGTGCTGCAGGGATCTGTCCTGGGACCCCTGCTATTTGTGATTTTTATAAATGACCTGGATGTAGAGGCGGAAGGATGGGTGAGCAAGTTTGCGGATGACACGAAGATTGGAGGAGTTGTGGATGGAGCTATGGGTGGTTGAAGGTTACAAGAGGATATAGACAGGCTGCACAGTTGAGCAGAAAAATGGCAGATGGAGTTCAATCCGGACAAGTGTGAGGTGATGCATTTTGGAAGGACAAACCAGAAGACTGAGTACAGGATTAATCGTCAGTTCCTTAAGAGTGTGGATGAACAAAGGGACCTTGGGGTTCAAATCCATACATCCCTCAAGGTCGCTGCACAGGTTGATAGGGTAGTTAAGAAGGCCAATGGGATGCTAGGCTTCATTAACAGGGGGATTGAGTTCAAGAGTAGAGAGGTCATGTTGCAACTCTACAAATCTCTGGTGAGACCGCACTTAGAGTATTGTGTTCAATTCTGGTCACCTCATTATAGGAAGGATGTGGAAGCTATGGAGAAGGTGCAGAGGAGATTTACTAGGATGTTGCCTGATTTGGAGAACAAGTCATATGAAGCAAGGTTAGCAGAGCTGGGACTTTTCTCTTTGGAGCGTAAAAGAATGAGAGGGACTTGATAGAGGTCTACAAGATTATGAGAGGCATAGATAGGGTGGATAGTCAGTACCTGTTTCCCAGGGCACAAATAGCAAACACCAGAGGGCATATGTACAAAACTAAGGGAGGGAAGTTTAATGGAGACATCAGGGATAAGTTTTTTACACAGAGGGTTGTGAGTGCCTGGAATGACTTGCCAGGGGTGGTGGTGGAGGCTAAAACATTAGGGTTATTTAAGAACCTCTTGGACAGGCACATGGATGAAAGAAAAATTGAGGGTTATGGGGTAGTGTGGGTTTAGTACTTTTTTTTAAGGATTATATGGGTCAGCACAACATGGAGGGCTGAAGGGCCTGTACTGTGCTGTAGTGTTCTATGGTTCTAAAGATGGAACATTCTTATCAACATTTTAAGCAAGATTAGTGTATTAATTTTGTTTTGTACAATTTTAGAGTGGAAAAAAAGGAAAGGAGCACCATGCAAAAGTTTGGGCACCCCAAGAGATTTGAGCTCTCAAATAACTTTTACCAAGGTCTCAAACCTTAATTAGCTTGTTAGGGCTATGGATTGTTCACTATCATCATTAGGAAAAGCCAGGGTGATGGAAATCTCAAAGCTTTATAAATACCCTGACTCCTCAAACCTTGTCCCAACAATCAGCAGCCATGGGCTCCTCTAAGCAGCTGCCCAGCACTCTGAAAATTAAAATAAATGATGCCCACGAAATAGGAGAAGGCTATAAGAAGGTAGTAAAGCGTTTCGAGGTAGCCGTTTCCTCAGTTCGTAATGTAATTAAGAAATGGCAGTTAACAGGAATGGTGGAGTTCAAGTTGAGGTCTGGAAGACCAAGAAAACTTTTTGAGAGAACTGCTTGTAGGATTGCTAGAAAGGCAAATCAACCCCCCCCGTTTGACTGCAAAAGACCTTTGGGAAGATTTAGCAGACTCTGGAGTGGGGATGCACTGTTCTACTGTGCAGCAACACCTGCACAAATATGACCTTCATGGAAGAACCATCAGAAGAAAGCCGTTCCTGTGTCCTCATCACAAAGTTCAGCGTCAGATGTTTGCAAAGGAACATCTAAACAAGCCTGATGCATTTTGGAAACAAGTCCTGTGGACTGATGAAGTTAAAATAGAACTTTTTGGCTGCAATGAGCAAAGGTATGTTTGGAGAAAAAAGGGTGCAGAATTTCATGAAAAGAACACCTCTCCAACTGTTAAGCATGGGGGTGGATTGATCATGCTTTGGGCTTGTTTTGCAGCCAGTGGCACAAGGAACATTTCACTGGTAGAGGGAAGAATGAATTCAATGAAATACCAGCAAATTCTGAAGCAAACATCACACCATCTGTGAAAAAGCTGAAGGTGAAAAGAGGATGGGTTCTACAACAGGATAATGATGCTAAACACACCTCAAAATCCTCAAGAGGCAGAAGCTGAAGATTTTGCCATGGCCCTCACAGTCCCCCAACATAAACATCATCGAAAATCTGTGTATAGACTTCAAAAGAGCAATGCGTTCAAAATGGCCCAAGAGTCTCACAGAACTAGAAGCCTTTTGCGAGGAAGAATGGGCCAATATCCCCCAAACAAGAATTGAAAGACTCTTAGCTGGCTACAGAAAGGGTTTACAAGCTGTGATTCTTGCCAAAGGGAGTGTTACTAAGTACTGACCATGCAGGGTGCCCAAACTTTTGCTTCAGGCCCTTTTTCTTTTTTGTTATTTTGAAACTGTAAAAGATGGAAATAAAAAAATAACCTTGATTAAAATATTAAAGAAATATGTCATCTTTAACTTTACGCCTTTTGGAAATCAGTTCATTTTTTACTCGCTTAGCTATTCACAGTAACAGAAATTTTGACCAGAGGTGCCCAGACTTCTGCATGCCACTGTAAAATACACACCAAAATAATTTTATTGCCCACTATGCTTTGAAACCCTCTTTAATTTTATTAGTATATACACAAATTTTATTGAGTCCTCAAACTTTTCTATCACTTTTCTATTTGTTTTTACAGGTATAAGCATTGCAAATGCTGTGAGGAGATAATCACTAATTTAAGTTTCTAACTTTAGAGGGTAGAATCCTTAAAACACAAAGATTGTCAATAAGTTAGTTGTAATTTTAAAACTTTGAACACTGTTATCACTTCAAAGATCAGTTATATTTAGAGGCTGATTCATTCTCATAGTGACAGCATAAATTTGTATTTCCCCAGTTAAATTTGAGATTCTACATTCAATACTGTATGATAATGTTTGTAACCCCAAAGTGAGATCAAATTATTCCACGTAATTGGAGAGGGTTATTGTGTGAAAGGAAGGTGAATCTGTCAAGAACCAGTTTTGCTTCAAGAAGGTTGAATTGTGAAAGTTATTTAAAGCAAGCACAATCTTATCCAGTCAAAACACTGGCAAAGTCGAGCACAATTAACTGTGAATCATTTCTGACATCCTGTTCAAGTACTTTTAACTCAAGCCAAATGACTGTGTTACTTATTGGACTGTATGCAGAGAGTGCAAAGAGGTTACTCTTTTAGAAGCTTTGTGAAAATTTCATTTTGATTGGCATGCAGTCAGAGGGCAGGCACTGTTACTTCATTTTATGAAAAGTCAAAGCTTTTACAATAGTTTTATCCCTATTTAGGAGGATTTAAATACATAAGGGGCACACTTAGGTAGATTTAAATACAACCAAGGCATATTTAGCTACATTTAAATCTATTTTATGTTCATTCTTCTGCAAATTTCAGAATAGCTGATGGCTAGAACTGCTAAACAAATCTCAGCAGTTTTGCTCAGTCAGACCATATGATACATCATGCCCTAGGAAATATTTGAATAGGTTCTCTTCTGGCAGGAATCCATCATTGTTACTGCTAGAATCAGCGAGTTCTGATGTGCATTTCTGTTTATTCATGCACATCTGTTTAACTGGAAGCAATAGTTCTAAAGTAGCACTTGTTTCAGTCTGTGAGAAGGTGTAGGATAATGGGGCTAGTCAGCCACAGGGACCTGGAATTATTTGGCCTAATTTGTGAGAATGCAGGGTATCAGTGTCATTATTACTTGAACAGTTACCATTAATATTGAAGTATATAAAATTATCACTTTTCTGGAATAGTTATTACTCTGTTGTTGATCCCACATTTGATTAAAATTGAGAGAAACCAATTTTACAAAATTTTAGTTGGATACAAGGAGAAAGGATAGAAACAGGATATGTTTTGACTTGAACATCTTAAGTGCATTTATGAAAGTGGTATCTTGCAATTTTATCATTTTAGTGTCTTAAAATCTCATTGCACTTTTCAAATAATTTAGTGGGATATCAAGTAGGATTTATTCCTTAATGATTGTATTTCTGAATGCTGCCCATTTTATATTATCTCACGGAATACCCTGTTAAAAACAGTATTTCATTGAAATTAACAGGGCTCCTGTAGCTCTGTTCACAGCAATTCTGAGAATATGTGATTAAGCATTGCAGATGGAACAATTCAAAGATTATTAATGCCTACTTACAGTATGTTCATTCATTCATTAATTATTTCCTGTTTTGTTTGGAGGCATTTAATGAAATATAGTTCTTGTTAGGAAGGAACTTCTCAATATAGTAAAACTCCATTGCGATCAGCAATCAGCCAGGTTTGAAAATAATGTGGACTATTGGATGTTAATCCTGCTAACCACTGCAACCCCCCCCCCCCCCCCCCGCCCACCATCCTCAAGACAATTCTAATTCTTTTTTTTCTTTAAGATGTTGTACGGTAGTTTCATAGATTTTCCAGTGAATCTGGTCAGTTTTAAAGGAAACATGGAAAACAGAACTCTGGTGAATTTAAAAAGTACAGGGAATTGAGGTCACGGTGTTTTTCAAAGGAGTGGGGGAAACAGGGCCTCAGTAAGCTTGAAGAAAGAGGGGGAAATGTTGCCCCCAAGTGTTCCAAGGGACCAGAAGCTAAAGGGCCCAAGTTAAATTAAAGGAACCTTGGGAAATATCACTTCATGAACCACATGCTGAACTGTCAAGGTTTTGAAATAGTTGTAGAGCAACTTAACATGGTTTTTCCATATGTAGATAGAGAGAGAACAGACTGTTAAATAGCTTTCTGCACAGTTTTTGAGACCCCTTGTTTGAGTTTAAATTTGTGGTGGCGTAATAGCCCAGTCATTGGTGTTAAGCTTCTGCTATTGGCTTCAGAAGCTAACGAGTTCCACCTTTTTCTCAATGTGCACCCAGAGGTTAGAGCCATTGAGCAGTACAGCATGGCTGTAGGTCCTTTGGTCCAATAAATCCATGCTGACTATGGTGCTCATCCATCTAGTCCTAATTTCATGAATTTGGCCTACATCCCTCGAAGCCCCACCTCTTTGTGAACCAATCTAACTGCTTTTTAAATTATACTATTGTACCCGTCGCAACCTCTTCATCTGGCAATTTGTTCCATCCACTTAGCACCCTCTCTGTGGAAAAAGTTGCCATTTGGGTCCCTTTTAAATCTTTCCTCCCTCACTGTAAATCCATGCCCCTAATTTTATACTCCACTACCCTGGGGAAAAGGCTGTTCCCATCCACCTTATCTATGCCTCTCATAATTTCTGAAAGGTCCTATATTTTTATCCTATATTCCAAGGAATAAAACCAAATCTGGCCTACCTCCCTCTATAACTCAGACCCTCTGGTCTTGGCAAAATCCATGTAAATCTTTTCAGCACTCTTTGCAGTGAAACCACATCTTTCCCATAGCAGTGTGACCAAAACTGTACGCAGTACTTCAAGTGCAGCTTCACCACTGATTTATAAAACTGCAACATAATGCCTCAATTCCTAAACTTGGTGCCCTGATTGTGAAAGGTCAGCATGCTAGATGCTTCTTTCATCTCCTTGTTCACCGGTGATGCCATTTTCAATCAACTCTGTACTTGTGCACCTTGTTGGGAAAGTTTGGTTGTGGGAAAAGAGGGGTGACAGTGTGGTAGTGATTTTCTTAGACCACTTTGAATATAGGCCATGTCTTAATTTTACCCCTTGCTTGCCTTCCTCCTTTGTCACGCACTTCTGTCCTGAACTTTGCAGTTCATCTCCTGTCTTACTCAGGTTGCAGAATCTAATCTACAAGTGCTTGTCTTACGATTCTCAATGTTTAAAAATCTTAGTACTGACTTGTGTACTGTTTATTTTCTCATGTCATGATAGATTTCAGTAATCTGGATTTTGTACACTCCGTTCATAAGCATGCTTATTCCATTATAGTAACACCCTGTGTACTCCATCCAATGGCACCTTGCACTGACACCAAACTGTTAACCGATTGTATCCATTATCCTCTGTTTGGATCTTGATAATCCTGAAAGGCAGAATTCTGATGAATATTATGATTGCAGCCAGAGCAGCAGCTGGCAGTTACCACTTCAGGAAAATGAGGAAAAAGACTTCATGAGGAATGAGGAAAAGCACATGGGTATTCTTAGCTTGGCTTTGCCAGATTATATCCAAGCTTCCTTGACCTTGACAGTTGGAATGCCCTCCATTAGGGAGAACTGACCATCCCAGTGGGATACACAGCTAATCTACACAGGTGTTTCCATGGAGACACAAGAGGCCACGTCTTCGCTCTCTGCCATTTTTAGTATCTACAGGAGGTACAACCTCAAGAAGTCAGCATCCTTTATCATATATCCCCACCATCTGGGACATTTATCTTTTTACCATTGGGCAGGAGATACAGAAGCCTGAAGTCCCACACCACCAGTTTCAAAATTAGAGGGGCATAATTTTAGAACAGAAATGAGGAGGAATTTCTTTAGTCAGAAAGTGGCAAGTTTGTGGAAGTCATTGCCACAGGCAGCTGTGGAGGTCGAGTCTGCATGTAAATTCAAGGCAGCAGTTGATAGATTCTTGATTGGTCAGGGCATGAAACGATACGGGGAGAAGGCAAGAAGCTGAGGCTGAGAGGGAAAATAGATCAATCATGATAAAATGGCAGAGCAGCCTCGATGGGCCAAATGGCCTAATTCTGCTCCTATGTCTTTTGGTTTTATGGTTTTGTATTTGCAGCTTCAACCTTTGGGTCTTGAACCAACTAGCAAAACCCTTTTCACTGCAGTTTAGCAACACTTTGACCACTTTGATTGCCTTGCATTAAAATCAACTCTTTATTCTAATTGCTTTTTTGGCAAAAAAAAAATGTGTATAATGTTTTATTTATGTTATTCTTGTCAATTCTGCTATGATGCAATGTGCTTGTGATGTTGTTGCATATAAGTTCATCATGACACCTGTGCATATGACAACTTCAACTTTGAGTTTGCCTACTTGATTTTGGAGAAATAGTAAAGCTGAAGAAAGAACAAAAATCAAGTCAGTCTTCCTCCCCTCTCTCTGCTGTCTTTTAATTAGTTGCAGAAGTTAATTCAAGCACAGATGAATTTTCTCTAGTCAAATAAATATCTGTAGAGGGCTTACAACAAGTATTTTGGTCTAAAAATCTCCAGGAAATCAGTAAGATGCAGCATTAAAGACTCTGTGGTTGGAACCCATTTGGGTTACCTGATATTGTTTCATTGGGATTATCTTAGCCACCTTTCTTAAAAACAGAAAATGCTTGAAACACGCAGCATGTCTACCAGCATTTGTGGGAACCAGAAACAGAGTTCACATATCAGGTCAATGACTCTTATTTGAGGATGTTATAGTTATTATTAAATTTGAGTCAGCGACAGTAAATTATTTTTTAGTATACTAGGGATAAATGACTTTTATCTTTGCAAGTAATGCAATTCAAAAGAAAATCTTAAATATGTCTTGCCATTATATTTTAATGCAATCATGTTCAAAGCAATTTATTTTTGCATGAGAAAGCAAACACTGCGATTCTACGTAACGGGCCATTTCAGTGACATATACATCAGTAAAGTTGAAAATAATTTTTTTTCATTCATAGGTACCTGGTGATTTAAGTCAAACCTCTGAGGATCAAAGCTTGTCAGATTTTGAAACGTAAGTCTTGACCTACAATGTAATTTTTAATGGCTTTTAATCTTGGAAATAATTATAAATGTTCTTTTTCAACAAAATGTTCAGATTCTTTCTTGACTATAGAGCAATCAACATTATGGATGTCAATAGAAATATAATTTATAATGTTCATTCTTGTGTCCTGCCAGTGGAGAATGTACTGCCGTGAATTGAACAACAAATATTCCAAATAAAAGCAAGAAGGCTGAGAAACACTCAGCATGTCAGGCAGCATGTGTGAAAAGAGAAAATGTTTTAAGTTGAAAACCCTTGCAACAGAACTAGAAAGATGAGTTTGTTTCAAGCTGTGAAAAGAAAACGAAGGATGGATATGGTAAAGGGAGTATGTTTGATTGCTGAGGGTTCACTTTGTGTATGGAGCATTCATGAAGGAAATTAGAGAGAAAGGGAAAAAACATGTGGAAATTCTTGAAGAACATGGCCTTGCTGTTGTAGCTTGAAAAACTTGTTTCCACTGCTAGACTCTGTGGAGTCCATTGCTAGTGTCTGTCAATAAGTTCAGGACTTCCAGTTATGAGGGTGCATAATGAAGTCCTGTACCTTCTGCCACTACAAGACAAAATACAAGACCACCAGTGTTAGCCATTAAGATCTCTACAGTGCTTTTGAAGAATTCAGTCAAGTGATTGAGCTTCAAAACTTGCTGTAACTTGACAGTGAAATTTCAGTCAGCCACCTCAGGTTATGGACTAAGGTTGAACAATACCAAACTCTCATATATCATGGGATAGATAAAGCTCCGAGCAGCAATAGCTTTTATCAGCTGGGATGATAGTGAATCTGATTGATTCCCTCTACTTCGTAGTTTGGGTAATAAAGTTTTGATCATCAAAGTTCTTTATAAAACTGTACCCCATTTCTTTTCCTGTGTTCAGCTATGTGGAGCACAGACCTAAAGTCAACTTTTGAACTCAGATAATTACAATATTTCCTGCAAGTTATTTCATCCAATGCAGTGGTTTGTTGCCTGTTTGATTCGGTTCAAGAACATGTGAAATGTAACAGAAAATTGTAGACTGGAAAACACAAAATTCACTGTTTTCATTTGTATTCCTCCATGTGCCTGAAATATTAATAATACCAGAGCCCTGCTGTATTCATGGCAGCTGTGGTGTGCAGCACTCTCTATACCACCATTTGGGTGATATTTCAAACCTTGCCTGTGGAGAATTGTGCTCACAGTAGATGCCTCTTTTTCTTGACCAACTCTCTTGGGCTCTTTTCTCATTATTCCCACCTTACTGCTCTTGCCCTACCCCACCTCCTGCCCAACTTTCGAGGCTGTCCATCTTTAACCGGATACTCTTAGCCTGATTCCCAACCACAGAACTCCCAATTACAGATTGGTTAATTTAATCTATTCTTCCTCTGTCTTTACTGTTGCAGCTGACTCCTCCGCAACCCACGCACCATTATTGGGTTGTTCCATTTCCATTCGCAAGTAGGCGAACGAAGGACCTATCCAACTGCAAGATCTTGTCAGTATTGCATAATATTTTGGGTTTTCTGTCCCTCTCAATTTGATGAGCTCTTGAATACAATGTTAAATGGACACATTTAACTTTATTTTATTCTTGGACATTTCTTTTTCATGATCCATTTATTATACAGAAATGCATTATGAAATAAATCACGCGAAGAGGGCAAACCATGTTCATAAATAGCAGTCGTCGTGCTTAGGAAATTAAATTCATAAAAATGCACTTGCTTTTTGGTGCTGGTGGAAAATTGTCATTGCACTGAGTGTACCATTTTGAAGAATATCTTTGGCAAATTTTTCTACAATCAGAACCAAGTTCTTTTAAACTAATTGCATCATTATATTGTGAAGTGTAAACTGATTTTGAATATGAGAGCGGTTGTTTAGCCTGAGCATAAATTCTGATGCACGAAATTATGACAGTAAAATCTAGTGCACTGTAATTGCTACCTAATTTGTTATATTTCAGCAAGGAGTCAATAGCTTATTTTACATGTCATGTAGAAAATGTTTCAAAGCTAACATTTTAGAAAATGATACCTTGCAGGAGAGTGAAGATTGGCAGGATAGTCTCTGGCAGAATCTTTTGTAGTGTTGACAGTATAACTTAGACATGTCTTCAGAGTAATTCTGCACAAAGAGCATTTTAGATGGCTAAGTTTTTGTTCACAACATGGCACCGTACAATTCCCTTAATAAAAAAGCACCATTAAGTGTTATAGTAAATTTTATTAGCATGTACAGGATTGCTGCCCTATTTCCTGGTATATTCTTTATATCTTCTAGTTGGAATGAAGTTGTGCCTTCAGTTCAACACCTTTTCTTCAGTATTTTCCTGCTTAGTATTTGATGTGTCTGTGATGTAGCTCAGCTTTGTTTTCACTCATTATTTCCTGACTGCAGTTACTCTAAGTAATTAATGCCAATTTTCTTGCTTGTCAAGTTAAATTCCTCAACTTTTGGCTTTAATTTAAATCTTTTGGATTTCTTTGAAATCACTTTGGTGCACTTTTTTTCTAACTTGTCATGTTCAACTTGAATTATTTATGGTCTGTCAGCTTGGTCAAATCTTCCAGCTTCAGTTTCTCTATTATGCATACATTATCATTGATACTTGTTTGTTTTTCCACATTTACCTTCTTATTATCTCATGTTGAATAATTGTGACTAAATATTGACCTTAGCTGATCAGGTCTAAACTGACCTGATCATATTTTAATATGTTGTTACTGAGATATTTAAAATCAATTGGAACACATTTAAATACTCAAAAAGATTTTTTAAATGTTGTAAAACAATTAAAACCAACCTTATTCAAAGGGCATTTAACTATCTAAACTTAAATTACATTTAAATTAATTTAATTTCATTATAATGAATTTAAATGTTTAAATGTTAAAATTACTTCATTCATATTTTTCCAACTAGCTTAAGCTCATTCAAATGAATATGGCCATGTTTTTTGCATAAGCCATGGTTGGTGTGAAGCCAAGGGTCAAGATACCGATTGTGTCTGCCTCCTTAGCTCAGTATGTTTATGCTTCTTCTTTGGACCTAGTGCTGTGTCCAGCAGCAAAATGGGAAGTCAGTAATGACAGAATCTACTTGAATATGTTCATTGACTGTGCTGCAAAGAAAAGGCAAGGAATTCAGTTCTGCTGAACTGCTATAAGAATTTAACATGAGGTTTCTTTCAAATAGGATGGGGAAAATAACTTTTTCATTAATAAATGGCTTTTGTTCCTTTGAGCAAAAAATTAATTTTCATTTTCAATATTGTCTTTATTGATTGAAGTATAATATTTAGTGATTGGTAGATTTTTTTCTTGATATACTTTTCAGATGAAATGGGGTGCAAATGCCTTTTATAGTATGCCTTTCTTATTTCGGTGATATCTTTATATAGTTATCTGATTATCAATCTCTCTGCTGTTTGCATCCTAGTTCCTTTATGACCTCTTCAGTTATGAAACTTTGATTGGAGTTCCATTGTATGGCATCTCGGTTCAGGCTTGCTTCTGCTGCTGTTTAATATCACATGTTATTAGATTATTTTGTTTATTTCACATTTGCTTTGTTGATTTGTGACGTGATCTTCATCATTGTCAGCCTGCATGCAGTGAGGGATTTGCAGCAAATTTCAGTGTTTTGCTATGTGCAGTACTCTCCTCTAAAATAGGATTCCAACAGTGTCTGGTCGCTTCTCAAAAGAGCCGTCAACTCTAGTACAGTGCATAAATTTCATGGTGCAACCCAGATTAATTAAACCCAAAGACGTAATGTTAGAATGCTCTGCCTGTGGAGGAGGTTTCCCGAAATTTTAAAACAAAAGGAAGAACTTGGGCAAAAATCTATGTTAGAACGAGGCATGGCTGATGGAAATGCAGACAAGCGAGAGAAATGCAGCAAACTAATAGAAGCTAAAGATGAAAACTATTAAAAGTGGAACTGGTAGTGAGTATCTCTACCCTACTTACTTGAAAACCTCAGGGTAAAACCCCTGGCGGAGAGATGATATCGATAAAAGGTTTGTTGAAGCTACATCTAGAACAAGCAGAAGCTATGGCAAAACAATATCAGCAGAGTTGAGTGTCCAAGATCTCTACCATGTAACTGGGAATTTGTTCTGTTAAATCATACCAAGGGATTTGGTCAGGTTTTGTTTTGGTGTAAGTATTGTGAATCGAATTTCCATGGATGACCCACTATTTCATCCTATGAACCAAGAAACAAGGGGCGAGCCCCGTAAGATTGAAGAACCAGCGCGGGAATGGGTTCAGAATGGAGAGATTTAATACGGTTGGATGTAAAAGTTTATTTTTAATTCGAAGGATCTGAATTTGATATTTGGTGTTGAATTTGTAGACATGCTGACCTGAACTGAAACTTAAGTTAACCATACTACTTAAGAACAGGATTTCAATTAGTTTCTAACTAACTAAAGATAAATAAAAAGGCAAATGTTAGTTGATAAACTTTTAAATAGGGAAGAACATTAGATCTAGATTAGTTAGAAAACCTGGAGTTATAAAGGTTATCTAAAGAATCTCAGTGATTCTAACTAAAAAGGAATTTGGTTTTTGTTTGGTATCTGAGATTGGGAACCTAAGGCAGGAGGTTGGAATTTTGAATTGTTGTTATTTATGTAAATATTCTGTATATATTGCTATTTTTTTAATAAACAAACTTACCTCTAGAAGTGTGTGTTTTTTGTTCACTGCCTCCTTTCGATATCTATAGCTTCTGATGGCCTGTTAGCACTCAGTGTTGCACTATGT
Source organism: Hypanus sabinus (assembly GCF_030144855.1). NCBI lineage: Eukaryota > Metazoa > Chordata > Chondrichthyes > Myliobatiformes > Dasyatidae > Hypanus > Hypanus sabinus. The sequence continues at coordinate 25,843,509 of NC_082714.1, read as the reverse complement.
AATTTGATTTTCTCATAAGGAGTGTGATGACCTGTCACACAGGACAAGCACTACACAGATGTTACATTGGCATCAGTCCACCCTCCTCCATTCCTAATCTTATTCAATGCTTTCATGTCTTGTCATTTAATACAATCTGTTGTTTCTGTCTAAAAGTGTTTTGTTAATTTTGATGTAATAGGTTTCGTTGCATTAACTCTGAAACGTTGTGTCAGCTTCATCCACTTCACTTAAGTTTCTGCCTGCTTCAGCTACTATTGCACCTCTGACACCCCACCAACTGTGTTCTTAAATTGAACATAAGATTCACCAATCTTCTTTCTCTGTCCTTCATTCTGAATTCTTCGAGCTGTTGACTGATTGCAGTATAAAAGCAGGTAAAACATTCCCAAACCACATGCAGTAGTATCTGGTGCCGAGGGTGCAAGTTGCAGCTGTTTTGTAAAGGTTTTTTTTCTCTTTCAGAAGCACATTTTGGGGCAATGCAGTAATTTAACTGCATTGTTTAGGACCAGCGGTGTAAAAAATCCAATGGATAATCCTATCTCTGATTTCTGCCTACTTGTTGCCTAACATTGTAATCATTTTCTTCTGTTCAATGAAAATCTTTAAAAAAAATGGGTAACAAGAGCTAAAAGTCTTTGATGGGATACCTATTGAATTTTCTATACTTGTTGTCATAAGTAGTGCAGTTCTCCAAACTATCACCACAGATATTTAAATCAGCCATGCACAAAACACCAAATTTGTATTAAAATTACAATCCAGGTGCATTTGAGGAAAAGTGTCCTTTCAGTGCAGGTATTTTCACTAATAGTGATGCTTCATGTGATCATTAGCAATGTCTGTTTGTTGCTGATTAATCTCCATACTGAAAAATGTAACTACTTTTCAAAGCTATTTCTATCTGTGGTGTGATTGAAGGACAGTTTCCCATATTTTGGTAGGTTATTGATGACTCCAGTATTACAGCAGCTTTGTCAGTCTCAGTCATTCTCCTTGCTTGGAGTACTGCGTTGAAAATATTTTAAAACAATAAATGCTTTCAGCGAGCTGACAAATTGTACTGCTGGCAGTTCAGGCAATAGTTCTACTTTAAAATCATGAATGCAAAATATCTGAAGGCTGCATTAAATTGAAATGTTATGAGAAATGACATTAGTTTCTACTATAAACTTGCTGATCTATTACAGATGAATTCCAAATAGTCCACATGAGAGGTTAAAAATTCTGGATTTCCTCTTATTTACTTCTATTTGATGTTCTTGCATTAATTACATCTCAACATTTAAATTTAAGTAAAATGACAATCCTTCTTTTAGCAGTATGAACACTAATGGCTATATCTTGAGTCTCTGTTGTTTGTCTGCCTTCACATAATGTTTTAATTTCAGCTCTGTAAAGTGTGTAACGTTCTTAGAACTTGCTGGAAGTGCCATGTTTGAAATTTTACACGTGAATTAGTTTATTAATGAATTGAGGAAAGTGTTGATGAGGCTTTCTTACCTAGACAGCTTCCTTATATAGAAATTCCTATTCTGTCCTCTGGAGATTCTCATAAAATGTACTAAATGAACTGCATCCTTTGATTACTTTGCCTCTAACTTGTTTTGTGAATTTAATGCTCTCCCTTGAAATTCATTGTTGATTACTTTGTGTCTGCCAGGGCTCACTGTGCACTGATAAATGTCTGGATTCCAACAGTGTTTCTGCGTGGACGAGCTGCTAATGCTTTTCATGTGTATCAGGTATGAGTCAAAGATTATAGCACTGAGAAAAATGTAATATGTTATTTCCAAGCTTTTAAAATCTACAATGCATTCCTCCATTTTATAATTCCAGGAAGAATTCTCCTCATATCTTTTTTCTCCTTAAAAATAGCCATCTGAATCCTAGATTTTGAAAGGGCATCTTGTTTGATGACAGTGAATTAAAGAAAAGCCATTTGCTTCATTAAGTTTCTGGTTGCACAATCGTCCATCTACTCTCTGGACTAAATGATTAAAAGAAAAATTACTCTGTATTGCTTTGTGCAGTCAGAAAATGGGCAATTACCTCATATTCACATCTCTCCAAACCTTGATTCCACTGACCATCTGCGATTTGGAAACGCAAGAACCACTGTGTTGCCAAGTCTTTGTTCATCTTCAAATAGAGCTGTCCACTGTCTACAGTAGTGGTCGCCAACCCGTCGATCGCGATCGACTAGTTGATCTTTGAGACTTCCCAGTTGATCCCAAGGAAACAAAAAAAAAATACACAAATACTGTTGAGAGATTGTTTCCGGGTTGCAGGGTTTTAGTTCTGTTCTTTCTGTCCAGTGCGCATGCGTATACCTCTCCCGCACTACACAGTGTAATTCACTGGTCCCCAACCATAGCGAGGAAACGCTATGAGTCAGCTGCACTTTTCCTCATTCCCTGTCACACCCACTGTTGAACTTGAACCCACGCAAAGTCATCAGTCGCCTAAACGCAGTGATACCCTCACGCCAGGGATCACTGGTTGCCCTTGGGCAGCCGGCGGGAAGTGCCATCGCTACTGGCCTGGAGCGCTGCCTCTGAACCTGTTTAGCACACCGAATGTTCGTGGGGAACCCGGTGCTAAAATATTCACAGACGACCTAATTCGGATTCAGCGTTTTGTAAGTATCAGAGCAGCTACCTCGCTGCGATCTACTGAAACAAACATTTGTTGGCCGATAGATCCTACAAGGGGGGTGGGCGGGTGCTCTGTCGCACTCCCCGCTCGGTTGGCTGTGCCCTCTGGACTGTGACCGCCGCGGCCCCGGTATGGGGACCTTCGGCCCTGACCTTGTCTTCTCACCCCACCCACAACCAGCCGCACCTGGCCAAGGCATCTGATGGCGGGCGGGCGGGAGGCTGAGTTCGGGCCCGGAGGCTGTCTAATGAGGCAATGACTCAAAACTGTTTCAGTACTCTGAGTCCAAGCACCCAGCACTTAAAGACGAACCTGCTGAATTTTCTCAGCAGAAAAAACGTGAGCAAGCGGGACAGAAGCGGAGAGTCATGAAAACTAGAATAGACTGGACATAAGGAACCTGCTTTGAGTATTGTTGTATTCTGGTCATGTTTTACACCCCCCCCCCCCCGTCAGCTGGTCCGCAAGAACGTTATCAATATTAGACTGGTCCACTGTGCAAAAAAAGGGTGGGTACCCCGGTGTTTATACATCATTTCTACTTCCGGGTTGCGGGGTTTTACTTCTGGTCTTTTCTGCCCTGGTGCGCATGCATGTAACTAATTGATGTGGGGTCGATCTTCCCTTTTACTAAGGCCGAGGTAGGAGATCTTGGGCTTAAAAAGGTTGGTGACCACTAGTCTACAGTTCTGTTGATTATATGAAGCTTCTCCAACTCCAATCTGACATATGGGTTAATTTTAAACCAATATAACCATATAACAATCACAGCACGGAAACAGGCCATCTTGGCCCTCCTAGTCCGTGCCGAACCCTTAATCTCACCTAGTCCCACCTACCCGCACTCAGCCCATAACCCTCCACTTCTTTCCTGTCCATATACCTATCCAATTTTACCTTAAATGACACAACTGAACTGGCCTCTACTACTTCTACAGGAAGCTCATTCCACACAGCTATCACTCTTTGAGTAAAGAAATACCCCCTCGTGTTTCTCTTAAACTTCTGCCCCCTAACTCTCAAATCATGTCCTCTAGTTTGAATCTCCCCTACTCTCAATGGAAACAGCCTGTTCACGTCAACTCTATCTATCCCTCTCAAAATTTTAAATACCTCGATCAAAGCCCACCTCAACCTTCTACGCTCCAATGAATAGAGACCTAACTTGTTCAACCTTTCTCTGTAACTTAATTGCTGAAACCCAGGTAACATCCTAGTAAATCGTCTCTGCACTCTCTCTAATTTATTGATATCTTTCCTATAATTCGGTGACCAGAACTGCACACAATATTCCAAATTTGGCCTTACCAATGCCTTGTACAACTTTAGCATTACATCCCAACTTCTGTACTCAATGCTTTGATTTATGAAGGCCAGCGTTCCAAAAGCCCTCTTCACCACCCTATCTACATGAGACTCCACTTTCAGGGAACTATGCACAGTTATTCCTAGATCTCTCTGTTCCTCTGCATTCCTCAATGCCCTACCATTTACTCTGTATGTTCTATTTGGATTATTCCTGCCAAAATGTAGAACCTCACACTTCTCAGCATTAAACTCCATCTGCCAACATTCAGCCCATTCTTCTAACCGGCATAAATCTCCCAGAAAGCTTTGAAAATCCACCTCATTATCCACAACACCTCCTACCTTAGTATCATCGGCATACTTACTAATCCAATTTACCACCCCATCATCCAGATCATTTATGTATATTACAAACAACATTGGGCCCAAAACAGATCCCTGAGGCACCCCGCTAGTCACCGGCCTCCATCCCGATAAACAATTATCCACCACTACTCTTTGGCATCTCCCATCTAGCCACTGTTGAATCCATTTCATTACTCCAGCATTAATACCTAACGACTGAACCTTCTTAACTAACCTTCCATGTGGAACTTTGTCAAAGGCTTTGCTGAAGTCCATATAGACTACATCCACTGCCTTACCCTCGTCAACATTCCTCGTAACTTCTTCAAAAAATTCAATAAGGTTTGTCAAACATGACCTTCCACGCACAAATCCATGCTGGCTACTTCTAATCAGATCCTGCCTATCCAGATAATTATAAATATTATCTCTAAGAATACTTTCCTTTAATTTACCCACCACTGATGTCAAACTGACAGGTCTATAATTGCTAGGCTTCCTTCTAGAACCCTTTTTAAACAATGGAACCACATGAGCAATACGCCAATCCTCCGGCACAATCCCCGTTTCTAATGACATATTAAAGATCTCCGTCAGAGCTCCTGCTATTTCTACACAAACTTCCCTCAAGGTCCTGGGGAATATCCTGTCAGGACCCGGAGATTTATCCACTTTTAAATTTCTTAAAAGCGCCAGTACCTCCACCTCTTTAATTGTCATAGGTTCCATAACTTCCTTACTTGTTTCCCACACCTTAGAGAATTCAATATCCTTCTCCTTAGTGAATACCGAAGAGAAGAAATCATTCAAAATCTCTCCCATCTCCTTCGGTTCCACACATAGCTGACCGCTCTGATTCTCTAAGGGGCCAATTTTATCCCTCACTATCCTCTTGCTTTTAATATAACTGTAGAAACCTTTCGGATTTACTTTCACCTTATTTGCCAAACCAACCTCGTATCTTCTTTTAGCTTTTCTAATCTCTTTCTTAAGATTCCTTTTACATTCTTTATATTCCTTGAGCAATTCCTTTACTCCATGCTGCCTATATCTATTGTAGACATCCCTCTTTTTCTGAACCAAATTTCTAATATCCCTTGAAAACCATGGTGCTCTCAAACCTTTAACCTTTCCTTTCACTCTAACAGGAACATAAAGATTCTGTACCCTCATAATTTCACCCTTAAATGACCTCCATTTCTCTATTACATCCTTCCCATAAAACAACTTGACCCAATCCACTCTCTCTAAATCCCTTCGCATCCCCTCAAAGTTAGCCTTTCTCCAATCAAAAATCTCAACTCTAGGTCCAGTCCTGTCCTTCTCCATAATTATATTGAAGCTAATGCTATTGTGATCACTGGACCCGAAGTGCTCCCCAACACATACATCTGTCAGCTGACCTATCGCATTCCCTAACAGGAGATCCAACACTGCCCCATCTCTAGTCGGTACTTCTATGTATTGTTGCAAAAAACTATCCTGCACACATTTCACAAACTCTAAACCATCCAGCCCTTTTACAGAATGAGCTTCCCAGTCTACGTTAATATGGTTGACTAATAACCGTGCTCTATAATTAATATACTAATCTTAATTTGAACCTGTATTCATCCACCCTTATCATGTCTCAATTGGAAATAAGCTTGAAACTCTGAGTTCTTATGCTAAGAACTCTGAGTTCTTAAGTTAGAGCTCAGACTCCTGAATTATCCTAGTGACTTCTGATTGATCTCAGTGTCTAAATAAAGCTTTATTTACTGAGATATTGATAAAGTGAAGAACAGTTACACTTAGCTTAATGTTCATGATTTTAAATTCATGCAACCTAAAAGAATTAAGTTCCTCTTCATACCCACAGAGATAAACAGAAATATCTTACTAAGCCAATGATTCTTACTGTTTCCCATGAAGGTCTGGATCAGTGAATAATTTCAGACTAATAGTCTTCCTGCAATTCTATATTTTTGGGCACACAAATTGTCAACTCTGTGAAGACTGTGATAGGCACCTGGAAGTCACTGCCAGGGGAAGTGGTGGAAACCGATATACACAGACATTAGAACAAGCAGGGAATAGAGGGATAAAGCCCATATTGAGCAGGTGTAAATAGTCTAAATTGGCCATTGTGGTTAGCACAGACATTGTGGGCTGAAGGCTTGTTCCTGTACTGTATTGTTATAATATTCCAGATACAGCCTTGCAATTATTGTAGAAAGCTGGTGTTTTAAATTAAAATGAAATTAATTTGAATTATAATCTGTAGCATTTAATTAAATGCATTGATAACTGCCATATATAGATAAAGATTTTTCAACATAAATCCTTTCACAATTTCAGTATTGTGAACATTGGAAAAAACACTATTAACATTTGATTACACATATTAAATGGATATCTAAACAAGTGTCTATTAAGGTAGAAGGGAAAGGTTCCGCTCATGGACAAATGATTGAAAGCTGTGGATCATCCAATGATGCTTACTGCACACCCTGTTCACTATTTTCAAGTCAGAACAATGGCCCTGATACTCCAACCTTATGTGTTCCGTTCAAAAATAAATCTTCACAAAATTTTCTGGCAGTATCTTACAGTATCCTTGTTATCAGTAAGGCTTTGCTAGTGAAAAATAAAATATTCCAGTTATTCATGATGTTGAACTGAAAATTGTAGACAAAGCATTTTCAATCTGTTGATAAACCATATAACTGTTTTTCTCAAGAGAATCCCAGTGGGCAAGTCTGAAACTGTCTTCGAAGGAAGATTATTTCTCTAAAGTCGGGTTAACAATGCTTAAAATAAGGACTCTAGTGCATTTTCTCTGTAATTGTAACACGATAGTCTGCATTGTGTTATTTTTTTACACTCTATACTCTCGCAATGTACTTATGCTTGGTATGGTCTATCTGGTAAAGCAGTGCTTCACTGCATCCTGGCTTGTAGGACAATAATAAATAATCCCCACATGGTGAATTTTAGAACAGTATTGTTACTAGGTGTAAAAAGTAAAGAACTGGTGAAAATGCTGGTGAACTGAGTTAGGACTTAATTCCCTAGAGTATAGAAGAATGAGGGGATAGCTGATAGAGGTATACACAATTATGAGGGATGTATATAGGGTGGAGAGGGTATCAACTTTGAATTCCTAGGTGTTATTATTTTGGAGGATTTGACATGGGCCCAGCAGGTAAGTGCAATTACAAAGAAAGCATGCCAGCGCCTCTACTTACTTAGGAGTTTGCAGAGATTTGGCATGACATCTGACTGGCTGCTTCACAACCTGTTTTGGAAGCACCACTGCTTATTGAACAGAAAATCCTACAAAAAAGGTAGTGGATACGGCCCAGTCCATCACAGGTAAGGCCCTCCCAAGCACTGAGCACATCTATATGAAAATGCTGTTGCAGGAAAGCAGCATCCATCATCAGCGACCTCTACCACCCAGGATATGTTCACGCTGCTGCCATCAGGAAGAAGATACATAAGCCCTAGGACTCACACAGCCAAGTTCAGGAACAGTTACTACCCTTCAGCCATCAGGCTCTTGAACCAAAGGGGATAACTTCACTCAATTTCACTTGACCCATCATTGAAATGTTCCCACAACCAATGGACTCACTTTCAAGGACTCTTCATCTCATGTTCTTGATATTTATCGCTTATTTATTTATGATAATTATTTCTTCTTTTAGTATTTACAGAGTTTGTTGTCTTATGTACTCTGGCCAAACACACTAGTTGGGCAGTCTTACATTGGTTCTGCCATAATTATTATTTCATAGGTTTGATGAATATGCCCATAAGAAAAATTAATCTCAGGTTTGCATATGGTGTCATATATACACTTTGATAATATATTTACTTTGAACTTTGAAATGCAAGCAGGCTTTTTCCACTGAGGTTGGGTGAGACTAGAACTAGGAATCATGGGTTAAGGGAGAAAGGTGAAATGTTTACGGGGAGCATGAGTAGGAACCTCTTCCCTCAGGGAGTGGTAAAAGTGAGGATAAACTACCAGTGGTGGAAGTGTGTTTGATTTCTACATTTAAGAGAAATTTCGATTGGTATATGAGTAAGATGGGTATGGAAGGCTTTGATCCAGATGCAGATCAATAGGACTAGGAAAATTATTGGTTTGGCATGGATTAGATCAGGGGTGGGCAAACTTTTTGACTTGTGGGCCACAAAGGGTTCTAAAATTTGGACCAGGAGTAGATGGACGGAGTGTTTTGGTAATACACCTCATAAGAGAAAATAAAATAGCATGGGATATGTAGAAAACATATGCTTTAATTTCAATTGAAAATGAACAAATGCATTACAACAAAATATCTGTCTTTGAAGTCCCATGGTATTTAGCTATTTATTGGAATGACTTTTAAAACACTGAAAATTAAATGAATATAATACAGCTTTTTAATAGTAACAGTTATTATTTTAAAGCACTGAAAATTCTGTTATCCTTCAAGATATTATCATCATCAATCTCCTCCTGACTGTCTTTATTTCAAAAACGGTAGGAGATGCAGGTCTACTTGTCCTGCTCCTTCTTATTCAATTGTCCCTTGTGCCAAAACTCAACAACGACCAGCACAAAGACAGAACAGTGACAGCGCGCCTGTATGCGGAGCGCGTTATTTGATCTGGAGCACATTTTTTATTTTGAGAACGTACGTGCACCTGCGCACTACTCATGTCCATCACTTAACAGAAATGACATGTAACATGTAAGGCTTATTGAAAAAAAATTTTCAAATGCATTTTTTACATAACACAATGAAGAAACTTATTTTTAATTTCAGTGGGAACAGTGTTGTTGGTCTCCCTTTTTAGCCAGCGCATCAAAGTCTGGATTTAGTTTTGTTGTGGCGATTCTCAGGATGGATCTGAGGTGTTGGTCAGTTAACTTGGATCTGTGGCTGGCTTTGTTGATGTTCATGACGCTGAACGCCTGTTCACACAAATAGGTCGAGCCGAACAAAGAGTAAAGCGCAAATGTGGAGTAATACGCTGCACCTCAACAAAGGTCAATGTATATAGAGTGCGTCATCTATTGGGAAAACGCCAGAATTGCGGGAAAAAAACGTTAACAAGGTTTATTAATATAATTTCATCAAGTTCTGCGGGCCGGATTAAAAAGCTTAACGGGCCGCATATGGCCCGCGGGCCGTAGTTTTCCCATGCCTGGATTAGATGGACCAAAGGGCCTCGTTCTTTGCTCTAGTGTTCTGTGACTCTATGACTAACTTTACTAAAGTTAAATTGCAAGCATTGCTTGATATTTGGAAAGAAATTTACCATTTTAGTATGTGTGGGAAACTCTTTGTTACATATAAATTGTGGTCATCAGTTTTGTTTCACACTTAAGTATTTTCAATATTTTTTGTGCTGAAGCCTGTGATTAACTTTGTGCTCTTGGTGTAACTGGGGTTGTGGTGGGGTGGGGGAGGGGAATGGGGTAAACTTTAGCCAGTTTACTCTGAAACTTGAATGGTCAACTGGAGAGCAGCTGCCATCTAACGAGAGGGATTACAGTACATTCTACTGTCATCTTCAAGCAATTCAGTACAGGATTCAGATCCCCATCCTTGCTCTTGAACATTACCTTATTGAGCATTTAATTTATTTTAAATGAGTGTGGTCATGATTACTTTTCTCCATTTGACAATTTGATTGGGAAGCCTTGTTGACAGTGTAATTGAATGAATGCTTAATTTTTAGCATGGCCTGTTCCGTTCCTGCTTAATTTCTAGCATGGCCTTGTTCTGTTCCTCCTTTTAGATAAAGCTTGTTTACTCATTTATAAATTGTTAAACAATTGGTGCACACAGAGTGTTGATTCAGGTGTCCTTGTTCATCAGTCACTGAAAGTAAGCATGCAGGTACAGCAGGCAGTGAAGAAAGCTAATGGCATGTTGGCCTTCAAAACAAGGAGGGTTGAGCATAGGAGCAAAGAGGTCCTTCTGCAGTTGTACAGGGCCCTGGTGAGACCACACCTGGAGTATTGTGTGCAGTTTTAGTCTCCAAATTTGAGGACGGACATTCTTGCTATACAGGGAGTGCAGTATAGTTTCACGAGGTTAATTCCAGGGATGGTGGGACTGTCATATATTGAAAGATTGGAGCAACTGGGATTGTATACGCTGGAATTTAGAAGGATGAGAGGGGATCTGATTGAAACATATAAGATTATTAAGAGATTGGACACACTAGAGGCAGGAAACATGCTCCCGATATTGGGGGAGTCCAGAACCAGAGGCCGCAGTTAAAGAATAAGGGGTAGGCTATTTAGATCAGAGTTGAGGAAAAACTTCTTCACCCAGAGAGTTGTGTATCTATGGAATGCTCTGCCTCAGAAGACAGTAGAGGCCAATTCTCTGGATGCTTTCAAGAAAGAGTTAGATAGAGTTCTTAAAGATAGCGGAGTCAAGGGATATGGGGAGAGTGCAGGAACGGGGTACTGATTGTGGATGATCAGCCATGATCACATTGAATGGTGGTGCTGGCTTTAAGGGCCGAATGGCCTACTCCTGCACCTATTGTCTATTCACTGTTTTACTTAATTACCATTATATATTTCACATTGAGGATGGTTAGAAATTTTTAATCTATTTTTCAGGGTGGGTCTTGAACTGTATAGTTATTTTACATTTCACCTGATTTTATTTTCTGTTAACTTGTTTCTGTAGCATCTTTCCAAACTTTATTATCAAACAACAAATGACAATCTCATCGCTTGCTAATTTAGCAACCTGTAATGTATTATTTAAATTTTTATCTTAAGTTTTTATATCACTTTGCTCAAAGTTCAAAGTACATTTATTATCAAAGTTTGTATATCTTATACAACGTTGAAATTTGTCTCTTAACAAGCAGCCACAAAACAAAGAAACCCCAAAGAACCCATTAAAAAAAGACTGTCAAACATCCAATGTGCAGAGAGAGTGACAGAAAAAAATCAGACAAACAATAAACACAAGCAAATAGCTTCACTTGTTGAAAATATTATTGAAACACTAAAGTTTAATAAAAAGAAAATTTGAGCATTTGAAAGGTGTATATCCTCTTTCTCCAAATAACAAGGCCATCACTTTCGTATTCCTGTCAAGACTGATATGGCCTGTTGCCTTGCATCATCAAAGCTATACTTAGCTGTTTGTATTTGTGTTAAATAATATTGTTATCAGTACTTTTAAAAATAAATTTCAGTGAAAGTTTGGTTCACTCTTCTGAAAATTTGTACAACCATGTCTTGGTACGCCCTGTATTCTACCAGGATTCCTGGAGAATTCAAGGATGAGATGAGCAGCTGAGATGACAGGCCAATGGCCAATAACCTAACCTCTCTTTTCCTGGATCTTTGTAGTACCAGTTTGAGAAGTGAGACATTTATTCATAATCTTCTGTAGTTAACATTGGAACAGGATTTTTTTAAAGACAGTTTTGATCAAGTGCAGAGAGAAAGGAAGTAAAACTTGAGGAAGGATATGTGATAGGAGAGACTCAGTAGCAAAGGGCATAGTGGTACAGTAAAAACAATATACTCAGAGCTTATGTGGTGACAGGGTGGCAGACAATCCAGACTGTTGGGTCTTACTCAGACGTTACACAATGGTATCATTTTCCAGCACACCTGATAACTTTCAGTAGTAATTACAACCTGAACTTGTTGAAGTCCTGTTTTAAATCTAGAAGGCTATTTAAAATACCCTCTGATACTTAGAACTTTACAGAATACTTACATTGAGTTGTTGCTCATTGTTGACTAGAATGTGCACCAATCATAACCAAACAATATCTGCAAGAAATCTTTTTTGGAAAACACAACAGGTTTATATCTTGAGACTAACTTTTGAGGAAATATGTGGAATTAAGTTTAGTCTAAGTGATTGTATTGAATGATGAAGAACTATTAGGAATGAGCTGTTGATCGGGGTAAATGTTCAACTGTGGATCAGGTTAAAGCCTCTGTTCTCGGGTTAAAATAGAAAATTTTAATTTTGTTATCACAAATAATATCTGGAAGTTCAAGATCTACATATATTGTAACTCATATTATATGTGGTTCTGGTGTAATTGATGTAGTTCTATTGAAAGTTGTTCCTTCAGGTCGTCATAGCCAGAGGTGGGTATTTTGTGGAGATAGAGTAAGCTTCCAATAGCCTCTGACAACCAAGTCCAGCTCCTGGCCTTCACATGTGGCAAAGCTACTAAACCTGGCAGAACCAATTCTACTGACAGGAGAAGGGGCTAAGGTGAGATACTGGCACCTTAAAAGCAGTCGCTTTGGGTAGATGGGTCTTGTCAGCTGTGGTTAGCAGCTCCTCTAGGAGAAGAAAAACTCTGATTTCAAACCTCCGCTGCCTTGCACTCTACCCATTCATGAGGAAGACCTAGGGAGTAAAACCCAAGGTAGTATCCGGAGCTTGAGTTCAATGCTGATTGGCAATTCCTGTGATGCCTCTGGTGCCAAACTATATCGGTGTCTGCCGTTCCTTTTGATTCAAAAATTAAAAGTTCATTTATAATTGAAGTATACAACTTTGAAATTCTCAAGTTCTCTGTGTAGCCATGAAACCAAGAATGGAAGGACAGGCAGCATGATCAGCAACCCCCAGATCCCAACTACCCACAAAAAAAATGAACAAAGATGGAATAGGCACCTCGACCCCCTAATCCCTCCTCTCATCCAAAATCCAAACAATGGATCAGGCACATCAACCACCCAAATCCCTCCTCCCGCACAAAAAATCGAAGAAAGCAGATCAGGCACATCAATCCCCAAATCCCTCCTCTCACACAAAAAAACTAAGTGGATCACATACATTGACCCCACAGTTGAATCAGCTGCATGGAGAAGGGGAGCCTGCTACATGGGCAACAGCTGGCTCTCCATATGGTACTGCCCTGGCTTGCATTTGACGCAAATAGCTAGGAGCAAAGTCCATGGTTAACCCTGACCAAAGGAGGGCCTCATCTCATCTGTTGGAAGTTCATTGGGCTGGAATTAGCATGGACTAGGATTGCTGCTCAAATGGGTTAGTGTAAATCAGAATCATAGAGTTAAAGAAGTGTATAGCATAAAGGCAGGCATTTTGGCCCTGCTTATTCATGCCAAGGAATGGTGGTTGGTTTGGACACAGATGACTAAATGCTGTATCTCTTGATAACTCTATGACTTTACCGTCCTGGTCCAGATGCAGAAAACCAATTTTACCAGTATTCTGTAATCACTAGTCAGATGGTGGGGTCTCAACTGTGATTTGGCTTTATGCTCAGGTGGTGTCGACCACTAGTCCTATTCCTGGTGAGCTTTGAAAGAAGGTAAAGCTAGAACTGAGCCTCAAAACTGTTGCAGATTTCAGTGGTTTTTACGTGTATATGATTATCAGAGCCATTTAAATCCTATTTACATTTAAGTGAGTGATTTAAAACATTTTTTAAAAATTGAAAACTCAGAAATCACAAAACTAATTTGGAGCACTAAACTAAATAAGATATATATATTGTTAAAATACTCTTTTTCAGGTCTACAGGACAAGGGTAGAGCTTGCAAAGTCTTGGAAGTGAATGTGTGTGTGGAGGAACTTTAAGCTGAAAGTTTTAAGTTTAATTTGTTGGAGTGAGGGTCCAATGAATAAATGGTGATGATGGACAACTGAAAGTTAGTGTGAAATAACATGCAGTCAGCAGGGAAGTCTGCTTGGAGATTATGGAGGGTGGAAGATAGGAGACCAAAAATACTACAGGTGCGAATGAACTTTAAATTGCCAAAGCACATGAGGGGATACGTAGATTAAAAATTAAATAGGAAGAGATCATACAGTTGGCCTGGAAAATGAAATGAGCTTGGAAAGAATGAAGGAGAAAAATTACCATTCGAAGAGATAGTTGATGGGAGGTCTTGGGAAGAGGGAAGTAACAATCTACCTCAACATCCGTTACACAGTACACCAAAAACAGTGGGACAGGGAAGACAAAAAGATGGACAATCATGGAATAAATGAGAGATATTTGAAAAAGCTATTCTATGTAGAATGTGTTGGCTGTTTCCTGTAAAGCATTGATTAATCCCTTTGAAGTGAGTATTGTTAATCATTCATGATCAGAGGTAAAATGCTGTGAGCAAAAGTAAATGGAATGCTGATTAAAAAGGAAAACACACATTGTGTTTGTTTCAAACATATGCTAAAGCCGTATTCGATTGACAATTCAGCTTATATTTAGAACAAAACATTACTTGGCTGGATTTGAGGTGGCAGTGCTTTCCACTAACTTCAAATAAAACTGCTTACAAAGGTAAAGTGATTTCCCCCTTTTCAGTGATGGTTCCTGTCAGGCATCAGTTCAAGGCTTCTGGGAATCCATCATCAAGTTGGATGAGCTCTTACTTTAAAAAACAGTCTGCAAACAGGGAAGAACAGAACACAATTCTCAGCTCATATGTTATGCCTTTATTCTAGCACAAAGTAATATTAGTGACATGTACATAAGATTAAGGAGGAAGGGAAAATCAATTGTATTTGGAAATATATTTATTTATTCATCTTCTGGTATATCAAACACAGAACATCACAGCACTGTAGAGACCCTTTGGCCCACAGTGCTTGGCCCACATTTAACCTACTCTGAGATCAACCTAGCCCTTCTCTCATAAATAGCCCTCCATTCTCCTTCAGCTCCTCCACTTCCTTCAAACACAAGTTGTAGTCCTGAGCACTTGCAATGGTCTCAGCTATGCCCACCTTTTCGTTGGTTACATAGAACAGTCCATATTCCAAGCCTACATTGGCATTGCTCCCTGACTGTTCCTATGCTAAATTGATGACTGCAGTAGTGCTGCTTCCTACATCCACACTGAGCTTGTCAATTTCATCAACTTTGACTCCAACATAGACCCTGTCCTCAAATTTACTATCAGTAGATAGTCTATCTGCTGATATCTTCTACAAACCTACTGACTCTCACAGCTATCTTGACTATACCACTTACCATCCTGTCACTTGTAAAAATGCCGTTCCCTTTTCTCAGTTACTTCATCTCCACCGAATCTGTTCTCAAGTTAGGGTTTTTCATTCCAGAACAACTGAGATGTCCTCCTCCTTCAAAGAGAGTAGCTTCCCTTCCTCCATCATCAACATTGCCCTCACCCACAACTCTTCCATTTCATACACATCTGCCCTAATCCCTTCCTTCTGCCGCTACACCAGGGATAGACTTTCTATTGTCCCCACCTACCACCCCACAAGCCTCCACATCCAGCACATAATTCTCTGTAACTTCCGCCATCTCCAGTGGGATCCCATCACCAAGCACATCTACCCCCCTCCACTTTCCACAGGGATTGCTCCCTGCACGACTCCCTTGTCCACTCATCCCTCCTCACTGATCTCCCTTCCAGCACTTATCCTTGCAAGTGCAACAAGTGCCACACCTGCCTCACTGCAGGGTGCCAAACAGTTCTTCCAGGTGCTGCCCCCTCGTATTAGTCTTTCACTCTCAACTAGATCTATGCCTCTTATGTATGCTGTTGGTAAACATTTATTGTCTGTCCCTAATTAAACGAGAAGTAATGGGGGACCACTGCCTTGAATCATTGCAGCCCTTTTTGCAAAGAAATTCCAGAATGTTTGATGAAGATTTTTGATTTATTTCTAAGTTGAGATGGTGTTACTCGAAGGGGAACATACAGGTGACGCTGGTCTCTTTGATGGTGGGGATTGAAGTTTTGGGAGGTACTGTTGGTGTAACCAAGGCCTGGTACCTGCAGTTTATTTAATAGATTAGTTTTTTCAGGCCCAAACACTCTGCTGAGTAGTAAATATAACTTTGTAATAAAACTCATTAAGATCTAATGGAATATTTTTACCATATTTCTGGATATTTTCATGTTTTGTCAATGTAACTACATTCCTTTATAGTGGAAAAGGCTGCAAAACCTCACAGCCTCTACAAGAATGTTAAATCATTAACAATGGATTAAGGATTTCTATGTTAAAGGTGTGTGTCTGCAGAAATTTTAAACATCTTTGAAGTGTTCCTTTTTCCACTCGCAAGCTTTTCCTGTGACTGAGCTTTGGAACAGAGGATATCAGATGTCAAGCATGTTGGCAGTGTTAGGAGTGTAATTTGTGCCTCACTGTGAGGAATGTTGGTCAGCGAGAGGACTCTGTTGGTTCACTTATCCTGTCAGTGGACTTAGAAAATTCTGTGGAGGCAGTGCTTGTGATATCTCTCATAGTTTCAAATGCCAGCTGTAGGTAGTTCGTAACTCAGAGCTGTAAGTGAAGGCAGGGATCATTGCTGCTCTGTAAATCATGAGCTTTGTGCCTGTTTTGATCATCAACCAGTCGTTTCCTTGGCTAAAGATGTGCAGTGCATTGAACATTCTGTTCAGTTTAATCATTGATATCAGCCTTCACTGTGATGTGACTCCTGAGGCAGCTACGATGGGCACTCCCTGCTGTCTTCAATAGGAATGACTTTCCCTTTAAACCAAACAGAAGCAGGCTTTTATCCCTGGACAGAATCTTTTGAAACTGTAATAACCAATCCCTGAAATTCAGTAAAGCACTGTCATTTACATTTATGTGACTTTAAATTATTCCCTTCTCCATCTATCAGCACTGCATCAAGAAAAAGGAAGTGCAAGATTCCCAACTTGGCTGACTGTTAAACTGCCTGGGAAGAAAGGTTTAATGACAATATAGGGATGACAGGTTCAGGAAAACTCTGTGCTTTTCCTTTATCAGCATTTATTCTTTGCCTGACTAACACATCTCAATTTCAGATGATTGCACCTGACTGCTTATAGACAGTGCACAAGTGCTAATGAGTATGAAGATGAATGCAAATAGAGTTGTTGTGCTTGTACCATATGCATTTCAGGAACATTATACTTCCCAAAAAAAATGTCGGCCATGACTCCAAGGCTATTATTTAGGTGGCAGGACTCTTAGGGGAAATAAGATAAGACATTTCTGGCCATTGAATTAAAGCAGTTTTTTAAAAACTTCCTTCAAGATCCAGAGATTCTGCAAATGCCTGGAATCTTGAGCACTCAGCAGGTCAGGCAGCATTTATGGAGGGAAATGATCAGTCAGTGTTTCAGGTTGAGACCCTTTATCAGGAATTTTTTTGTTGTTTAACTCTCCTACTGGTAGTGTGTATCAAAAATTTACATCTTCTTCTGGGAGACTTAGTCCAAATCTTAAAGGCTCAACAGCCAAGTTATCGTTTAATAGCTGGCAATAGTATTTGGTTAGGCTTCTGTAAAAAAAAATCGACTGTTTCACCAGTAGAAACCAGGAATCTTTTTTCCCCTCAAAGAATTAACTCCTATGCATAATTCCATTCATCAAGATTTGTGCTGTATCCACAAGTTCCCCTTTATCTATTCTACCTGTCATATCCTCAGAAAATATATTTAAGTTTGAAATTTAAATTACCTATCACTAAAATCATGCTAACTGATTAATGGTAATGATTTTCTCAGTGTCCTGTTATCAAGGTCTCATTAATGGATTGTACCATTTTCCCAACATCTTGTATCAGATGATTAATTTGTTACTCAACATTTTATTATTCACTCCACTCTTGAACATTTCCGATCTTCTAGTCAGCTGGGACTGTTGCAAATTTTTGAAAAATCATACACATTTTTCAAAATAATGACCGTACTCATAATTAAGAATGAGTTGTAATGAAATAGCCCTTTATGTTCTGGGTACAGCTCCTATCTTAGAGCATATTGTCAGATAATATGTTTGACTGAGAAATACATTAGTCCAGTGGCGTGTAACAATCACCCATCCTAATGCGTTTTCAACGTACATGGAGCACTGATTGCTGTTGTAAGAGAGATCATTGCTATTAAGTTTAGTGGGAGTGGATGAGGAATTTCCATTAATAATTTTATTGTAACCTGCCATTAGATCATGAATTTATTATAGAGTTACTCCTAAAGCATAGTGTATTACATCAGGCTTGTAGATTTGTAGCTGAAATTATTTATTTTAATTCTGCACATTATAGTTTATACTTTTGAAAAGGTATTTGAGATGATATTGTGTTTTAGAGCTTGGTAAGTAGTAAAGTTTTACTAGACTTAGTTTGAGATGGAGAAGGGAGAATAATAACCAATATTTATGATTTAGCTAGAGGGTGGTGAATCTATGGAATTCATTACCACAGACAGCTGTGCAGGCCAAGTCATACCTGTTTAAAGCAGAAGTTGATAGGCTCTTGATTCATGAGGGCATCAAAGGTTACAAGGAGAAGGCAGCAAAGGGCTTGAAAGGGAAAATAAATCAAAAATTCTATGATGGAATGACAGAGCTGACTTGATGGTCCAAATGGCTTAATTCTGCTTCTCTGTCTTATAGTCTTATGTAAGGCCCAATAAAGCAAACTTGAAATGGAAAGGAAATGACCACAATAAATTGTTAGAAGTGGTAAGTTTTAAAACAAGTTCCAACAACAGTACAGAACCAGGACATATGCTTCATTGGGTTATCTATGCCCTTGTATCTGTTTGTGCAGGATTCACCCATAAATGATAAACCAAAAAATAAAAGAAGTCCTCAACATTCGAAGAGCTTTAAATATATATAGTCACTGAATATATTTTAAAATAAGAAGGGAGGGTTTCTGGGCAATTGAGCCATCAGAGAGATGAATATGGCATCAAGACATAGGATCGGTCATGATAGTATTAAATGTAGGGGCAAAATAAGAGGGTTGAATGGCTTAATCTTTCACAATTTTTTTGGTTCCATCTGCCTTTCATCTCTCCCTTTATGGTTCCCATTATCCCCTTCCTTACTTATTCCAGTACTTGTAACCTTTTATCCCTTGTTATCACGCTTCAGATTCAGTCACAACTTTCCTCTTTCCCTCACCAGGCTCTGCCTGCCACATTTTTTCCCTAGTCTGCTTTTACGTATCACTTACCTGCCTCAGCCTCCCACTGTAAAACCCCCCCCCATCTCCATTTAGCACCATCTTCCCACCTTCCACCACCTCTCCTCAGTCCACCTATCATCTACTGGATCATGTCTCACCCATCCCCTTCACTTTATTTCTGCTAAATTCCTTATCCACCCTGAGGCTACATCCATTCTAGACCCGATAATTTTGAAAACACCAGTTTCGCATAAAAACGATAGGCGTCCACGCTATGCGTTTTTGAAAATATCTCTATCCACATTGAAATAGGGATTTCGGCGAATCTCCTCCTCCGCATGCGCAGGACACATCTACCCAAAACAAGCGACATGTTTGGTGTCGAATCTCACTGTAAAAGTGCGCGTTTGTGTAGTTATAGACTAGAGAAAACGACAGACAGCTGTTGGCTGTTGCGCAGGAGAACTTGAAACTAAAAAACAAATACTGGAGCATACGGAGGCAACCGACAGGGAGTTCACGGACAGAATGACCCGGCTGATGATGAACATTGAAAAACTGACTAACTCTGTTGCATTAATAAAGCACCTTGTTATGTGTGTAAAACATGTCTGCAGCAGTGTTATCTTGTATTTCCATACAATGTTACATTAGGCTGTTACACATCTATTGTCAGAGAAGTACTTGCATAAATAGGTAAACCACCTTCATACGAACAAGGACAGAAAACAGGGCAAAGTGAGTATACTTATTTATTCAGTAAGTTATGGGTCAAAGTATTTGGTGAGTACATTTCTAACTCTTCTGGCTTCAGTCTTGTTGCAGTCTGTTCTGAAATTGTTAGGTTGCATTCAAGAAAACAATGAAATAGCGTGCTGCCATCTGTTAGCGTTTTCAAAAGTCTTTGGTTACCCCGTCCGCACTGATCTGCCTGAGCAGCATTTTCAAAAATACCCACCCTGGAAAGCGTTTCTGAAAAGCTCCGGTTTCGGGGGATGAAAATGCCGTTTTAGCGTGGATGGAGGGTAAAAACGAAGAGAAGAAGCTTTGGTTACGGATTTATCCAGTGTAGTGTGGATGTAGCCTTAGTCTGATGCAGTATATTGATCCAAAATGTTGAGTGTTCCTCCCACGGATTCTGCTCGATCCATTGAGTTCCTCCAGCAATTTGTTATGTTTGTTTTTTGCATACGAAATGTAGTGTTGCCTTAGTGATTTGGACATTTGATCACATCTGTCTAACGCATTAACCTGATATGCATTTTAATTTTAGAAAGTGAAAGAGTGACCCAAATGGTGGTTTGATAAAATAGGCGCATGATAGATATTCTGTCTGTTAGATAGTCATAATTCAAAAGTTGTATCTTTTGAGAGTGAAATTGAGAAATATACTTTGATACAGAGAACAGTCGAAATCCATATTTCTCACTTTTTAAAACTACTTTGAGTGTAAAGTTCAGTAGAAACTTTCTAATTTAATGTTTGATTCATATAAGGCTAAAAAAGGGTGTGGATGAAATACCAGTTAAATTGAAATAATCTGAATTGATGTTAGGCATCTTTTCAAAGGTTGACATCAGCTTCTATAATTAACCAGTTACTCGCAAGGCTTTCTAGTCGATCATTTAATCTGTACAATGAGAAAATAACTTTCTGTTCCTGTAGCATCACTTCTCTCTATTTCATAAATGATTTGGAAGACAATTACTTTTACATTTAATTAATTTAGTTAATCAGCTTTGTAAAGCACATTTGAATTTACCAGTGGTAATTCTAATCAATTTAAACTCGTATTTACCACCTCATTGCCATCTGATAGGCTCTAGTACTGACAAAATCCAAAGGTTGTGGATGAGCTACCCCAGTATGAATGGTTTAAAGGGTTCATAGGTTCATTTTGTTATCAAAGTTATGTATGCAGAATACAACTCTGAAAGTTAACTTCTCCAGCTAGTCATAACGTACAGAAAACCATGTAAGTAGTTGAAAAAAGACATCAATCCCCCTCACCGGAAAAGAAAAAGAAACAAAAACTCACACACTTCAACCCCTCCCTCACACAAAAACTAACAGATCACCCAAACCCGCCCTGCCAATTGGCAAAAAGAAGGAATGGGTGAGAACACAAAAAAAACATAGAACTGAATGAGGTCAATGTGAACTACAGTCCAGTCCACAAATCTCAGAATTTCAGTAACATCTCTGAGAGCATAAGGACCCAGTAGCCCCTCCAAGGGCAGCGACACAAAGCAGTGGTTTCTCCGAGGGCAGCAACTCAAAATCAGTGGCCTCTCCAACAGTTCTATGTATGATACGCAGAACCACTATGTTCATTTGCATTTTATAACATTTTAATGTTACTGGGCAATAACTTAAAAGATTTCATCAAGAGTCCATTTTCCATTGCTGAACCGAAGTGTTTTTGTACCGCGGTAAATTGAATGCAGTATTTGAAAATGACAGTTTACTTTGGTGACACAGTGCTGAATTTTGAAAAGCATCCATTTTTAAAATTTATTGTGCTCAGGTAAATTACAGCAGGAAATTACAGACTGAGATCAACTGCTTTGCTTGACGGTTGTCTATTTAGCCTGGTCAATGAACTATCTGCTACATTGCATACTATTAATTTATTTTAATATATGTAAATACATTTTAGCTTAAATTCCAAATTCTGTGGTCCCAGGGCTGTATTGTGAGTTGAGTGCAGAATCTGTGAATTAAAAGAAGTTAAAAAAAACCCTGTTGATTTCCTTAATATCCAGAAATTAATCAATCTCTTTTTGAATCAGAATCTGGTTTAATATTACTGCAAATGTCATGAAATTTGTTAACTTAACAGAAGTACAATGCAACACACAGAAAAAAGTAAATAAATGAATGACAGAAAGTATATACAGAGCCTATAAAAAATAGTCAACCCCTCCCCCTTAGAAGTTTTCATGTTTTATTGTTTTATAACATTGAATCACAGAGGATTTACTTTGGCTTTTTCCTGACACTGATCAGCAGGTCAAAATGAAAACAGATCTCTACAAAGTGATTTAAATTAATTACCAATATAAAACACAAAATAGTTGATTGCATTAAGTATTCACCCCCTTCACGTCAGTACTTGGCAGCAACTACAGTCTTGACTCTGTGTGGGTAGGTCTCTTTCAGCTTTGTACATCTAGGCACTGCAACTTTTCCCCATTCTTCTTTACAAAACTGCTCAGGCTCTGTCAGATTGCATGGGTAACAGCCTTTTTCCAGTCCAGCCACAAATTCTCAATTGGATTAAGGTCTGGTCTCTGATTTGGTCACTCCAGGACTTTAAACTTTGTTGTTGTTAAGCCATTCCTGTGTAGCTTTGGCTTTATGCTTCGAGTCATTGTTTTGCTGGAAAACAGACCTTCTCCCAAGTTGCAGTTCTCTTGCAGACTGCATCAAGATTTCCCTCTATTTTGCTGCTTTCATTTGACCCTCTGCCTTGAACAGACTTCCAGGGCCTGCTGCAGTGATGCAGCCACCACCATAGCATCTAGTCTGATGACCAAAAAGCTCAATTATGGTTTCATCTGACCATATAACCTTCCAGCTGACTTCAGAGTCTCCCACATGCCTTCTGGCAACCTCTAGCCAAGATTTCACAATGTTTTTTTTCCCCAACAATGGCTTTTGCTTTGCCACTCTCCCATAAAGCTGTGGCTGGTGGAGCACTCGGGCAACAATTGTTGTTTGTGCAGTCTCTCCCATTTCAACTACTGAAACTTGTAACTCCTTCAGAGTTGTCATAAGTCTCTTGGTGGCCTCCCTCACTAGTCCCCTTCTTACCCAGTCACTCAGTTTTTGAGGACAGTCTGCTCTAGGCAGATTTACAGCTGTGCCACATTCTTTCCATTTCTTGATGATTGACTTAACTGCAACCCAAGGGATATTCAGTAACATAGAAAGCTTGTATCCATCTTCTGACTTGTGCTTTTCAATAACCTTTTTGTAGAGTTGCTTGGAGTGTTCTTTTGTCTTCATGGTGTAGTTTTTGCCAGGGTACTGACTCACCAGCAGTTGGACTTTCCAGAAACAGGTGTATTTTTACTACAATCAATTGAAACACCTTGACTTCACACAGATGATCACCTTTTAATTATGTGACTTCTAAAACTAATTGGCTGCACCAGTGATGATTTGGTGTCATATTAAAGGGGGGGGGTGAATACTTATGCAATCTATTATATTGTGTTTTATATTTGTAATTAATTTAGATCACTTTGTACAGATTTGTTTTCACTTTGACATGAAAGGGTCTTTTTCTGTCGATGAGTGTCAAAAAGGCCAAATTAAATCCAATGTTATAAAACAATAAAACATGAAAACTTCCAAGGTGGGGGGGTGAATACTTTTTATAGGCACTGTAAAATGTATATTAAGTACAGTCGGCCCTCCTTATCTGGGGTGGATTGGTTCCAGGACCCCCTGCGGATACCAGAAAACGCGGACGCTGAAGTCCCTTATTCAACCTGTCTCAATTTGGTGGACCTTAGGACCCAGCGGAACCCCAGACCTCATTTAATCTGTCTCAGTGCGGTTGTCTTTAGGACCTGGCGCAGCTCTGAATCTGCAATGTTTCTGTTCACAAAAATAATCACGATCACAATTGAAAATAAAGTGGAAGTAATAAACCGATTGGAAAGGGGTGAAACGCCATCGGTCATTGGAAAAACGTTAGGCTACAGTCGGGTCAACGATTAGAACAATTTTAATGGATAATGTGAAAGGCCCTGCCCTGATGAAAGCTACAATTATTAATAATTGTAGTGGTTTGATTATTGAAATACATACGTTTCTTAAGTGTTTTATATGCATAGAAAGGTAAAATATATACTATATACTAAGACAAACATTTGACTAACTGATGCTAAATAATACTGGATGTACCTGTTCCGACTTCAAATCCGTTTTAAAGACGGACTCAGGAACGGAACTCCTTCATAATCCGGGGACAGCCTGTATTTTTAAATCATCTCCAGATTACTTATAATACCTAATACAATGTAAATGCTATGTAAATAGTTGGTATACTGTATTATTTAGGGAATAATTACGAGAAAAAATAGTCTGTACATTGTCAAACATTGAGTGCTGGAGAGAGAACTACCAGGTTTTCCCGATCTGCGGTTGGTTGAATCTGCGCATGCGGAACCCGCGGATAAGGAGGGCCGACTGTAAACTAACAATAGTAGTGCAAAAACAGAAATAATTTTTAAAAAGTGAGGTAGTGTCATGGATTCAAAGTCCATTTAGAAATTGGATGGCAGAGGGGAGGAAGCTGTTCCTGAAACGCTGAGTGTGTGTCATAAGGTTTCTGTACCTCCTTTCTGATGGTAGCAATGACAAGAGGGCTTGCCCTGGGTGATGGGCATCCTCAAAAATGGACACTGCCTTTTTGAGGCCCCGCTCCTTGAAGATATCTTGAATACTATCTTGGATGTCTTGGGGTGAACTATAGTGCCTTTCAAGGAATTGCCTCTCATTTTTCTATGCTTTGAAGAGTAATGGTCTAGCCAACTCAATCTCTTACAAAAGACAAGCCTGCTTTTTCCAGAACCAGTTAGTAAACCTGAATTGTGTTCCCAGAAAAGTAAGTGTACTTTTGTTTAGGTAAGGGGACCAAAACTAAACTCAGTACTTCAGATGCATTCTCATAATTGTAGTAACTTGCTTCTGAACCCAGAGCCTCTCATGTTAAAGGCCAACATACAATTTACCTTGCTAATTGCTGCTGCACCAACATGTTAACTTTCAGTGTCTCGTTCACAAGGACAGTTTGGTCCCTTAGAAAATCAACTTTTCACAATCTGACACTGTTTTGAAAAATTAAATTCTGCTTTTCCTTCACATTTTGACTTGATATTTTTGACACTTTGATTTCATATTTTTCTACATTATGTTCCCTCCTCCATGTTCTCATTTACTCAGCTTATCTACCATATTGGCTTGTGTTTGTCTTTGGTTTGAGTTCAGTTTTCATCTGTTGAGTGTAAGAAAAATTGAAAACATGGAAACTCGGTTTTAAATTAAAATGTGAATGGCATTCAGTATATATCTGCATTTAGGCTCCTTACACAGTGTCGAAGAATCTACCCTGTTTTACCATATTTTACTGTAAGAGAATTTACCGTTAACAAACAGAAATAGTGAATACTGGAGCCATTGCCTTATAACTTCCACCAATGTCAGGTTACATCTTAAAATTATACAGTAAATTTTGGGCAATAGCCAACAGCTAAACCAACTTAGCGATTTCAAGATGCACTTGTTAGGTATCTGCCAGTCTACAAATGTTTCTGCGCGGTGCAGAAAATTAGAACTGCATATCCACATTCACTTCCCCTATTAGCCAGTCTTGGACAAAGGTCAGCAATACCTCATTAGTGACATGACTTATTGTTAGCTAGCATAACAAGACAGAGCCTGTTTTATCCTGTCACCCTCATGACCCAAATCTTGAGCAATACTTAACTAGGCAAGCTTGACTACAAAACTTAATTCAGAATTTAATTTTCTTCCACACACAGGCATAGCTTACACTGTTTTTTTAATCTTTTTTCACCTCTGTGATTGGAATATGAATCTAAATTAACAGCCTATTTACAGGAAAGTCACTGATAATCAAAAACTTTGTTGACAGGATGTTGTGAAAGAAGCCATGTTGTGATATAGAGTAAAATTCTTAAATTACACTTGCAGGATCTTGCACTCCAAGATATAATATAGGGCTTGAAGTATCTATCCTGAGAGATGTCACTCTTACCAAAGGGTGCTACAAGCTCAAGAAAGTACAGTGGATTCTGGTTAGTTGGACCATGGGTTAATCGGAGCAGCCATTTATGTGGGATAACACTTGAAGGACAAAAACTAAATCGAGAATAGCCGGGATTCCCTTTGTTTATTTGGGACACCATGCTGCTTAATTGGGACAGAACATTATTTCTGAAAAGTTTCTGATTAACGTTAATCACGTGCAGTTGTGTGTCCATTTGACACAATACTGTGCTGAAAGCAATCAGTTTTTAAATAGCATCAGTTACATATGTTTGTGCTCAAAAAGCAGTGATGTTTGTCACTGATAATTGGTGAGAAATAAATAGTAAGCCAATTCAGAACTGTTCTGCTCACCACTTTCGTGCATTCAGGCTTGGAAATGCCAGAAATGGCCAAGAGTGAAAATGAAATGATTTCACTCCTTCAACATTTTAGGAATTATGATGGTATCGACAATCATCTTGAATGTTACAAAGAAAATGAAGATTTGAACAATGCAATCGTCTAAAGCATTGTATGAAGGCAGTCCATTATCTGCACTGATTTTTATCATTTGCAGTCAATCAAAAGAACATGCTAATCAATTCCTCTGTTGATAATTATTAGGAATTAATAGTTTTATAACAGCATCGCGGAAATTGGTAGTGTTCTAATTTGTTCTTTTTTTCATTTAAATATCTAATTTGTTTCTCAGTTAAATGGTAGGTTGTCTTTTTTATACATTTTAACTGCGTCAATGAAACTTTGGCTAATTGGTCAGGCGTTTAATCCAAAATATACTGGTCCTGATGAGTCCCAAAGAACCAAAATCCACTGTATATTATGCAAGAGCTCTGAGTGCCCAAGTGTAGCAAAGGGTGCAGAGATACACACGTGATATCACTTACCTTTCACAGAAGAAGCTGCTGTTACTGATTAGAAAACTGTTTCGTTCCCATCAAAAACACTGAAGCAGACTTTCTTTTTAGGCTTGGGTGCAAAGATTTCCCAAGGCAGAGGAAAGTTAGTGTGGTGAGATCAAAAATTCGGAGTGTTTCCTATCTGATCTTCTTAAAGTTGTTTGTATTAAAAGTAATGTATTTTGATTTTACATGATTTTGTTTACCAATTGATTATTTTTATCGATGCACAGTAGACAGCAATTTTTAAGGTTTTAGTATAATTTTAGTAAATGTGCTGTTTTTGCTGATACAGTGAGGCTTTGCTGACTACATTTCATGTATGGTCACTGCTGCAACATTACCTCATGATTCTTGAACTCAATTTCCTGACTAATGAAGGCCAACACACCATTCACTTTGTAAACCATCTTACCAACTTGTGCAGCAGCTTTGCGGGATCAATGGACAGGAACCCTAGGATCCCACTGTTCCGCCACAGTAATGAGAATCCTGCAATTAACCACGTGCTCAGCCTTCACATTCAACCTTCCAAAGTGGATCATAGAGTCATAAAACACTACAGCACAGAAACAGGCTCTTCGGCCCATCTAGGTTGTACCGAACCATTAATTAGTATGGTCCCATGTACATGCACTTTGCCCACAGTCCTCCATACCCCTCCCATCCATGTACCCATTCAAATTTCCTACAATACTCCTTGCATTAAAATATATGCAGCTCAGAACATTAGCGCCACCATGCTTGACCTTTTGATTTCTAACTTTGTATGTGAGCTCCACGACTACTCCATTGTCTGTTCTGCCACTCTGGTTCCCATTTCCCTGAAACTCTTGCTTGCTAAATCTCACACTCTTCATGATTGAACTCTGTATCATATCCAATTATTTCTAAACCTCTGTCTTCTTTGTTTCTTGTGGTGTTACGAGTTCCTCCACTATACATGGTAAGTTAGATAACAAACCAGTGCTACTAGGTATTTTGATACATGAGTCTGTTAATGTGTTAGTTCTAACTTTGTTGAATATCTACTCTACATTCTTTTCCCATTGTATTTCCAATTTTTGAAAGATATTTTTTGATATTTGCCTCAAATTATTCCTCAGAGCAAAATAAAAGCTTGGAGAGATTTTTTTGAATTTTACTTTATTTCAAGATACAGCAGTTAATCAGACTAACAAATATTTGCTTTCACCATAATCTTTTCACTATGTGGGGTAAGAATTTTTTGATGGTTAGTATTTTGAAATAGGTTTAGGTCTGGTGAGAAATCAAATATTGTTTAACTGAAAATTAACTTATTCTTCATGCTTTATTCCTGCTTAGTTTTACTACTTAATGTGCACAGGCTGCTGGTGTATTGGCATCAGCACCAGACTTCAAGGCAAATGGTCTTCAGTTCGAACCTGGCCGGCTTCTTGCACGCTTTCCATCTGTGCTAGGTTGAGCGGCGAGCTAACAACTCAGCCTCGTAAAAAACAGTCAGGTGGTTATGGAAATGGCAAAAAATGCCAGCCGTTGTGTGAAAAGGAACAATAACTTATTCTGTTTTATGGATTCTGGCCTGAAAAGTATATTCTGTTTGTATGAAACAAAAAAGCTATAGATTTTGGTCATTTTCAATAAGAACTGGCAAACCCTGTAACAAACAGCCATTTGGACAGTAGGTATAAAGAGAAAAGACAGATTATGGCACTTTGTATGTAATGCCATCATCAGAAAGTAAGACAGGGAGAAGCAGGTATTTTAGTAAACTTGGAAAAATAGTAGAAGTGGGAGAAAGCTGCAGAGTACACCAAGCAGAGAATAAATGTGTTAAATGATCTGCAAACTGCTTAATAGAAAACAGTTTGTTTTTAGGAAAGATCCTCAAGAAGTTCATTTGGATATATGGGGGGGGGAAGAGAAAAAAAATAATAGGAGTGGGAGATAAAAATGTGGGGTTAATGTCAAGAAAATATCAGGCATAAAGCTGCAACAGGATATGCCGGAAAAATAAAATAGATCCACTAATTACAAAAAGTCTGAAAAAACATCCACTGCTCTGAAAAAAATAAAACTGGTGCATGAAGTAAGGATTCTGAATGGTCATAAAGACACAGGAAATATTGAGTAATCGTTCACTCCTAGAGATGGACACAGTGAAAACACTGCATTCATATACCTGCTGTCTGTTTGCAACAATAGAATTTTTCAGTAGAAGGCATCTAATATTATGAATGGTTAGTTTGATTTATCGAAACTGTTTGCTTTAAATGATGCTGCACTTATAGGTGGAGGAACATGGTAGTTGGAGCAAATGTCAGCTATCATTGTGTATTTGATCTAAACAGGATACCTTGAGGAACAGCACAGCAAAAGAGAGAAAAGCTCCAAGTTTCCTCGACACTTGAACTCTTGCTGTTAGGGATCTGGTGTTAGGGATCAAGAAGCCCATAGACATACTCAGAAGAGAGAGGAAGCAGATGTTAGGTTTTTACTGATGCAGATTAGGTCTTTGGCTCTCAGGTCAATGTCAGCTCCCAGGGAAACAATCCCTTTGTGCATTCCTACTATACCTCTGCAAGTTCCATATACCTCTGCAATTTATTCTGCCACTTACATGCCCAACAACTCCCTTTTTGATTCTTCTTCTTTCAATTAATCTGAACAAAGGGGTAATTTGCAGTATCCTACTAACTCATCAACACACCTTTGAAGTGTAGAAGGAAATCGAGCATTTGGAGAAAACTCAAGCAGTCAGAGAGATATACAGCAGGGAAAAAGCCTTTTGGTCTTAGAAAGAATGTACAAACTCAATCAGGGCTCGATTGAGGTCAGGATTGAATGCAGGTTCCTGGAGTTGAAAGGCAGCAACACTAATTGTTGCATCACTGTGGCTGGAGATTGTTACCAAAAACAGACCATAAGAAAGGCAGTGCCGTAAGAAATTTGCTGATCATGCTCCATGAATTCATCTTCTGGTGCTATAACTTTGCCACTGCAGTACTAGTAATGGGCACTGGTGCATTCGTCATGTCACCTCTCTCCATCATTTTACACGCTTTCAAAGATGTTTCTGTAGGCACAGAATGAACAGTCAATTGCTACCTACAGTCTCACACATTTAGCACTACTGTGAACTTCATGCTTGTTTTTTCTAACTTGCATACACTGTTCATGACAAAAGCATAACCTGACTGAATGTTGGCCTCTGGTCCTGTGCTCCTGAGCTAGCTACATCCCTAGTTAGACTTTTCTGTTACTGTTACAATGTTAGCATCTGTCCATGTACATCATGTTCACCAAAAGCAGGACAAATAGCATGCTCCATTGCACCTTGTGGGTGCAATGGGCCTTCTGGTTCTCTCTGTGTAGTGCAGGAAACTGATTATTAATGTCTGCTGCCTGTCAAGGAGATATTGAAGTGACAGATGTGGCACCGATTTTGAGACAACCTGAAGGAAAAAGTACCGTTTCTTTATTCAAGGCTGTCAGCAGATTTTCCTGAAGCAATGGACAAAAAACTGAAACTGCTTCCATGTCTAACCACATCCTTTGTAGTATTCAGTGAGTATTCCTCACTGAGGAAGCTCCACACATACATTGCACATACAGGGCAATTGACTGGCATTTCTTTGATCTCATTAGATATAAATTTCCTCTAACAGTGATGACTTGTGGCGTTGGTGTATACCATAAACAAAATGCAATACAATTACTTATCCAGGTTTCTGTAGGAAGGCCCCTGCTCTTTATAAAACCATGCCTACCCTAGAAAGTAACCCAACAGAAGAGTTGAACACTGTGGTGTATGTTTTAAAAGCCACATTAACTTTTATTATGGATATTAAACTTGGAACTCTAGTTACTCAAGCTAGCATTGAACAATTATTGTTGACAATAGTGTTTTTACTCTTACAGAACATGGGCATAGGTTATAAGACCAGTATTTAATGCGATTCGTAATTTATCTTGTGAAGATGACAAAAAGCTGTCAACTTAATCTACTGCAGTTAAAAACAAGGAATATCCAAGGAGTTTTACATTTGCAAGGAGCAAGAGGATAACTAAGAAGAAAAGCTACAGAGACAGTAAAACGAACATACTGTGTGTTTGCAGGAAGAGGATATGTGTATCTTCAAAAAGAGGGGAGTGATCACAACTTTCCAACTGATGGGGTGAGAGTATTGGAATAAACACAGTAAAAAATGCATTTACAATGGTGGTGCTGAAAGATTTGAGAACTGCTGAAATTGTACCATTGTTAAAAAGGGAGGAAAGGACAAATTAAATAGTTATTCGATAACCATAGGTTATAGGATCACCTGGAGGAACACTGTCTCGTTCAACTGTATCTGTGTGTGGTCGAATGATAATTTAACTTGATTTGATTTGATAGTTTAATTTAAGAAGAAGTCAGATTTCTTGAATACCTTCAAAGGGAATGATTTAAATCCTATATATAAAAGTATGATAAAGAAGTTACAGATTACAGAGGTAGAAAGCTGTATACTGGAGCAAAGCATAGAGGGTTCTGTCATTTAGAGAGAAAAGTGGCAAATGGTGCTTAATCTAGAAATTTATGAAGAGGACTGTATTTGTATTTATTGATTTCTTACATCCAAGGGAGTAAAAATCTTTATGTTGTGTCTCTGTCACATTGTGCAAGCAATAAAGAGTGGAAATGTGGGAGGATATTGCCCAAACAGTAAGATTATAATTGTTTTACATGCATGTATGTACAGTCAGATACACAATCAGATCAATGTACAGTGAGATATGCCATCAGATCAAAGTGTATTGATAAATCTGATGGCCCAGTGAGAGAAGCTGTCCCAGAGTTTGTTGGTTCTGGCCTTAATGCTGCAGTACCGTTGCCAGATAGTAGGAGCTGAAACAATTTGTGGTGAGCTGGCTGGAGCTCCTGATGATCCTCTCGGCCACTTTTATGCACCCACAGCTGTAAGTGTGGAATAGAGGAAAGTTCACATCCACAGATGTGCCAGGCTGTCCACACCACTCTCTGCAGTGCCCTGCAGTTGACACAGCCAGTCAGGATGATCTCAGTTGTGCCCTGAAGATTTGGGGACTCATGCTGAACTTCCTCAGCTGTCTGAAGTGAAAGAGGCGCTGTTGTGCTTTGCTCACCACACAGCCAGTACGCACAGTCCAGGTGAGATCCTTGGTGGTGTATACTGAGGAAGCTGAAGCTACTCACCCTCACAGCTACATTTCCATTGATGTCGGTAGGGGCTAGCCTGTCTTGGTTCTTCCTGCAATCCAGTATCAACTCCTTTGTTTTTTCAACATTGAGAGAGAGGTTGTTTTCTTGTCTGCCTCATCATTGTTGGAAATAAGGCCTATCAATGTTGTGTCATCTGCAATTTTATCACCAGATTGGAGCTGTGCATGACTTCAAAGTCAGTGATTAGTCAATAAATTGGGGAGGGGGAGTTGTTAAGTGATGTGGAGGATCAAAGACCATGAAAAATTTACCTTGAAAAGAATCACAGGATGTTTTCCTTTATTAGCTGAAACAACCAAAGACGGAGACACGAGGGCATACAGAGCAAGATATACCAGCTTGTTGAGTGGTGTTGCAACACGAACCTTGCACTCAGCATCAGTAAGACAAAAGAGCTGATTGTGGACTTCAGGAAGGGTAAGAGGGTGGAACACATACCGATCCTCATAGAGGGATCGGAAGTGGAGAGAGTGAGCAGCTTCAAGTTCCTGGGTGTCAAGATCTCTGAGGATCTAACCTGGTCCCAACATATTGATGCGACTAGAAAGAAGGCAAGTCAGCAGTTATATTTCATTAGGAATTTAAGGAGATTTGACTTGTCGCCTAAAACACTTGAAAACTTCTGTAGATGTCCTGTGGTGAGCATTCTGACTGACTGCATCACAGCCTGGTATGGGGAGGGAAGGGTATTGTGTGGGATCGAAAGAAACTACAGAAAATTGTAAAATTAGTCAGCTCCATCATGGGTACTAGCCTCCTAGACATCTTCAAGGAACGGTGCCTCAGAAAGGCAGCGTCCATTATTAAAGATCCCCATCACCCAGACCATGCCCTCTTCTCTTTGTTGCCATCAGGAATGAGGTACAGAAGCCTGAAGGCACTCTCCCAGCAATTCAGGAACAGCTTCTTCCCTTCTGCCATACGATTTCTAAATGCACATTGAACCAATGAACACCAACTCACTTCTTAATGAAACGGGCTTTTAACATGGTAAACCAGCAGGTTGTTGTTATGTCTCCTGCTTGCTGTGAAAATGGGGGATATCTCCCTCTCCCTAGCCAGAGAGAGAGAGAGAAAACCTGTAGTTTGTTGAATTTCGGATGAAATGTGAAGCCTTTGGGGTAACTTTGGTCTGTGTCTTTGCTATTGCTTAGGCTCAGTAATGGTACAGATGTGCATTTTTTTTGCTATTGGGGGAGGGGAATTGTTGCTCGCTGCCGCTTATGCACAGGAGGGGGGAGCTGCGGGGGTACTTCGGAGTTATCACGTTTAACTGTCATTCATTCTTTGGGGGACTTCGCTGTTTTTGTGGATTTTTGCGAAGAAAAAGCACTTAAGGATGTACAAACCCTATTTCCAGAAAAGTTGGGATATTTTCCAAAATGCAATAAAAACAAAAATCTGTGATATGTTAATTCACGTGAACCTTTATTTAACTGACAAAAGTACAAAGAAAAGATTTTCAATAGTTTTACTGACCAACTTAATTGTATTTTGTAAATATACACAAATTTAGAATTTGATAGCTGCAACACACTCAACAAAATTTGATTCTGAACACCCAATATATGTTAGAACCATAGACAACACTGCATCTTGAATACTCCAGTCACTTGAATGCAGGATGAAAATACTGAACAACAAATTTTTTTGGAAGTGTTGCTTTTTTTTTGGTTATGATAGACCATTGAAGCTCAACACAAATAAAATTTTAGACTACTTGAATCACATAGGAATTTCAAGAAAGAAGAACTTAACTTTTATTGAATATAATGCATTTATTTGCATAATGAGGCAATAGTTCAACTAAGTTAGAAATGTTTTGTTGATGATTTTCGTTTGTACTCAATGTCTGAGGCCTCGCGCTTAAGTGTCTAACAATATTCAGCCAACGTTGATGGATTCCACTTGCACTGATACTGTTTCTCCATGACCAAAATATCCTGGTGAAACTTTTCGCCATGCTCGTCACTGACAGTACCAAGCTTTGCAGGGAAGAAATCCAAATGGGAATACAGAAAATTAATCTTTAGTGATATGTTGCACGCCGTGGTTTTATATGCTTGAAGCATGTTGTCATCCAACTGCATGTAATTTGGTGCTCTGTAGATGCCAAGAAAATGTTCAACAACATCCTTGAATGCTCACTATGTGATTTTCTCTGGTCCCACTGGAAGTTATTTGAATTGCTTGGCATTGATGACCTGTTTGATTTGCAGACCGAAAAAAACTGCCTTACTTAATCTTGGCATTAGTTATTTTGAGAAACATTTGTCTAAGATATTGAAATCCTTCATGGAGGTTTCTGTGCTGGGGATACCAGATTTCATCCTTGCACTCTTGAACCTAGTAATTCTGCTTTGGCCTTCGACAAACCCAAATCTCTAACCAGGTTATTTAACTCCAATTGAGTTATCAGATAGGGCTCATTCGACATAAAGGGTTCAAAATCTGTTTCAGTAATTATGTCATTTTCTTTTCGTGCCTCGTGTATTATGGCATCTTTGTCTGCCTCCTCTAGACTCCATATCCTGTTTTTCTAAACCTGGTCCTCCTATGCAGCATCTGCCCTGCTTAAGCATGCCCAGGCATGCCTGGGCAAGAAAGAAAATCTTTCAGTTTATATTGTGAGCAACACTTTACTTGTCTTGAATTATTAATTGAAATAACAAATACAGGTGATTTAATAAAAGTGTGTGCTAGGGAAATTTCATGGTGATTTTCATAATCAGCAGCCCAAAATCCATAACAACACCTAAAAGTATTCAGGAAGCCACATCTTTGTTGTCCAGTGAAATATTTAAAAAAAAGAACTGCGGTTGCTGGGAACCTAAAATAAAAAGAGAAAATGCTGTAAGTACTCAGCAGGTCAGGTTGCATTTGTGGGAAGAGAAAGTGATTTCATTTTTTGGGTTATCGGAACGAGAGAGTACACAACAGAAGCTTCTTAAGCCTAACAGGGAGGGTAGGGGAAATAAGTGTTATAGGATAAAGCAATGAAGTTCATGAGGATAAAGTGTAATTGAGATTATCTGGTCAATAGGAGTGGTAAAGAGCGAGAGTACAGACAGCTCAATGTAGGAGCTTCAAAATGGAGGGTTGTTTATCTTGGAATGTAGGATGCTGAAGGGTGACAGTATTGAAGGATACAAAATTATATATGTGGATGGAGCTATTGCCTGCTGCTGAGAGGACAAAATCCAGTGGGCAAATACTTGGTAGAAAGCTTAGAAGGAAGTTGACCAAAAAAAAAATTATCACCCAAAAGGTGGTAAGGGTTTGGAGTTCACTTTCTGAAAGGGTGATTGAAGCAGAAACGGACAGTTGATGAGCTATGATCTATTGCTGGAAGCTGGGATAAGGCTCTTCAAACTGCCTTTTAAATGCAATGAGCTGAATAATTTGCATATTTCCTTTATATGATTTAAGATTCATCCAGCATTGGGTGGGAGTTTCAGGGTTTAGGCTCTGCATTTAAAAATCAGTAACATATTTCCAGGTGGATGGGGACGAGGTGGGGAATCTGCAGGTGGCGGTGTTCCCATGCACTTGTCTTTGTAAGCGATAGGGATCACAGGGTTTGTTAAATGCTGTTGGAATAGTCTCAGCGAACAACTGCTGTACATTTTATAGATGACACATACTGCAATTCTGATGTGCCGCAAGAGAAGGGCATCAGTATTTAGCATGATGGATGGGCTGCCAGTCTTATAGCTTACAGTTAGCATACATCAGGACATGGCTTTCAATTTTTACTTCTATTTCATAACTTGGCAAAATGTTGAGTAGTTGATTATGAGGGTAATTTTGCATCTGGCTGTACTGACTATTTTTGAAAGCACGCATGTTTTTTTTCCCTTGTAAGTGCCTGGCAAATCCATTTGGGAAGAGAGAAGTGAATAGTAATGTGCCATATAATGTCATGCACCGTGATCACACAGTCTCTCTGTGAAATCTGTGCTCCTTTAAACAGATTTTAATGTATGTTATAGCACTATTTTTATGTGATGCTTTTCATAAAAACTGGTGATTTAGAGTGAAAGCCAAATGGAGTGTTGTAAAATACCTTTAATGTTATAACAATGTTGATCTGCTCTCCTCCACCCACTCCTAAATTAGCATTTCACTTAACAAATTAAATACATTTTGTGGGATAACTTGATGTGTTCTTCAGGATTGCCGTGTGATTCTTAATGATACAGCCAATTAGACTTGACTTTTTATTAGTCCCTGCATGATCTCCAGCAATGGCCTGCATTAACCTGGTACTCTAACTCAGTCTGCTGAATTTGCATCAAACAAGGTAGATGTAGACTTTGCCTGCATTGAAGGATAAAGCAATTAAAGGAAGAGAGATGCTGGATTAGAGGCTAGGTGGTCATTCTGATTTTGACAGTACTTTTAGGCTTAGCAGAATTCAGATTTTATTAATTTCAGCAGATAAAATTGGTTTAGTTTTTGACATTATTTTGCCTATAATCTATTCAAACTTTCTGTCTCCAAATGGGAGACCCAGGGGAATCAGGAATTTCAAGAAAAGGAGAACTTCAGGGAATTAATTCAGGGAATTGTTCAAAAAAGGTAGTATGGATAGTCTGGATAATTATAGACCAGTGAGCCTTATGTCTGTGATGGGAAAGCTGTTGGAAAAGATTCTTAGAGATAGGATCCATGGGCATTTAGAGAATCATGGTCTGATCCAGGGACAGTCAGCATGGCTTTATGAAGGGCAGATCGTGGCTAACAAGCCTGATAGAGTTCTTTGAGGAGGTGACCAGGCATATAGATGAGGGTAGTGTAGTGGATATGATCTACATGGATTTTAGTAAGGCATTTGACAAGGTTCCACACGGTAGGCTTATTCAGAAAGTCAGAAGGCATGGGACCCAGGAAAGTTTGGACAGGTGGATTCAGAATGGGCTTGCCTGCAGAAGGCAGAGGGTCATGGTGGAGGGAGTACATTCAGATTGGAGGGTTGTGACTATTGGTGTCCCACAAGGATCTGTTCTGGAACCTCTACTTTTCGTGATTTTTAGTATCGACCTGGTGGGTTATAGAAGGGTGGGTTGGCAAGTTTTCAGATGACACAAAGATTGGTGGTGTTGTAGATAATGTAGAGGATTGTCGAAGATTGCAGAGAGATATTGATAGGATGCAGAAGTGGGCCGAGAAGTGGCAGATGGAGTTCAACCCGGAGAAGTGTGAGGTGGTACACTTTGGAAGGAGAAACTCCAAGGCAGAGTATAAAGTAAATGGCAGGATACTTGGTAGTGTGGAGGAGCAGAGGGATCTGGGGCTACTTGTCCACACATTCCTGAAAGTTGCCTCACAGGTAGATAGGGTAGTTGAAAGCTTATGGGGTGTTAGCTTTCATAAGTCGAGGGATAGAGTTTAAGAGATGCGATGTAATGATGCAGCTCGATAAAACTCTGGTTAGGCCACACTTGGAGTACTGTGTCCAGTTCTGGTCACCTCACTATAGGAAGAATGTGGAAGAATTGGAAAGGGTACAGAGGAGATTTACCAGGATGCTGCCTGCTTTAGAGAGTATGGATTATGATCAGAGATTAAGGGAGCTAGGGCTTTACTCTTTGGAGAGAAGGAGGATGAGAGGAGACATGATAGAGGTGTACAAGATATTAAGAGGAATAGATGGAGTGGATAGCCAGCACCTCTTCCCCAGGGCATCACTGTTCAGTACAAGAGGACATGGCTTTAAGGTAAGGGGAGGGAAGTTCAAGGGGGATATTAGAGGAAGGTTTTTTACTCAGTAAGTGGTTGGTGCATGGAATGCACTGCCTGAGTCAGTGGTGGAGGCAGATACACTAGTGAAGTTTAAGAGACTACTAGACAGGTGTATGGAGGAATTTAAGGTGGGGGATTATATGGGAGGCAGGGTTTCAGGGTCGGCACAACCTTGTGGGCCGAAGGGCATATAATGTGCTGTACTATTCTATGTTCTATGAATTACACTCACTAAGGTAGCGTACCAAGTGGAGCTATAGACTAATAGATCTCTGGGTCCTTATAGACTACATCTCAGAGTATTAGAGAATCGGCTTGTGGAATCGTCAATGCAATGCTTTTGACTTTTAAAAATTCCCTATGTGTTGGGCTGATGCCATTTAGGTTTTTAAATAATGTATGTAACACCTTACACATGAGATTATGCAGATGCTGGAAATCCAAAGTAACACACACAAAATGCTGGAGGATCTCAACAAGTCAGGTAGAACAGTTGATATTCCGAGCCAAGACCCTTCATCAGGACTTCTTTATTGAAAAAGAGTGGGAAACAGAAAGCATGAGAGTTCGGGGCAGTTATTTTAACAACTATCAATTGGAATGTGCAAGAAGCTATTATTAAATACAGTACAGATGGGCACTTGGAAAAATTCAAGACTATCAGGCAAATATAATGTGGTTTTGTGAAAGGCAAATAATGTTTGACTAATTTGAAACATAAACTGTTGATAAAAGGGGACTAGTGATCATACTAATCTTAAAGTTTAAGAAGGCATTTGATTAAAAACTTACAGTACTGGAGGTAGCATTTTGATGTGGTTAGAAGACAGGTTGACATACAAAAACAGACTATAGATATTATTGCGTCTTTTTCTGGTTGGTAAGTTGTAATAAACGGTTTGCCACAGGGAATTAACAATTTGCATGAAAAGAGCAAAAGTATTGTTGCAAGAAGGTTTGATACATAAAAACAGGTGGAGAGCATGTTGTCAATATAAAGTATGTGGTAGAAGGTTACAAAAGGATATAGATAGGTCAAGTGAGTGGACAAAGATCTGGCATATGGAGAATAATTTGGAAAATGTGAAATTGTCCATTTTGGTAGGAAAAGTAAAGGAAAGGGCCTATCATCTAATAGCGAGAGACTGCAAGAATCTGGGTGTCCTAATGAATGATGTCCTCAAAGCTAGAGTACAGTGTAGAAAATAATGATGAAGCTAATGGAATGTTATTTTTGAGGACTCGGGGAATTTCCATATTGAAGTGGACCCTCAACAGCTGTAGTGTATAGAGGTGACTAGGAGTCCACATCCATAGATTCCTGAAAATCTCAGCACGTGTAGATAGAGTGGTAAAGAAGGAACATGGCATGCTTGCCGTCGTTGGTTGAAGTACTAAGTTAAGAGTTTAGAGGAGATGAGCACGGAGAATGGTAGATGCCTGAAACACACTGCCAGGGTTGATGTTGGAAGCCAATGCAATAGTGACATTTAAGAGGATTTCAGATAAGCACATGAATATGCATGTAAGGGGGATGTGGATCATCTACAGGCAGAATGCCTTTGTTTAATTTGGCGTCATGTTCAATACAGATATTGGGTGCCAAAGGATCTTTTCCTGTGCTATATTTTGCAATGTTCCATTAGAAAGATTTGCTTCAATTGGCGCGATAACATCTGGAATGCTGTGTGCAATATTTATCTGCTTATTTGAGGAAGGATGTCAATTTTTTTGAAGCACTACAGTAAAAGGTTTACCCAGAACTTGTGAGGAAAGGTTGGGAGAGGCCGTTCTGTGATCTACAGGTGTTTAGAAGAGAGAGAACTTGTTTGAAAAATATAAGTTCCTGAGAGGTCTTGATTGAGCGGATTCAGAGAGGCTCTAAGTTCAAAATATACTTTTTTATCAAATTTACATATACTACCCTGACTTTCATTTTCTCAAGACATTCACAGTAGAACAAAAAAAACAATAGAATCAGTGAAAAGCTACATTCAAAGAATGAAAGCAAACCAATGGACAAAAGAAGACAAAGTGTGCAAATAAAAAAAAGGTACATAAATACTGCAAACGTGAGTTGTAGAGCCCTTGAAGTTGAGTTCATAGGTTGTTGAAACAGTTCAGTGTGAAGGTGAGTGAAGTTAATCCACGTTGGTTTAGGAGCCTGGTAGTTGATGGGTAATAACTATTCCTGAATCTAGTGGTGTGGGACTAAAGGCACCTCTGCCCTTGCCTCCTTGCCGATGGTAGCAGAAGAATATGGCCTCTATCCTATTGTGGGAGTATCTAGAGCTGGAAGTCATTGTTTCAAAGTCACTCTTATACCTTGAAGGCAGAGTTCAGATGGATTGTTTTCTTTCAGAAGGTTTTAATTTATTGGAGGTGGAATCAGAGTTTTTGTATATTTTTTTGTTGTGTATAGATTATCGATAAGCAAAGTGGAAATGTTATTATGGGTAAATGAGGATATGAAATTGAAGCTACAATCAAATTAGCCATGATCTTTTTTTATAGCAAGGGCAAGCTTAAAGGAACGAGTAGCTTCTCCTCTTTCAAATCTCTATCTTTGTATATTCAAGCCTTTATCGATGATATACCACATTCTGGGATTGACTTTCAGGAGCAACTTGGGGTTTTCTGGAAATATTTTGATTGCCTCCTCTAGGCCACAGTGCTCCTCTGATGTTGCTGCCAACACGGAACCGGCCAAACCAGTGTTGAAATCCAGCTGGCAAAGTGTGGCTAAAACATAGCAATGTGCACTCTGCAGATCTGACAGCACTGTTGACTTCATTGTCTCAGCCTTTTCAAATGAAGTACTCACGCCTATGCCCCCTGGGCACACATTAGGCAATTTCCATTGTTAAACATGGTAAAATAGTCAGATTTTGAGTGTAAATTGAATTTAACTTTCATGAATGATTACCAGTATACTTCCATTCCTGGCATGCCTCAAACTTAGATTGTATAATTTTTGAATCTCTTGAAATACATAATAGAAAAAGCATTATAAAAATATGTATTAATTTTTTGTTAATCTAGTTGTTACAGCATTAACAGTAATAGAACATTGTACATTTATTGGTTTAAAAGGTTATACAAAAAGATCTTTGACAAGTGCATTTTCTGCAGTCGGTAATGAGAAAAACTGAACCTAACTCACTGTTACTGACTAAGTGCCATAGTCCATTGTGTATTTTTGGGGGAGAAAGGCTTGCCAGCAACGCAGTGCCCAGAGCTGAATTTGTAGTCCCATCACGCCTGATTGTCTTTCAGGCAGGAAAGCCACAATCAGGGTGTCAGACTCTGCATTATTTTCTTGACGTTGTCTGAAATACAATTTCTCAACCACAGCTGCTTACAGAGGTTACACTTGCAGCTGCACCAGCCAGTGCTTTTCCTGAGAATAGCTGTAATTCCACATGTGTCAATGACCTCCCCACCAGCACTAACGCATACACAGTGCTCTTCGCACTAAATGATACATCTCAAATAACCCAGTTGAAATTTTAAGGTAACATTATCTAGGCCAGACGTAGGTGTTACGAAAATAATCAGAGATGGAATATGAAAAGCAAACTCTCATTTTTGAGGCTGACTGTTGTTAAGCAGTGAGTTTAGATTTTTTCTCTTGAAAAGTGTTGGTATTGTGGTTTAAAATGTAAGAAATTAAGTTAGATTTGTTTTGAAATGGTTAACTCAGAAAAGAAAGCAGGACGTGGGAAGCGAAGCAGCTTAATGGCATCATGATCTCTTAAGTGATCACTTAAGCGCTTTTCAAACACCTTACACTGCTTATATGCTTGACGA
This sequence comes from Hypanus sabinus, assembly GCF_030144855.1. NCBI lineage: Eukaryota > Metazoa > Chordata > Chondrichthyes > Myliobatiformes > Dasyatidae > Hypanus > Hypanus sabinus. The sequence goes on along the minus strand of NC_082714.1, from coordinate 25,801,806 downwards.
GCAGAACAGTTTCCCACTGACCCATCAAGTGTTCCTGTCAAACAAGCATTATTGCCTGCCCCTGCACTCAGCTCCATCCCAACTTCTCCACACAAACTCTAGCTTAATATTTTCAATGTGATCGATTTCCAGTCTTGATAAAGATCTATCAAGAATTGTTCAATAATTGTTTTCTTGTGCAGTCAAGACCTGCTATTAATTTCCAGAAAGTTTGTATTATTTTGCTTTACATTCTTTGAATGTTTTCATTCAATGAATGGAAATTTTAAAAAAAGCACACAAGTTACACAGGACAAGTAAAGATAATCTGAGAAAATTATTAGATAAAGCTAATCATATCCTATTTTTAATTGGTTTCTGCCATTTTGTAATTAAAGCCTATCATCCTTTACTTTTTTAAGATCTTCAAAATAAATTTAAAATCAGGATCAATTGTGTATCAGTAGGGGAAAATACCATAATATTTGGATGGTGTTTAATTTTGCCAGTGTACCTGGTCTCATGAGGTCCATTGATTTTCTTTAATAATAAATGTTGGTAACTTAAGGGCTTGATGTGTAGAGTAGAGACCGATTTGCCATACAATTAATTTGCTCTGCAAATCTGAGTGCTGGTATTTGAACAATACACTCACTCCATAGAGATTAATTGCTGGGTGTAGTGTATCAATATTTCATTAATATTGTCGATATACATTGTTTGATTAAGCATTTTTATTTGTTTACATAATTCATTAAGGGTTATATGTAAGAAGTATGTGAATGACTTGCGTCATTTCACCACCATGACTCCCTTAAAAGAAAAGGAAAAAAGCTAAATAGACCAGTATCCCGGCTGCTGTGTTTCTCTTTTGATTAGTTTCTAGAGTTACAAAACACTACCATGGCAACAAGAAAGTTTTAAAATGAACCCGAGACGACTACCTACATGTTCAAATGCAGCACATTTTTCTTTGGACAGAGAGAGAGATATTTGAGTTTTTTAAAAAAAGGCAGAAAATGGATGAAATGAACAAGCAATGAGTGCAGACATGGGTTCATAGACAATGAGTACCAGGTACTAATAGTCATAAATAAATAACCAGAAATGGCTGACTACATTAGAAAGATGCATTTGATTGCACACAGATAGTTGGATGATGTATACTAAATGGATTGAGCAGTATTTCCAAACAAATGACATAGCCGATGAATATCGACTGACAGAGTTGCTGAGCGCAATCTGTGGAAAAGCATACAGTTTGCTTAGAAGTTCATCAGCTTCAACCAAACCAGGTAAAACGAGTTCTGCTGATAGCATAATGTAGGAGCATTTAGAACTGAAAACTTTGCTGATTGCAGAATGTTTTTAGTTTCATAAGCACAATCAAAAGGAAGGGAAGTCCATTCCAGCTAATGTGGCTGAATTGAAGAAATTGAGAATCGTCAGTTCAGTGATGGGTTTCATGATGCACTGAGAGATCATTTAGTTTCTTACAAGAAAGCATTCAAAATTGGCTCCTAACTGAAGCACAACTCACATTTGAAATTGCTGTATCAATGTAAACAGTAGCCAGAGATGCAATTGAGTTGCAGTCAGGAATGAAAGTGATCAAAATTGCAATGTTTAAACAGAAACCTACCTGGCCGAACAAATCATGTTACTGTTGTGGCAGGGGCTCACATCTACCAGACCAAAGCAAGTTTAAAGTTAAAACTTGTGGAAAATGGAGCAAAGTAGGACACATATAAAGAGCATGCTAGGCAGACAAAAATAAATGATTGCGCAGGGAAGAGAAAAAGATAAAAGTCAAGTTGCATTTTCAAAAAGAGCACTAATTTGCATGCTGTTGATGAAAATTCTGATAATGATGAGAGTGACACAGGACTGAAATAGCTTTGAGATTTACAATGTGAAAACTAACTAGAGACAAGCAATATAGCTTACCCCAGAAGAGAACAGCAAATTAATTAAAATTGAATTAGATACTGGCTCGTCTGTTTCAGTCATTCCACAAAATGAGTGTAAATGACATTTCAAAGATACTGAACTGAAAGCTGCAGATATACAGCTGACAATGTATACTGGGGAAAAGATAACTCTTATGGGAATGATGTTTGTAACAGTGAAATACAACAACCAATAAGCCACATTGGGCTTGTATGTGGTAAACACAAGAGGGCCAGCATTGCAGGGCTATGCTTGCCTGAGACAACAACTTGATTGGATATCCATCCATAATTTGGATGCCACATCCCTTGTATTAGTGTCAACTGAAAGCAAATTAAGAAAGGTAGTGGATGATGCAACACCGGTTTTCAAGGATGGCATTGTAAAACTTAGATCAAGGGTAAAATAGTATTAAATGCCACACCCAAATTTTACAAGGCCCATCCAGTTCCTTATACCATCTGTGATAAAGTAGCCAGTAAGCTAGATTGCATGGAGGATGAAGGAATTCTTTCCAAGGTTGAGAGGAGACCATGGGCAACGCTAGTTGTCCCAATAGACAAGAAGAATCTCTGGTGATTTTAAGGTCACCATCAACCAGTACAGAAAATAGATCACTACCTTCTTCCAGAAGCAGGGAATATCTTTGCAAATCTTTCTGGAGGGAGACATTTCAGCAAAGTGGCCTTAGCAGAGACCTACCTACAGATGGATTTGGAAGAAGAATCCAAAATATTTCTTACCATAAACACTCACAAAGGGGTCTATTGCTATAATAAGATTATTTTTTACCACTGCATCTGCACATACGCTCTGGCAGATAGCTATGGACCAGGTGCAAGGTTGCCTAGGCACTCCGTGTTGCCTGGATGACATCTGTGAGGATGATAAGTCATATCTTAAAAATCTCGAGTCAGTGATAAAAGATTAAAAGACTATAGTCTCAGAGCACAATGCGACAAGTGCGAGTTCTTTAAACCAAGCATCACTTACTGTGGTCACACCATGGATGCACAAGGATTACATAAGTGTGCCGAGAAAATTCAAGCAGTGGTGGATGCCCCAAGACCAAAGGGCATGTCACGGTTGCAGTCCTTTTTAGGATTTGTCAATTAATATAACAGGTTGCCAGACCTGTTTACCTTGAACCAACCCTTGAACTCATTACTACAGATTGGGAAGAAATGGCAATGGACAAAGTAGTGTGAGGTGGCTTTCCAAAGGCAAAGGAAATGGTCAGTCACTGTACTCATACACATAGTCAACATCATTCAGTGCAGCTTGCCTGTGTCACGTTGCCTTATGATGTCACATATGATGCCTCATGTCACATGTTATGAGTAATGCAAGTGAAAGCCCATAGACTTTGCATCACATTCCCTTACCACTGCAGAAAAAAATTATGCACAGATTGACAGAGAAGCCTTGAGTTTGGTTTGTGGTGTAAAATGTTTCAACCAGTACTTGTATGGGAGAGAGTTTACCCTCATTACTGATCATCAATCACTGGTGTCCAGTTTCAATCCGCATTACAACGTTCTACTAGCGACAGCAGCTTGAATGCAGACCTGGGGCTGTGTTTCTTAGAGAACACAATTACAATATCATTTTCAAGAGGACAACTAGTCATGGAAATGCTGATGGATTGTTCCGTTTAACCTTGGAAAAAGAAATACAGTGAAACCCCGTTATAACGCGATCATTTGGGTCCATAAAATGTCATTGAGAAAAAAGCAGGGTCGCACTAAATCAGGGTTAAAAAAAAATCAGCATTCAAACTGACCCAATTTTGACGTAACGTTCGAAAACACCCCCATTTTCGCGCTATTTGACCTGTTTTTTGCACGTTTACCTTCTGGCAAGTATAAACCCCATTTCCAGAAAAGTTGGGATATTTTCCAAAATGCAATAAAAACAAAAATCTGTGATATGTTAATTCACGTGAACCTTTATTTAACTGACAAAAGTACAAAGAAAAGATTTTCAATGGTTTTACTGACCAACTTAATTGTATTTTGTAAATATACACAAATTTAGAATTTGATGGCTGCAACACACTCAACAAAAATTGGGACAGAGGCATGTTTACCATTGTGTTACATTACCTTTCCTTTTAATAATACTTTTTAATTGTTTTGGAACTGAGAATACTAATTGTAGTAGATTTGCAATTGGAAATTTTGTCCATTCTTGCTTGATATAATACTTCAGCTGCTCAACAGTCCGTGGTCTCCATTGTCTGATTCTCCTCTTCATGATGCGCCATACATTTTCAACAGGAGATAGATCTGGACTGGTAGCAGGCCAGTCAAGCACACGCACTCTGTGTCTACAAAGCCACGCTGCTGTAACCTGTGCAGAATGTGGTCTGGCATTGTCCTGCTGAAATAAACATGGACGTCCTGGGAAGAGTCGTCGCCTTGATGGCAACATATGTTTCTCTAAAATCCTAATATATGCCTCAGAGTCAATGGTACCTTCACATACATGCAACTCACCCATGCCATGGGCACCGATGCACCCCCATACCATCACAGATGCTGGCTTTTGCACCTTTTGTTGTTCACAATCAGGATGGTCATTTTATCTTTGGCACGGAGAACTCGACGCCCGTTTTTTCTGAAAAGTAGCTGAAACGTGGACTCATCTGACCACAGCACATGGTTCCACAGTCTTTCAGTCCATCTGAGATGAGCTCGGGCCCAGAGAACTCACTGGCGTTTCTGCATAGAGTTGATGAATGACTTCCTCCTTGCGTAATACATTTCAAGTTGCATTTCTGGATGCAGCGACTGACTATGTTAAGTGGCAATGGTTTTCCGAAGTTCTCCCGAGCCCAGGTGGCTATAATTGTCACAGTAGCATGACGGTTTCTTAGGCAGTACCGCCTGAGGGGTCGAAGATCACGCGCATTCAGCAGTGGTTTCCGACCTTGCCCTTTACCCACTGAGATGTCTCTGAATTCTCTGAATCTTTTCACAATATTATGTACTGTAGATGTTGGAAGACCTAAATTCTCTGCAATCTTGCGTTTGGAAATGTTCCTTTTGAACTGACTAACAATTCTCTCTTGAATTTTGGCACAAAGGGGTGAGCCACAACCCATCCTTGCTTACAAAGACTGAGCCTTTGATGGACGCTACTTTTATACCCAGTCATGATACCTCACCTGCTACCAATTAGCCTGCTTAATGTGGAGCCTTCCAAACCAGTGTTACTTGAATATTCTGTGCATTTTTCAATCTTATTTTAAATCTGTCCCAACTTTTGTTGAGTGTGTTGCAGCCATCAAATTCTAAATATGTGTATATTTACAAAATACAATTAAGTTGGTCAGTAAAACTATTGAAAATCTTTTTGTACTTTTGTCAGTTAAATAAAGGTTCACGTGAATTAACATATCACAGATTTTTGTTTTTATTGCATTTTGGAAAATATTCCAACTTTTCTGGAAATGGGGTTTGTAAATTGCCTTTGATTTAAAGAATTCCGCAAATAAATCGTTGTTGTTACTGTAGAAATTAAAACACAAATTAATTTTTAGTAAAGCTTTTTAATACACAAAACAACAAATAAAAACCTTCAAGAATATTAGCAATCATCGTTTACAGTTTATTTCTTAAAAAGTGATCGAGTGTTCCTTGCTTGAACGTAGCCACCTTCTTCTAAGAGAGTTTTTAGTTTAGCCAGGTATTTGCTAGCAGCAGCATTGTCTGCTGAGCGAATTTCTCCTGACACACTTGAGAAATCCCATGATGCGTTTAAACTGGTCTAGCCATCCATTGCTAGCTTTGAACTGTGAGGTTTCTCCATTGATCTGCCTGTCAAACTTCTCGGCTTGAGCTTTGAGAGTAGGACCAGAAATTGGAAGACCTTCTGAGCGAGCTTGAACGAACCACTCGTATAGGAAGTCATTGAGGCTGACATCTTTGGCTGTCTTTCGGGTGTTTGGCTTTTAGTTCTGCTTTTTCTTCAACTTTGTAAAACGACATTGTAGCGTAGAAGGGTGAGGGGGGATTTGATCGAGGTATTTAAAATTTTGAGAGGGATAGATAGAGTTGACATGAATAGGCTGTTTCCATTGAGAGTAGGGGAGATTCAAATGAGAGGACATGATTTGAGAGTTAGGGGCAAAAGTTTAAGAGAAACATGAGGGGGTATTTCTTTACACAGAGAGTGATAGCTGTGTTGAATGAGCTTCCTGTAGAAGTAGTAGAGGCCAGTTCAGTTGTGTCATTTAAGGTAAAATTGGATAGGTATATGGACAGGAAAGGAGTGGAGGGTTATGGGCTGAGTGCGGGTAGGTGGGACTAGGTGAGATCAAGAGTTCGGCACGGACTAGGAGGGCCGAGATGGCCTGTTTCTGTGCTGTGATTGTTGTATGGACACACGTAACTTTTCTTCATGGGATTTCCAGCCATGAAGTGCGTGAAGCTTATCTTTCACAGAAAAAGATTTTCTTTTTCTAGCAGTTTGTTCCATTTTGAGCAAAAAAAAAGGTCCAATGACTCACACAAAATGCTTGTAGAACGCAGCAGGCCAGGCAGCATCTGATCGAGACCCTTCATCAGGACTAATGGAGAAAAGAGATAGTAAGAGATTAGAAAGTGGGAGGGGGAGGGAGAGACCTGAAATGATAGAAGACAGAAGGGGGAGGGATAAAGCCAAGAGCTGGGAAGTTGATTAGCAAAAGGGATACACGGCTGGAGAAAGGGGAGTATGGATTGACATGGGCATGGATGGACACGGAGTCCAATGACTCATCGTGTTAAATCAGGGTGTTACATTTCTCCTCATGTTCCCCTTAAACTTTTCACCTTTCACCCTTAATCCATGATCTCTGGTTGTGGTCACACTCAACCTTGGTGGAAAAAGCCTGCTTGCATTTACCCTATCTATACCCCTCATAATCTTGAATACTTATGTCAAATCTCCTCTCAACCTTCTACATTCTGAGGAATAAAGTCCTAACCTATTCAATTTTTCCTTATAACTCAGGTCCTCCAGACCCAGCTACTTTCTTGTAAATTTTTCCTGTACTCTTTCAATCTTATTTACTGTATATCTTTCCTGTAGGTAGGTGACCAAAACTGCACACGATACTCCACGTTAGACCTCAGCAATGTCTTATACAACTTCAACATAACATCCCATCTCCTGTACTCAATACATTGAATTATGAAAGCCAACCCTATTATGGCAGAGATGATCCAAAAAGGAAACCAGGAAAGATTCCACACAGTCTCATGTCCACATGGCAACCCAAAATGGCTGGAATGTGCAGCAGAAATTCCAGATTCCCCATTTTTACCAGCACCTGGATGCACTTGCCTTTAATGGAGGCTGCCTCATGGGGATTGAAAGTTGCTTACCATCCCAGCTGAGAGGTAAAGTGTTGGAGGAGCTACATGCAGTTTATCTAGGCATGGTAAAAATGAAAGTGTTGATGCGAAGCTTTGTCCGATGGCCTGGAATAGATCAGCAGGTCGAGCAGCTTGCCATGCACTGTTCAGGATGCCAACACGTCCAAAAGATGCCAAGGGCAGCGCCTATCTGTGGGAATTGCTTGCATTACCCAGGCAGAGGATTTTCATGTTGATTTTGTTGGACACAAATGGGCACAAATTTCCTGGTGGTAGTGGTTGTAGCTACAAAGTGGCCAGAAGTGTTCCCAATAACCTCCAGTGCAGCCTCACACACTGCTGATGTGTTGAGTAATGCTTCGCCAGGATGTCTTTTGTCATAGATCATGTGTAATTCTGGCATTTTTTTCTATAGAAAGGGAATTCACTCCTTACTGCAGTAACTTCAGGGAGGGCATTATGCAAATACTGTGCTTCATTTTGTGATAGTAATCGTTTTATACCAGTCCAAGGTAATTTTGTTTCTGATGCCAAGTAACAGGCTGGGATCCAATCAGCAAGAACAAAAGTCATGAAGTGAGAGTTATTCTGCCACAATAAATATTGTTCGGAGGATCATCAGTGTGCTTAAGCAACAGTTTCATGATCTGGATTATTTATGCTCAGTGAATAGCCTGTCCATTTTATACAATGAACGACATTGTATCTTTTATCGATGTTAACAATATCTGACTATCAATACATCTCAGTGCTCTGGCATGAAGATAATCTTGCAGTTAAAACCAAAGAATAAATAAAATAAACATCAATTTTCAAAAAAACATGTCATGCTTGAAAAGGAAATAATTATTCTTAACCATGTGTTGTCAAACTGTTGCTTAGATCTGTGACTTAATTTATAAACTTCAGCACTTCCATTTTGACATCCTGTGAAATCCTAGATTATGTTGCAGCTTGAATCAATTCAGAGCCAGCGATTGCAGATTTCAAGTAAATAAACATTTAATAGACATCACTTACTTAGAACTCTCACAAGTACAAAATGAAAAAGGGAAAATAAAGTTTCAGTAATGTAGTAAATGGAAAATTATGAAGGGAATACATTATTGTTGTAGTGGTGCTCAAGTGACTGTTTTAGTCATGGGTTTGCACCCAACGTTATTGCTATGTAAGGGAATGCAGCTTATGGGATATATAACAGTGCCACCTGAGGTGAGGCTGAGGGATATGGTAGGAAAGAGTCCAGGCAAAAAAGGGCTTGGGCCCAAGGTTGGGCTGTTAGGAAGAGAGACACAATAAACTACAGATGCTGGAATCTGGAGCAACACACAAAGTGCTGAGGAAGCTCAGCAAGTCAGGCTGCATCTGTAGAGGAAAATGTATTGTTGACTTTGTAGGTCAGGACCCTTCATCTGAACTGGACTGAATCTTTCTTCTGGATTATCAGGAAGTTAGATCAATGATCAGTTTAGTGGTGAGGATTTGAATGATGGAGGCTTGAGCACTGATAATAGTGAAACACCACTGGTTGTAGACTTCCAGTCAGAGATAATACCTCTCCACCAATACCCTACATTTTCTTTGGCTAAACAAATTTTGAATCCAGTCTACCAAGCCTCAATGTATCCTGAGTGCCTTAATCTTCTGGATCAACCTATTACAAAGAACCTCGTCAAAAACTTTACTGAAGTCCGTGTATGTGACATCCACTGCCTTGCACTCTTGTTGCATCAAAAAAAAGCTCATACGTTTATAAGGCATGACCACCCTTACACAAAATCATGCCAAATATCCTTAATGAATCTATGCTTTTCAGGATATAAAATGCTTCTATCCCGAAGAATTTTCTTCATTGATTTCCCTATCACTATATTTAATGCAGGAAATGACAAGTTAGATATCTTTGTATTTTTCAGTGATTAATATCTCATTTGAACTCTTTTCTCAGTCTTTTGCATGAAAAATGCAAGTGTGTATTTGAAGCCATATACAAATAACTTGGGTACACAGCATAATACATCTTATTCTATTTCTTACCCTCTTGTGCAAAAACATTTTAATCTTTGCTGTACCATTGAAAAGCTTTATAGTGAGATAATGTTTGCAACCAGAATAGTGTTTCTTGTCAGTATAGAGGACTATGGTCATGGATTGTCTGTTTCACAATCGGATGCTATGTCATAGATTGCAATATGTTAAAAATTTGGATCACACATCAGAAATTATTAAAGGTGAAAATATACAGGACTTCTCTGAACAAATAATGACTTGACTTGACACAATCTCATTTAAGAATACTTTCAGGTAAATCCCATTGAATATAGGAATGGTCAAAGGAAAAATATAGCCTTAGCGATTTTACTAAGAGTGTTATCAGTTAGAAACAGATGGGAGCTCCAGCCTGAAGGGATAATGTATTTAAAAGTTGCATCTCACTTTCTAACACAAATGCTTGCCAGCACTTAAAGTAGCTGAACCGAGCCTTGTTTGATTGATAGAACCATTTTTGTTATATTTAGAAATTCAATCCAAAGTCACTGAAAAGAGGACTAAAATATAAACTATTTCTTTTAAGATTTGTTACATATCTTGATCAGATGCAATATTTTACCACTTTATCTGGATAAGGATTTATTCACAATAAATCAGCTATGATGACTAAAATGATAAAAGAGCAAAATGAAGGAAATAATTAGTGTATATTCTCAAAAAATGTTCATTTGCAATTCATTATGTTAATAACTTTACAGGTTGCAGTGGGAAACTCACAAATATGTGAAATGATTGAAAATTGATGTTATTTAAGTATTGTTTTAGAGGTTTTATTCTATTTAATACTTGCCTAAAAAGCCCTCCCAACCCACCAGCCTCTTCTCTATTCCAATGTAATTGTTTATGGTCCTGAATCTGAAGCAAAATTATGACCTTTCTAAGAGGCCAGAGCTTGGTAATAAAGTTTCCTGCAGATGTTTGGATGCTTATCTGTGTCCTACAGCTCTCAGTGACCTTGTCTCAAGTGATTAAAATTATTGTAGTTCATGGTTGTGGTATTCTGAAGTTTGAATAGAACTTCATAAAGTACAAAGATTCAGAATTGTGTACGATGTAAATCTGCAAATTACACATATGCTGTAGTAGTTAGTTTTTAGATAAAGAAGAGGATTGTCAAACTAGAATTCAATAAATCAAAACAAGCTCCATAAGTTCAGCAGTATACTAAACCAATAATGCAACTGAAATAGATAACAATTTGAAAAAACAGTAGAAATCTGACATAAAAATATTTTTAAAAACAATAAAATGCTGGAAGCATTCAAGAAGTCAGGCAGTACCTATGGAAAGAGAGATTGAAATAATGATACTTTGGCAGAATTGAGAAAGAGGAAAAGACAATCTCTACAGTATAAGTGTGAGAGATACCACCTGATCTTCCCTGTGGGGACATTGCAGCTTTCAGAACTTGATAATGAATTCAGCAACTTCAGATAACTCACGGTCACTTATTATGTCAGAGCTGTAGGTTATCCATCTGTAAATATTGCTCAGCTTTTCTCTCTTCAGTATCACAACTGGACTTGCTGGACATTTCCTGCAGCTCTGTATTGTCTGGCTATTGCTTGTGTTCTTTTTCATCAACTTCCCTCATTTACATGGGACCTGCATGTGTAGTTGTATGATATTTCAAACCTGTAAGGTCAGTTGTAGATTTGAAGTATTGGAAGTCTTGATTTCAAAATTTTCCTGCAAGATTCAGGAATGGAAGGAAGGTGGTGATAGACATAAATTCATCTATCTTGATGAGGGGTCTCGGCCTGAAATATTAAACGTTTATTCCTCTCAGTAGATGCTGCCTGACCTGTTGAGTTTTTCCAGCATTTTGTGTGTGTTGCTCTGGATTCTGATCATCTGCAGAATCTGTTGTGTTTAGTGTTTATCCTTCATTAACTTTTTAATTACTTAAGATACTTTCCTGTAATCGCCCTTCTCTTGTTATATGATTAACATAATTACACTCACTGGAATCTTCCATTCCTGATGTTATATGCTTTCTTTGTTTCCTATTTAAGAAATAATCTTAAGTTTCCAATTTCCTTTCTCTGCATTTCTATGGTAATTATATTTGTAAGGGTTCCTGGAAAACATACCTCAGGCCTCTTCTGGAGCTGATGCATATCTGTAGACCTGGAGGCTTCTTAAGGGCTGATGGTGTCATTATCTTGCTGTATTGTCTAACAGTTTGATATACTGCATCTCCATGCCTTTGGGACTGAAAAGGCATCGATAGAATAACAAGGTTTCACTGTGGTGGAAAGATTACATAGCATAATATTGCCCACCTCTTAAAACTCCTGAGTTTGTACAACTAGTTTTTCTGAACATTCTTATGCCTTTGATATTACCATTGGACATGATAGATTTTCTCAAGGCACTCCACTGACAAATTGAGAATAAACAAAAGAAAATGCATTTCCATCTATCCAATTGTCCAAGTTTGTTATCACTATGTTGAATTGTGCTCTCCTTGTTTGAAATCTTGTGCCTTTGTTTATTAATAACACACTGTAAAATGCATTTCTCCTGCATGGGAGGTTAGTTAGGAAGATTCAGTCGCTAGGTATGCATGGTGAGGTAGTAAATTGGATTAGACATTGGCTCAATGGGAGAAGTCAGAGAGTGGTAGTGGAGGATTGGAGTGGAGTCTGAGTGGAGGCCTGTGGCTAGTGGTGTGCCACAGTGATCAGTGCTGTGTCCATTGTTATTTGTCATCTATATCAATGATCTGGATGATAATGTGGTAAATTGGATCAGCAAATATGCTGATGATACAAAGATTGGAGGTGTAGTGGACAGTGAAGAAGGTTTTCAAAGCTCGCAGAGGGATCTGAACCAGCTGGAAAAATGGGCTGAAAAATGGCAGATGGAGTTTAATACAGACAAGTGTGAGATATTGCACTTTGGAAGGACAAACCAAGGTAGAACATACAAGGTTAATGGTAGGGCACTGAGGAGTGCAGTAGAACAGAGGGATCTAGGAATACAGATACAAAATTCCCTACAAGTGGCATCACAGGTAGATAGGGTAGTAAAGAGAGCTTTTGGTACATTGGCCTTTATAAATCAAAGTATTGAGAATAAGAGTTGGAATGTTATGGTGAGGTTGTATAAGGCATTGGTGAGGCTGAATTTGGAGTATTGTGTACTGTTTTGGTCACCGAATTACAGGAAGGATATTAATAAGGTTGAAAGAGTGCAGAGAAGGTTTACAAGGATGTTGCCAGGACTTGAGAAACTGAGTTACAGAGAAAGGTTGAATAGGTTAGGACTTTATTCCCTGGAACATAGAAGAATGAGGGGAGACTTGATAGAAGTATATAAAATTATGATGGGTATAGATCAGGGGTCAGCAACCTTTACCACTGAAAGAGCCATTTGGACCTGTTTCCCACAGAAAAGAAAACACTGGGAGCCACAAAACCCGTTTGACATTTGAAATGAAATAACACTGCATACAACTTTTTTTTTGCCTTTATGCTATGTATAAACAAACTATAATGTGTTGCATTTATGAAATCGATGAACTCTTGCAGAGAAAACGAAATTACATTTCAGCATGCAACAAAAACATTTTGAACTCCAAAAAAAAGACGTTGGGTTGAAGGTTACTTTTAAGTAAAATACTCAACCTATTTGAGTCCTTCTTGTATTTATGAAAAACGCCGAACTTAAATTGTCCACCAGCAGCAAACCAAAAATAACGTCAGCCAGCTGTCAACCTGAAAATAAAAGTATTATTTCACTGAACAATGAAAACATTTGAATATACGTAAAATAATAGGCAATTAAAATATTTATCATACTGGGTTAATGGGATTTCTGCTCCTGGACCTCAGCGCACAGCGTCTGCACATCAGGGCTGTATGACATCACCTTCATCTTTACACAGGTTCGCAAGCTGTCATCTGTGAGGCGTGCTCGATGTTTGTTTTTAATAAAGTTCATGTTGGAGAACACCTGCTCACATACATATGTGGATCCAAAGATCGACAGGACTCCAAGCGCATACTTTTTAATGTTTACATAAATGTCGGGGATAGCATTCTATGTTTTGAACACAGGTTTGTCCGGTTTGGGGAGGTTTTCAATATCACTCCATCTGTGATTCTGAGCAAGAACGGCCTTCTGACGGCAACATCTTCAAGATCTGCTGTCAAGCGTCTAAACTTGGACACCCATATGTCTTTGTCGGCTATGTTGGCCAGTTCCATCTCAAGATCAGGTTGACTCACACCTGCCAATGCAGTCGTATTCAGTAGGGATGGATCGATGCTTAGGGGAGTGACCGGGAAGGATAATGTGTTTTTTTCCTCTCTGAACTCACAGAAGCATTTCCCAAAAGATGTTTGCATTGTGCTGATTGCAGAATGTAAATACTCCGAATTTATCATGTCGTGAGTTTGCTTGAACACTCTCAAATTGGGGAAGTGAGACAATGTGCCTTTCTGTAAATCTCTGGCAAGCACTGTCAACTTGCGCTCGAATACCAAAACATCCTCCAACATGTGCAGGGCTGTGCGTCCTTTCCCCTGAAGAGCTGTGTTCAGCGTGTTCAGGTGCGCTGTCATGTCTACCATGAAGTGTAGCTTTTCCAGCCACTCTGGCTGTTCCAGCTCAGGAAAGGTGAGTGCTTTGCTGCCCAGGAAAGTTTTCACTTCTTCCAGACACGCGACAAAGCGTTTCAGCACCTCCCCTCTTGACAGCCACCGGACTTTGTTGTGCAGCAGGAGATCAGAATATGCGCTTTCCAGCTCGTCCAGTAACAGTAAGCGCTCGTCCAGTAAGTTTAATGGATTTAAACTTTTTGCCATTATTTTATTGACAATCTGAATGACAACATCCATTACCTCTGTCCATTCCGGAGGAAATGTTTGAGCGCACAATGCCTCTTGGTGCAAGATGCAGTGAAAAGTCAGCAGCTTTCTGTCCAGCGACTTTTGCAGTAAAGCCACAAATCCCTTGTACGCTCCTGTCATACTTGGTCCCCCATCAGTAGCTACTGACACCAGGTGGGTTGTCTTTATTACTTTGGCTCTTAAACAATTCAAGACAGCCTCACAGATGTCCTCCCCCCGTGTTTGGCCTTTTAGAGGTATCAATTCAATCATTTCTTCCTGTGGCCAGGCAGAGTTTACATACTGGCAGAACAGCGCTATTTGTTCAATATCACCTTTATCTTTAGACTCATCACAGGCAATCGAGTAGGCCACAGCTGAATTGATGTCTTTAATTTGCTGTCTTGTGATGTCTTCTGCCATTTTTATGGTTCTGTCTTTGACAGTCTTTGCAGAGAGGGGCATATACCTGATTTTCTGCACAATTTCACTCTTGTATTTAAAGTCCGTGAATAGATGTTCTGAAATCTTAATGAAAGATTCTTTTATATATTCACCATCTGTAAACTGCTTCCCGTGCCTGACTATTTCCTGAGCGGCAACAAAACTAGCATATGTAGTTGATTTTCCAGACTCCATCCACTTCTTGAAATGATTTTTGCTCAGCTCAACCTTCCGCATCTCCATCCGGATATTTTTGAGCAAAGGCTGCGTGTTTGCTGGATATGTCTTGCGACTTTTGACTTTGTTGTTTGCTAGTTTCTCATTGCATATTAAGCACACCGGTAAACCAGTCTCATCAGCACTGAAAGCAAATGAATCTGCCCACGTATCATTAAACGTTCTGTTTTCTTCAGTCACTTTTCTTTTATTAGAATTCTCCATAGTTCGCCTACCTTGGATCGAAAAATTAAAGAAATTGCGCACTGGCGGGTGTCGGGCATTGGCAGTGGTGACGTATATTAATAGTGACAAAAAACACGTTTTATTTAGATTGTACAAGATCACCATAATCTTCAAATTTAGAATTACATTTCAAAAACTAACAAACTAACATAAAATACATTTTAATTAAATACTCATCATTTATTTTCCAAAGCCACAGGGAGCCGCAGTACAGAGATGAAAGAGTCGCATGCGGCTCCGGAGCCGTGGGTTGCCGACCCCTGGTATAGATAGAGTGAATGCAAGCAGGCTTTTTCCACTGAGGCTAGGGGAGAAAAGAACCAGAGGACATGGGTTAAGGGTGGAGGGGGAAAAGTTTAAAGGGAACACGGGGGGGGGGGCTTCTTCACACAGAGAGTGGTGGGAGTGTGGAATGAGCTGGCAGATGAAGTTGTAAATGCGGGCTCACTTTTTACATTTAAGAAATGCTTGGACAGTTACATGGATGAGAGGTGTATGGAGGGATATGGGCCAGGTGCAGGTCAGTGGAGCTCGGCAGAAAAATGGTTTGGCACAGCCAAGAAGGGCCAAAAGGCTTGTTTCTGTGCTGTAATGTTCTATGATTCTACAGTTCTTCAAGAAATGTGCATTTTTGATTTCTTAAAGTTTATTTTGTAGTAAATATGCAATAATATCTTAAAAGTAAAAGTAAGATTCATAAATTATTTTATACCACATATCTAACATTTTTAATGACATACCCAAACAAGGTATAAACTCACCAATGAATAAAACAAAATAAAGATTATAGATGAGATTAAGCAGCATCTGTGCAGTTAGATACAATTTAAAATGAAATAGAGTATCATTGACCCGAAATGTTAAATGATCTGCTCCCTTACATATATTAAGTGCCGTATTGAATCTTTACTGTTTCAATTTTCAGCAGCTGCATTACTTTGGTTTTACACTAAAAGCCAGCAGAGTCTGCAATTTATGCATGAATGTAACCATTATTTTTCTTATTCCACATAACAATAAAACCTATGTGTGGGCAGTGTTTCAGTATTGGACAGAAACTGTAACAATTGATGAACCTGAGTATCTTTAGACCATTTTATCACGTTTTGTTCTTCCCAAATTCTTGCTGTAACTAACTGCGGGGTGATTCAAATGTTAATTTTTACACAGATTTCCAATGTAATGATTAGCCTTTTTTGAAAAATAATTCCCAATGTACTTTTCATTATTTTAACAACACATTAGATTCTTGTGTGTGAGAGAGTTCGGGGGTTTGATGTTGTTGTCACTGCTCTTTTGCATGGGAGGGCTTTGGGGCTTGATGTTTTAGCTGCCATGTCTGGGTGGGTGATCTGTTTTTGTACGAGGGAGGGGTTGGGGAATTTGTGGTTTGCAAGTTTTGTTTCTTTTTCTTATTTATGTGTGGGGGGTTGATCTTTTCTTTCAATGACTTTCATGGTTTTTCTGTAATTCATAGCTATCTGGAGAAGGCAAATCTCAGAATTTTATCGTACGTATATACTTTGATAATAAAATGAACCTTTGAATTTCCCTCAAATTATGCAGAGGAATTTATGGGAACAAAGGATTGATTCATTTGTCTAAAGAGTCTGCATTGCTGTTTTGATTTAAGTATCAATCTCTTTATTTTGAATGAACTAATACTTCGGCTGAACTTACAGAAAGAAAAAGTTTAGGTGAACACATCAAGGATTCATACTCAAAATATATTTTGGTGCAATTTCAAGTCTCACTAGCTTGAGGCGTAAGCTTTTGGAAACAGTTTTTCAATTGACTTAGTAGCTTCTTACTCTCAGTGGCAATGACAAATTGATTTGACACAGTCCTGAGACAAATTGCAAAGGCAGAGGATGCAAGAAGCCTCTTCCTCATATGTGACAAAATATTTCTCAGTCACATTTTCTGTTATATTTATGATAAGATTGATAGTTATACCTTATGTTGCAATGTACAGAATTCCAAGTTCCAAGTGCAATAGTTTTGCAGAGTAGCAAGAATTTTCTCCATGATGAAACCTTTACATTTTCTCCTTGCATTAGTTTCTAATGTAGATACTGTGATTAAAAAAAGGTAAAAATTAAATATTTTTGCTGAGAGATTGATGTGTAATCCCAAGAGCCAAATAGGACATAAAATAACTTAAATATGTTATATTCTTCATGCAAAATTCATTGGGATTAGACACTGCTCTAGAGTGTGTTTAACACTGCAGGTGGGTGCTTAATTTACAAGCATATGTCTCAAGTTTGCCATGGGCTTTCACTTTCTTTGTGTCATGGTCTATAATGGGTTTTAAATAGCTTTTGTACAAGAAAACATCCTCTAGCTAATTTTAATACAAATAATACAAATTTTTAAACCCTTTACCTTTTGTTAGAAAGGAACAGAGCCATTTTATTCAAATGCAACCTATGTCGTATTTGTTTAAATTGCAGCTTGATTAAAGACTATGCTTTTTCTGGGCATTTTCTGGTAATTATTTCTTGGCTTGGTTGGTTCAAATTATAGAATATCTCAGTGAAAAAAAGATGAATTAACTTCTGTATATCTTAATTGGGAAAAACAAATCATTTCCTAAAATTGGTGCAAATGATATAAATTTATTGAAAGTTCTAGCTGAGTTAAAGCTGCTTCTGGAATGTGAACAGTTTTCACGCCCTGACCTCTCCCACTAAAAAAGTACATGTTGTCACATCCCTTCAAAATGTCCAAAAGTGTTGTGTAGCCGAGAAATCAATGTTGAAAACTGCTCTCCATAAAAAAGTATTGTGCATTAACCCAAAATGTAATTGTCATGAACAGTCCTTAAATATCAATTACATTTTTATATCATCTGATTAGCCTATTCCCCTTACCAACACATGTATTTTCCAGTATGTTCATGAAGCTTGAGGATGTTGATCCTTTGAAGATACAATCGATAGTTTCAATTAGACTATCATTTTTGCTGTCATGTAGGTACAGTGAAACCCAGTTCCTCCAATGGGCACCGACTATCGATGAGATTCATTCTTTCCACATCCCTTAACACAAAGTGGAAGTACTGTGCAGTTCTGTTTGTAACAAAATGAGTTTCATTGATCAGTCTGTTGGAAAGTGTTTCTTCACCCTTGTCAAATACCAGCATTGGGTATAGGCAGACATTATGAAGTGAGTGCAACTTCAGAATAGTGACACAGACACATTTATAAGATGATTGTATGGTCGGAGCTGGTAAAATTAAAACCACATTGAACCAAGTATAATCTAACATTAGTGTGAAATATGAATCTTAACTAAAGTGAATTGTTAAATGTGAATTCAACTAATTTAATCTTCAAGTAATATTCTCAACATCATCATCATCATTATGTGCCGTGTTGAATGATGTAGGCGATCATGGTCCCATGACCATGATTGTTCTTGACAAATATTTCTACAAATTGTTTTGCTATTGCTTTCTTCTGGGCCATGTCTTTCTGAGATGGGTGACCCCAGCCATTATACTCTTCAGAATGTCTGCCTGGCGTCAGTGGTCACATAACCAGGACTTGTGATATGCACCAGCTGTTCACTTGACCATCCATCACCTGGCTCCCATGGCTACATGTGACCCTAAGCAGTTGCTACATCTTGCCCATGGGTATTTATTTAATTGCTCAGCTAAGAAGAGAAGATTTAAACTTCAGGTTAGGCATACCTCAAAGATACTCTGAAAATTATAAACACAAGATATGCTGCAGATGCTGGAAAGCTTGAAGAGCACATACTTATAAAATGCTGGAGGAACTCAGCAATGGTTGTGTGTTGCTCAAGGTTTCTAGCATCTGCAGAATCTCTTGTGTTTAATTGCTTTGTTGTTTTTTTTTATTTTCCATTCTAAAAATTTCCCTTGTTGTCTGTGTGAAGAACATAGATTTGTCTTCCCTACTCTGGATTCAATGTAATTTTTGCAAAATGAGTAACTTGCTGAGAAAACTAAAATTTCTGAAGCTAGATATTTAATAACAGCTAATTGGAGAAGGTTGTCTCTTTGGTTTAATTTGAAAACAGTTGGCACTAGTTTTAGTAAAGCAATAGCAGTCAAGAAACTAGCAATTGTCCTTGAGTTATGTTTGAGAATAAAGAGTTGGTGTATTTGACCTACCTAATGGGGAACATTAATTGTAAACCACAACATGCATTTAATAATTCTTCTTTTAATAGCAGTAGTCTCACAGAGCATTTATGCTTGTTCAGAACTCTGCTGTCTGCATCCCATTTGCCCGTTACCCATGACTTATATTGTCCCCCCTGTTCAGTAGCAAGCCAGATGTAAAATCCTCACCATTAATTTCATACACTTCCATGGTTTCCCATCTGTTTGGTCTTCAGTCTTTTAACCTTTCAAAATACCTTTATTACTGCAGCTAAGATCCACTGAGCTCTGCCAACTCTAATCTCATTGCATTAGCGGTTGTGCTGATAAAGGCTGTAGCACTGGAACTGCTTCCCCCAACTATTCTCCCTCCCCTTCACCTTCATCATTTAAGCACTTCTTTAAACCCATTGTTTTATTCAAGCATTAGTCACTGCTCCAATAGTTGCTAACTTTCTTTGATAACACTTTTGCATAACATCAATTTCTGAAAGCTAAATGATTCCATTTAATTAAGGCATCATTCACTGACAGAAATTGGCGATTTCATCTGAGTTGCGAGGTATGTAATTTTCCTCCTCAAGCATGGGGTAGTTTGGACATGTGCAGTAATGTCTTGTAGTCTCCAACATGTCTGGATGTTGCTTCTGCAGTTTTAGCCCACATGTGCACAACCTGCGGACAGTTTGAATTGCCTGCACATATGTATTTCTTCAAATGCCCATGAGGTCTACTTTGGCATGATTTCAGGGTAACTTCACAGACAATGGTGACAATGGTGTAGGTCTTGCTTTGTACTTCCCATAGGGAGGTCTCTTTCAAGTTAAATGCTTCCATTCCCTTTTGGTTCCCCGACCCTCTCCTAATCTACATTTTCTGTGTGACTAACTCCCTATCCCTCAACTACCAGAGTATCCATCCACTTGCCATCAGATTGCTTGTTAGCATGTTCAACTCCTCGAGTTAACAGTCTAATCCCCAGTCAATCATCCTGCCATCCTTAAACAATATTTTGCCTGACCGCTTTCTGACCCACTCTTTACTTGATTTCTACCAATCCCCTGACTGGTTGTACAGCCAAACCCACCACATGCTGTCTGACATCTCACCACTTTTCTACACTGACAGAACTTCTGATCCGCTTTCTTGACCACTCACCACACTTCCCACTGATTCTTGGTTAGCTGGGGGCAATCCCACCTCACTCCTGATTGCTGCAATGGTAAAATGCAGAAAGCAAAGCTATTTCACTATGTCAAGCCTTTTTGACACTGCACGCAATTTTGAGTGTTGTGCACTCGTAAATTTTTTAGCAAATAACCTGCACATGTAATGCTCGTTGGCCTGTTGCACTTATCTGTCTATGCAGGCCATTGTATTTCTAGATTTTTTTAAAACTATTATTAGCATTGCGCGTCAAGTGTTTGCAATCAATATATTGTATCAAAATTATCTTAAATCTAAGCAATGAAAGTAGATAAAATTGTTCTGTGACAAAGTAAGAAAAGATGTCTTTGAAGGTTGCAATCATAACACTGAACAATAACACTGTGATTTCATTCGCACAGTCTATCGTTTATACATTGAGAATTTATCTGTGCTGTGTCTATAGATAATGATTTTTCAGATTACAGAACAAAAGCAAATGGGTTTGTGTGGAAGGATGCACCAAATAAGACAATATAATCATTCATCAGTCTTATGCAAGAAAATGCAAGTTTAGAAAAATCACATGCAAATATAAAAAATGAGGAAATTTGTTAAAGAAAATCTTGGAAGATAATGTGATGTGATTTTTAAATTGTAATCAGTTTCATTCTAAAATGGCAAACAAATAAAAGATTAATTAATATCAGTAACAGACACAAGTGCTTCACAGAAAGAATCTGAGATTTTGCCACAGCAAGTAAGAGATAGATGAAGTAAAGAAGAGGGGACTGAAGAGAGATTTGGGTATGGTATTGTAGACTTTGGGGTCAGAAAGCTAAAGACAAAATATGGCTGCAAATGACGGATTGAAAATCGAGGATGTGCAGGAAGCTAAAAGCTGAGAAATTGAGAGCTTCCTTAACAATTGTAGGGCTAGTGAAGTCATCCTGGAACTTTGAAATGAGAATACTTAAAACAATGAATTTCAGAGTGTAAGTGGGAATGAAGCATTTTCACTCATTTACAGTTTTGTATTGTTAACAGCTGTATTATCTGACATTAAGGTTTAACAACGCTATTGGATACCCTAGATCAGGGGTTCCCAACCAGGGTTCCAAGGATCTCTCAATTAACGGTAGGGGTCCACAAAATAAAAAAAAAGTTTGGGAACCCCTACCCTGGATAATCAATCCTATTTTTGGTTGTAATTATAATTAGCCACCTTTTTCCAGACAGTTGAAAGTGATGATGGATGAGTGATTCAATGAAGTAATGAAATAATTTGTTTGTTTATTCTACAGATACAAATGGGAAATGGAAATTGCATAAATTAGGCCCCAAGGAAATAAATCTAATACTGATATTAATTTATCTTTTGTTTGCCATTTAATTTAGAATAAAACTGATTACAATTTAAAACCCAAATCACATTATCTTCCAAGATTGTCTTCAACAAATTTCCTCAGTTTTTAATACTTTGCATGTGATCTTTCTAAACCTGTATTTTCTTGTATGAGATTCATGAATTATTTGGTGAATCCTTCCACACAAACCCATTTGCTTTTGTTCTGTAGTTTGGAAAAAATTAACAAAATAAGCATTATTGAGGCTTTCAAAAATTTACCAAATTTCATCGAACTTGCCTAAATCCTTTTAAACTTCTCTTTCATTTATTTTACCATTACACTTCAGCACATTTTTAGGCTAGAAAATCCACAAGTTTGCAGTCTCAAGAACTGTGCTAAACTGGATACATCATTGACTCTTGTAACCAAATGTGCCTGATCAAGGCCTCCAGTTGGCTTCCTTATCTCTTGAAATATAATGCAAGTATTTGCCTATTCCCAGAGCCTGGAAATTGATTATCAGCCTTTAATTCATTTGGGAGTCACAAATCTAATTTCAGTGATTCACATTGTTGTAGAGTAGCTATATGACGTTTTTAATGTTGTCTTTTTATTCCAGAAAGGTACTGTACAACTATATCCAGATTTTTATCCAATCTACTTTTTACTCTGACATTATAGTGAATTCTTTCCAGTTTTGCAAATGTCCAGTATAACCAGTCATCAAATTAAAATGAGGCAAATTTACCAGCACTCCCTGATATCCCTCATTCTGAACATGTATAATAGACATTATCTTTTGTAATATTACAAACTTCATATTCTTGTCCACTTCCCTAAGCTGTTAACTCCTAATTATAAACTTTCTTAGACAACAGACACAGGCTCTAAAGTGAGTAGATTCATTATATTTTTGTTATCACATCATTGTTAATTTTGAATGGTGGATTACATATCCATTGTATCTGCTTAAATTTTTGTTTCATTGAAGCATTCCCTGTTAAGATTTATATAACATATAACCATATAACAATTACAGCACGGAAACAGGCTATCTTGGTCCTTCTAGTCTGTACCGAACGCTTACTCTCACCTAGTCCCACTGACCTGCACTCAGCCCATAACCCTCTATTCCTTTCCTGTCCATATACCTATCCAATTTTTTTTTAAATGACAAAATCAAACCTGCCTCTACCACTTCTACTGGAAGCTCGTTCCACACAGCTACCACTCTCTGAGTAAAGATGTTCATCCTCGTGTTACCCCTAAACTTTTGCCCCTTAACTCTCAACTCATGTCCTCTTGTTTGAATTTCCCCTACTCTCAATGGAAAAAGCCTATTCACATCAACTCTATCTATGCCCCTCATAATTTTAAATACCTCTATCAAGTCCCCCCTCAACCTTCTACACTCCAAAGAATAAAGACCTAACTTGTTCAACCTTTCTCTGTAACTTAGGTGCTGAAACCCAAGTAATGTTCCAGTAAATCTTCTCTGTACTCTCTCTATTTTGTTGACATCTTTCCTATAATTTGGTGACCAGAACTGTACACAATTATAATTTCATTGATCAGAACTGTACACAACTTAGTATCCAGGAGTTTCTGCAACTCTGCTTTGCTTTAAACCTCATAATTTAGCAAAGCATGACATCTAATTGTTAGGGTTAACTGTTTGTGACCTCATATTTAGTACTCATCAGAACAATGGTAGAGACAAATAAGATACATCTTTGCAGCTGTTCAGCCATTTCAACTGGAGAGAATTTCTTTTCATATTTAGATGAGCTTTATCAAGGACAGTCAGATTGCCATCAGACTCCTATGAGGGATTTTCTTTGTGATTATCTTTCATCCATTAAATCTATGGGACCACTGCCAACTCCAGATAGAAATTAGGCAAGTTAAAATACAGTCTGTATCTCAAGTGTGTTTGTGAGTTTATATGTTTGTTTTCTCTCTCTGATGTTCTTTCTTTAAGTGATAGATGACATCTTCCTTTTTAAGTAGTTGTACACTTGTCAGTCTCCATGATTGCATTGGAATAGTAAATAGAGTACAGTGGTTTTCCTCTGCGATTTATTCAATTTCTCTTAAATGAACACTGAAATAGTGATGCTGAAATGATAATGATAGAGATCAAAGTGAGAATGTGGATAGTGATTGGATGCAAAGAGGCTTCAGTGAAATATAAGCAAGCTAAGTGAGTGCACAGTAGCAAGTAGGTGTGGTACAGTGTAGATAAATTGAAAACGGTGAGAGATTGGAATGTTCACAAAGCCGTTGGATGCCAGATCATTGAAAGTGACATGTAGGTGCCACTAGCATGTAAAAAGGCACATCGTAAGTTGTTCTTTATTTGAGTAGAAAGGTAATTGTCTTTTGTACACAAGTGGCCTTGGTGAGGTGCCTTCTGCAATATAGTGCACATTTTTTATTTCCTGAGAAAAGGAAATGGTCATAGAGTTGTAAAGGACACAAATAAGCCCATTGGCTCAACTCATCCATGCTGACCAAGGTGCTTTCCTGGCTAGTGCCATTAACCTGAATTCACTCAGTATCTAAACCTCTCCAATCCATGAATCTGTCCAAATGTCTTTTAAAGATTGAAATTACCTTGTAGAAAGGTAGCTTGTTTTATATAAAGCAGCTTGTTTTATATAAACTACATCTTCAATAATTTTTATTAAACTTGCCACTCATATCCCTTTTAAATCTTTCCCCTCTCAAACCTATGTCTCCTGGTTGTGGATTTGTTTGCCCTCATAGATGGAATAGGTAACTTGTGCATGAGGAGTAGGTTAGACTTCTGTAAAGTTTGGAGAAATGCGAGTTGACCTCATTGACAAGTACAAAGTCCTAAGCAGGTTTGACATGGTCGATATGCACAGCAGAGGATGCTTCCATTGATTAGAGAGTCTAGAACTGGTGATATCAGGCTTTTAAAGTTGATATGATAAGAAGTTCTTCAGCACAAGTCAATGGTGAATGTTTGCATTAATCTGCTGAAGAGGATTACTGTATTTGAAACAGATTGATAGATTTTTGGATGTTAACAAAGGCAAGTGATATGGAGGCATGTTACTGAATGACCGGGAAAGCATCAGAACTGACTGGCCTATTTCTGTTCTAATTTCTTAAGATGTGATTTTTTTTTCCTGAACCAAATCATCTGTTATCACTTGACTAACTCTTGTAGATCTCATAACTTCACTGTTACTTTATTGGTAGGAAGTGCAGTGGTTTATTCTGGGTAAAGGCTGTACATGTGTACAGGTATACCTTGAGGCACAAGCTGACCCTTCAGTATAAATAATAATCTCTTATCTCTGAATGTTAGAATTCAACAGTTTATCATTTCTGCTTTGAAGTTGAGGAAAGATTATAAGAATTAGCATTAAAATTCCTATTGCTTTGTTTTTTACAGCATCACCTCTAGCTTTCTTTGGTAGTTAAGGTTTCTGAAAGGAAAATTTCATTAGATTGGCTTCCATTCTCCTATTCCAAGGGCATTAAGAAGTATTATTTTTTAAATGGAGTCTTGTAAGTACTCTGCACTTCAGGGGATGTGTTCAGTGAGAGAACAGAACTCAAGATTCAAGATTGTTTAATGTAATTTCCTCTACACAAGTGTAAGGAGAATGAAATAATTGTACATCAGATCCGTGCAGTGCAATAAAAAACACAAACGGTAAAGACCACAATAATAATACTAAAACACACACAATAAATACAAATACATAAGATAGCATATATATGTAGATTGGTTATAAAGTATGTCCATAAAGTGATGCTGGGCTGTACTGATGTGAAGTAATAAAGTAGTGGTGAAGTTAGAAGGTGGAGGTGTTGAGCAGTCTTACTACTTGGGGAAAGTAACTGTATTTGAGTCTGGTGGTCCTGGAGTGGCTACTACGTAACCTCCTCCCGGATGGGAGTGGGACAAAAAGTCTATGAGTAGGGTGTGTGGGAACCTTTATGATGTTACTGACCCTTTTCATGCATCTTTCTGTATATATGTTCTTGATGGCTGGTGCCAGTGATGTGTTGGGCAGTTTTCACTACCCACTGTAGAGCTTTCATCACTGCCACAGTGCAGCTTCCGTACCGAGCGGTGGTGCAGCTTGTCAGGATACTCTCTACTGTGCATCTGTAGAATGACGCGAGTATGGATGCGCAGTGTCTATCACTCTTCAGCCTCCTCAGTAAGCAGAGGTGTTGGTGAGATTTTTGAGAGTGTAGGATGTGTTCTGGGACCATGACAAGTTGTGTGTGATGTGCACTCCCAGGAGTTTGAAATTGGTTGCAGTTTTCACTGCTGCGCTGCCAATGAAAAGAGGGGTGTGACTGGTGCAAGTTCTCCTGAAGTCGATAACCACCTCCGTTGTCTTGTTGACATGAAAGAAGTGGGTATTTGCCTGGCACCAGGCCTCGAGCTCTTCCTCCTCCTCTCTGTAGGCCATCTCATTGTTGTTTGTGATGAGCCCTACCACTGACAATGTGATGATGTGATTGCTTGGGTGTTTGGCCATGCAGTCAGATGTGAGCAGAGTCTACAGCAATAGGCTAGGATGCACTCATGTTGAAGATGATGGGGAAGGAGGAGTGGTTGTGCATGCTGTTTATCTGAGGTCTGTTCTTCTGGAAGTCTAACACCTAGATGCTCAGTGGTGTATTTAGATCGAGGATAAAGATTTTATTCATCAAGGTTTGTGGGACACTAGTTTTTCAGGTCAATTACCTTTCATAGAATTGGGGAAATTAGTGATAAACACATTTAAAGACGGGACTCCTTTTGTTTTTGTATTGTATTTGTCATTCTAATGGGTGGAGAGGTGTGGGTTTTTAAGAGCTGCCTATATAGCAATTTTGCTACACATGTTAAGCAATGGAAATTAGAAAAAGCATTATTTATTTACTTTTTTCCACGCAAGTTCTACAAGAGAAAATTTTGTTCTGCATCTTAAATTTTTGGGTAGTGATGTTTGGATTCGGTAAGGATGATTTTTTGTTACCTAAATGGCCATTACACAGGACTCAAAAGAGGCATGTATCTCCCTCTGTGTGTTGTATTTTGTGCCGTACATTTATAATGGATAATCTGTCATGTGGGTTGGGGCACGGTAGAAGCGAATGAGTACAGTTACATATTCACACTTTGTCTTTAGGTCAGTTTAGTCTAGTTAAGAATTAGAGTCAGGGAGTGAGCCATGTGTGATTTTTTTTGTTGAACGCTCTTAGAATGCTAAAACCTCTATTTGCTTCACCAGAGCACTATTATGTCATTATTAGACTGCTTATTTTGTTATATTGCTAGTATTAGTTTCGATAGTTTTGTATCACTGCAAGATTGTTTGTCTTTGCTGGTTTCTTAATAAAGGATCGAATGTTCTCTTTTGAACTTTGGAACTTCATTATTTGAAGCGCCTCAGACCTTGTTAATCCCACGTGATGTCTTTGAGCTGTTTTGGTTCGGTTTCAAGTAACTGCTCACGTATGTTCTGAAATAGGGAACATTACATTGATCCAGAATTGGCATTTAAACAACAGTAAATATGAATATACCTTGAATATTTAAACCAGGAAATATTTAATAGATCTTTAACCTATACTTCTATTAAGTGTGGTGATATCATTGCCCACATTTATTAATCACATCCAGTCTCATGAACTTGTATTATCTTTCAGTCTGTTCTGATCTTTTTCAAAGTGGCAAAGGCAGAAATAGGTATTCATCTGTTTGCCTGGGCAAAGGCTGATGGAACTGACAGCTAGGTCGTAATCTCACAGAGCACACAAGCTACTTAGAGTGCAAGCCACCACCAAGTCCAGACAGCTGTGCAACATCCTGAGCTGAGAGACTAAATGGATTGTGCAAATGGGCCCTTAGCTTCGTGCCTGCTTTGATAAAAGAGAAGTGAAGATAAACCAGCTGTTAGTTTTCCTTTATCAGTTCAAATTTTTAACTGATTCACATAAGAACAGAGCATTTTTGAATTTTTTTGTTTTAATTATTTAATTTTAATATTTAAGACATTATTTATATCTACTTTGACTGTTTTAAAATGTACATCATTGTCAGAGATGTTTAGAAATAGTTGAAAAGGTCTTTGCTGTGAAAAAGCCAACAGGGTGATCTGGGAACAGAGGCCCAGGTCCTGCCACTTCAGGCCTATCAGCAGCTCAAGGACACAGCAGCAAAGGCTGAGGTTCGTTTGGATCTGTGCTGGCAATAAAGTTTAATATGGCAGGCTGGGTTGAGCACATTCGATAGGTTCAATAGTTTCAATTTAATGTCAGAGAAATATTTACACTATACATCCTGAAATTCTTTTACTTCGCAAACCTCCACAAATGCAGAGGAGTATCCCAAAGAATGAATGACAGTTAAATGTTGGAACCTCAAAGACCGCCTCCCGGTCCCCCTCCCATGCATAAGCAGCAGCAAAGCAACAACCCCTTCCCCTCCCCCACCAGCAAAAAAGCATCTGGCTTGTTATATTGCTAGAAAAAATATTTTAAGCTTGAATTTCCTTCTCTTCAAATCACAGAGCACTTTTCACTTTTAAAGATCACCATTTTTCCCTCATGAATGATTTTGTGTCTACTTGTCCGACATTATGTACATTATGTGGAAAAGGTGAAAACTTACAGGAAAAAGTACTTACTTTCTCATGTCTCACAAACACAAGCATATTTTTCTTGTAGTAAGAAATATCAAATTACTTTTGTGGCCATCTCATTACCTTTGGAGGATGTGAAAATTTGCAGGCCTTTGCTAGTAACCAAGAGTAGATAACTGATTTATCAAATTAGTATGTGGTTTGGAAACTGAACTGTGGTGGACAGAAGGGCTCGACAATGGGTGGTCAAAATTGCCTAACACGTCACCAGCACCAACCTACCCACCATCAAGGACATGTATGCAGAAAGATGCCAGTAATAGACCGGTAATATCATGAAAGATCCCACCCACCCTGCTTGTGGACTTTTTGCCCCACTCCCATCAGGGCAGAGGTGACACGACTATAAAAGACAGGACAACAAGATCAAAGGCAGACTCGAATCGCAAACTATCAGACTGATCAACACTTATTAACACGCCCCAGCAGCCCCCACCACCACTAAATGCACATTAGCTAGCATCACTATATGTGTGTACAGTCAATTTATGTAACAGTTACTTATAGATTATGTTCTATATGATAGCTTTTTTTGTTTTTTATTGTGTACTCTATGCGTATTTTGTATTTTTTTGTACGCTGCATCGGATCCAGAGTAACAATCATTTTGTTCTCCTTTATACTCGTGTACAGAAGAATGACAATAAACGATCTTAAATCTTGACATAAGTCCTCCTATGGCTGAAATACCTTATGTTTATCTGTATTGATTGTCCCATTTTGTCAGGAGGAATGTATCTAATTTGAAATACATTTAAAGGTTAAAGGCCTATTAAAATTTAAAACATTACTTACAATGCCAGTAAAGTTACGTTTCAGTAAAGAAAGTACAGTGCCTTAAATCTTCATAAATTGAAAGGTTTGCAAAGAATTGGAATGGTATTTCCATTGACAAAAGTTTGAGGCATTAAGAATTCAATGAAGCTTAGAGTTATTGCCCCTGTTTATATAAAGAAATTATCATAAGTTAATGAATTCATGTTTTTCTCTGACTAGTTGAAATTTGATTTTAGATTAGAACAATATTAATTCTACATTTTAAAGCTCTTCTATTGAGGTTATTGCACTAACTTTCCCTCAATTGCTGAATGGTCTGTTTATCAATCCTAAGAAAAAACAAGTTCCTTCATTTTTGTTTGGTTCAGATAATATCAGACTCTTCTGGAAAGCACAGTGTTTTAATCATAGAATTTTAAATTAATAACATGTTCTGTTTGGCGATAGATGCTAGGAATAGTAGAGTTGTATAATTCACTGGAAATCCGTAATTCTTGATACAATGTAGTTTAGTTACACCATGTGTTTGGTTTGACTCCTAATCTTAATCCTTTAGGAGGCATGTGGACATTTTTAATTGTATTCATCCTGTGGTGCAGAGACATGCTATCATTCAGTATGACTATGTCAAAGACCACTGTGTCATTATGCAGAATCTATTTGGCCAAAAAGAAATTTTCAATTGGCTTTGTTACTCTTGATTTATTGTTCTAAAGTTAGCAGAGAAACATAAAAATGCACCTTTTACTGTGGCGTACATTTGGCCATTATAATAGTTGAAAGTTTTTGTAATGAAAGTTATATATTGATGACAAGAACTAAGCACATAGTACAACGCACAAACTACAAAGCCCATTCCCCATCACACCAGCTCCTCTTGTTCTTTTTCCTTTGACAATACCAATTTGTCCTACATTTCTCCCTCACCAGGCATATCAGGGTTGAGACACATTTTAAATTACATAAAAGCCAGCATATGTCACAAATGAACACGCACAAAGCATTGGCTGTGCTCACGTAGGTGTCAAGGCCACATACTGAGGTGTTTAATAAAAAGAAAAGGAGTTATTTATTACTTTTGACCATCTGATAAACCTATATGCTGGCTTAAAAATGAAACCACAGGGGAAAATACTCTGATATTTTTGTTTTATCTTTGGTTTATTTGAGTTCCATAAGATTGTGTACATTAAAAATTTTTAGAGATCAGAAAAGGGTGATACAAGTAAAATAAAATTCCAGCACGATCCACCTGGATGGTACTGTTACTCTGTGTTTGTGGATAGTATACTTCAAGTCATTTGTTATAGAAGTGGTGCTGTTGATAGATATCTAGTGGAGGATGCAACAAAAAGAAACTGAATTTTTTTGTTTGCAAAAAATAATGTATGCATTTATAACAAATTAAAATGTGAAAAAAGACATTTCCAGGGATCGTGACTACATGGAATGAACTGCCAGAGGAAGTGATAGAGGCAAGTAGAATCACATTGCTTTAAAATAGATTTAGAAGGTACATGATAGGAAAGATTTAGAGCAGGAGTCCATGGACCCCTTGCTTAATGGTATTGGTCCATGGCATAAAAAAGGTCGTGAATCCCTAATTTAGAGGAACAAACTCAGGCAAATGGGACTAGCTTAGGTAGACATTCTGAATGGCATGGTTGAGTTGGGCAAAGGGGCCTATTTCCATGATGTGTAACTCTATACATTTTCTTCTGAAATGCTATACTGAAAAAGTTCCTTTCACAAATTTATAGTGCATGAAGTTTATTCCACTGCTTCCTGGTGATTTCATTCCCAACAATTTCCCATTAATACAACAGAGGGAGAAAGTAACAGAGCCTGTGGGATGAAATCCAGTATACTTTCAACTCCAGAAAGTGATTATATGGGTAGGTGTTGGAAGTCATTGAGGCGCAGCTCGTGCTTTTTCACCAATTAAAACTAAACATTGACGTCCCCTTTATTTTCTTAACCCTTACCTCCTATGTAACTTGAAATATTTTTGTTTTCTAAGTTTACCAATTCTAATCAAAGTCATTTATTTGAGATATGAACTGTGTTTCTCTCCATGGATGGTGACTGAGCTCCTGAGTATATCCAGTTTTTCCATTTCTGATATCTGGATTAAATTCCATTTGCCATGGTTCTCTTAAATATCAGGTGGTTAGTTTCTTCCTACTGTCTATTGCTCTCCTCCTCACTGTCAACCATGTGCAGGGACAGATGGCCATGACTGAGGCCAGTGGAAGATCAGCCCCAGTATTCTACATGATGAGAGGGCATACAGGAGTGAGATATGCCAACGAGTGGATTGGTGTCGCAGCAACAACCTGGCACTCAGCGTCAGTAAGACGGAAGAGCTGATTGTGGACTTCAGGAAGGGTAAAATGAAGGAACGCATACCAATCCTTATAAAGGTATCAGAAGTGGAGAGAGTGAGCAGTTTCAAGTTCCTAGGTGTCAAGATCTCTGAGGATCTAACCTGGTCCCAATATATCCATGCAGTTATAAAGAAGGCAAGACAGCGGATATACTTCATTAGGAGTTTGAAGAGATTTGGTATGTCAACAAATACACTCAAAAACCTCTATGGTTGTACCGTGGAGAGCATTCTGACAGGCGGGCGGTGGGGGCTACTGACAGGACCGAAGGAAGCTGCAGAGGATTATAAATTTAGTCAGCTCCATCTTGAGTACTAGCCTACAATGTACCCAGGACATCTTTGAGGAGCAGTGTCTCAGAAAGGCAGTGTTCATTATTTTAGATCATTACGTTTTTGTCTTGCTAGATTGTGATCTGCTGCCATTCATTAATGATTAAAAATTAAATGACTGAGCATTTGATAGTGAGCATAGATTTGAAAATTATGATAAAATGTATCAAGTGTTCTCTTAAAATGTGTTGTGGCATGGTCAGTAAGTGGACACTGGTTGATCAGCACTGCCTATATCCTATGATTTGGACTTATTTATAATCTAATGTGTATGTAAAGGGATCTCTTAAACTAGGACTACTCTGACAGATTTGTTGGATATGGAGATACTGGAACATCCTAGGATGAGGTGACTATGGGTTGGGAACAATCTCTGGTTCTTGAATTTCTAGATTTGGACTTTGTGTCTATGATTTATGATAAATCTTAAAAATCATAGAGAGGTTTTAGAGCAATCTAAAACCTACTAAACTGGGTGGCAGTGTGACATGCGAAGAGGACGTTAGGAGAATACAGGGAGACTTGGATAGGCTGGGTGAGTGGGCAGATACTTGGCAGATGTCATTCAATGTGAATAAATGTGAAGTTATCCACTTTGGAAGCAGGAACAAGAGGGCAGAGTATTGTCTGAACGGTGTAGAGTTAGGTAAGGGAGAAATGCAAAGAGACCTAGGAGTCCTAGTTCACCAGTCTATGAAGGTGAATGAGCAAGTGCAACAGGCAGTGAAGAGGGCAAATGGAATGTTGGCCTTTATTACAAGGGGAATTGTGTACAAGAGCAAGGATGTCCTTTTGCATTTGTACAGGGCCCTGGTGAGACCACACCTAGAATATTGTGTACAGTTTTGGTCTCCAGGTTTAAGGAAGGACATTCTGGCAATTGAGGAAGTGCAGCCTAGATTCACTAGGTTGATTCCTGGGATGGCAGGGCTGTCTTACGCAGAGAGATTGGAGAGATTGGGCTTGTACACGCTGGAATTGAGGAGATTGAGAGGGGATCTGATTGAAACGTTTAAGATAATTAAAGGATTTGATAGGATTGAGGCAGGAAATATGTTCCAGATGTTGGGAGAGTCCAGTACCAGAGGGCATGGATTGAGAATAAGGGGTCAGTTATTTAAAACAGAGTTGAGGAAGAGCTTCTTCTCCCAGAGAGTTGTGGAGGTGTGGAATGCACTGCCTTGGAAGACGGTGGAGGCCAATTCTCTGGATGCTTTCAAGAAGGAGCTAGATAGATATCTGATGGATAGGGGAATCAAGGGATATGGGGACAAGGCAGGGACTGGGTATTGATAGTGAATGATCAGCCATGATCTCAGAATGGTGGTGCAGACTCAAGGGGCCGAATGGTCTACTTCTGCACCTATTGTCTATTGTCTAATTGAAATCTTATCTGTTAGCATTCTCCTCCCAGCAAATATTCTGTGTTCCATTCTAGGTCAGATTCTCCCCTACCTCTCCATGCTTCAAATATTCTTGGTTTAAACATTTGATGTTCTATTCATGTAATTATCAGCTCACTTGGTCAAGGTATAATTCTAGAACTCTTTAAATGTCATCTCACTCAACATACTGTTGGGCGAAATACCTGCAAATTTTCCAGTTGCATGCCATGCCAGGCTGTGGAGAATATTCTCCCATGTCCCTTTAGAGTCCTAAGAAGCTTTATGACATTTTCAGAAAAGAAAATACCCTTTCAAAGAATATACTTTAAGTTCAAACGATTGCTAATAAATCTGTTTCATCTTCCTGCAGGCTTTAGATAACTCAGGTTGAGAAACTATGATTTGATTTGTTTGCCCCCACTGAGAATTTAGATAATATTTAACTAATATTCATCTTGCCTAATTAATGACAGTGAAGCAACCCTTAGGTGTAGTGACTCACAGGTGTTGTCCACCTAGCTGCCAGATTCACGTTAACAGTTCAGAATAGGTGATGAGCTGTTTGTGACTTAATTATGCATCTTGTTTCAGATAAAGCCAAGCTCTTAATTTAGTTCACATGTACTTTGAATAAAACATGACATTTACATCTTCGTTAGCTTTGGGAATGCTATTATTGCTTAGGTTAATACTGTAGAGGCCACGTGTGCAGTGAGGAATTGACATGACCATTAAGTCCCTTCAAAAAGTGCAAGGGCTTGAAATAAAACTTGTGTGTTAAGAGGTTTGAGAAAGCTACAAAACAACTTATATTATGCATTCAACAGAGAAAACATCCCATTGTGAAAAATTGACCAAATATTTGATTATTAATGGCTTTGAAGATCTTCCTGAAGGAGAGTATCTATGTAGCGACCAGAATTTTAAGGAGAGGCTTCTCAAACTTAGTGTCTTTGTAGCTGAAAGCACTTGAGATGGAGGAAGGGATACTGGATGTGCTTTGTAAAATATATCTGCAAACGATTGTGGAAGTAAAGAAGATTACAGAATCAATAAGAGGAAGGATATGGAGATACTTTTAACATAAGGGTGAGAGATTTAAAATTGAGATGCTACCTACCTGAGAGTTATTATGGGTCAGGAAGCTCATGATTTGAGACATAGGCAGCAATCTTTTGGTTGGTCTCAAGTTTGCAGAGGGTAGAGCAAATAAGGGCAGCCAGGAATGCATTGGAACAGAGGAGGGTTATGAACTAGTTTTAAACTGAGACAGATGCAGAGCCCAGCATGTGTAAAATATTGGAGTTAGCACAGATCTATAGTGCAAAGCTCAACTCATTGTCACATCAGACATAGGGACAGGATTTGAAATTTACTTCACAAAATTAATGTAGTGTTATCTTAGGTTATATTTTTCTTTAATATTTGTCTTTGGGAATTTAAGATTATTTTCATACATTTCCATAGATGTTCATAAATGTGTTTCAGCTGCATTTCTTTTTTGATGTACAGTGTACGGTTCAATTTTTTTTCCAGCTTATTTACTGTTGTTTCACTTTGAGCAGTCAATGAAGTGTGAGAGAGCGAATATAACAGTGGAAGTGTGACATTGAAGGAAATACACATTAAAATAAAACTGCTATATATTAATAGGTTTCTATGCCTGGAACTTATTTAGATTTAATTAATGTTGATGTTATTTTATCCCTTGTCACATAAGGGACCAGTATTTACAGTTAGCAGCAAAAATGTTCCCACTAAGATCGAGTGATTTTGGTGAAAAGAACTTTCCTTTTTTAAAAATATGTGCAATGCTTAATATTTCACCTGTGGAAGAGTTTGCAGTTCCCACCTTGGTCTCACGGATCATTTCAAAACCCATAAACTTAGGGTCATCTTGATTCTGAGGCATTGCCTAAGAAAACAAGATTTCTTTTTAGCATAATCTGACATCTTGCTCAAAATACACCTGGCAAGAAATGAAAAGGCACTTTTACACAGGATTTAGAGGAAATTAGTGAAGTCTGAGGAGTTGTAGTGGAGAATGGCTGTTTTATTACTTCAAGGAGAAGTGGAAGGGATTGTAAATGGTGTCAGCTGGCAGGGGATCATTAGACAGGGGATTTAAAACAATCTAAATTGATTGCTTTGTTATGGGAGCCAGAGCTTGATCAGAAATGAGAAGAATAATGGCCAGATCTGTAATCTGGAGATAAGCAGACATGCTGGGCTGAGGGTTAGAAGAGGTGGAGAAAAAGAAAGGAAAAGGGGAATGACTGTCAGCCACAAGGAAGGGTTGATGGGTTGAATTCATGTCTGTTGACATGTGGGAGAATGGGTGCTGATATGGAGAGGGATCAGATATATATAGGTCACCAGGATGATAAGTGGGGCAACTGGGCAAGGATTGTGAACGGGGGCCGAGTCTAAGTCACTACCCAGTTGGGGTGTGGGTGAAAGGGAATTGCTAAGGAAACAATGGGTAAGTTAAGAGAGTTCTCTGCGAGTCAGATTCCCAGCACCAGCCTCCATTGGCAGGGACCAACACAGAACAGGTCTCCCTTTCATTGTCATGAAGCAAACCTCAGCAATGCTGTGAATACCTGCAATAAAATCTCAGGAGTTCCTGATTAACACGTTACGAATACTTGTATCTTGACTCATTTGTGTTTGTAAATGTCAGTGACAAGGAATATCTGAGTGAAAATTGTGGATATTATCCAAATTGCAATCCATTACTCTACATTTCACTTAGAAATTGTATCACATGAGTGAGTGAGGTTTCCGTTGGTCAGTGTTGACCGTGGATTTTGTGTCCTAGTTGTTTAGATACACCAGCCTGGACAGTACGATATAGAGAACAAGCTGCTGCCCATGTGGCAAGCTTCCCCTCTCCATGCAGCTGATGAAGCCAAAGGAACAGCAAAGACTGGTACAGTTTGGCACCAGCAGCGTTGCAGGAGTTGCCAGTCAGCATTGAACTCAAAGTAGGACTGCGTTTGGGTATCCATCTCCAGATTTATCCCTCGGGGTTTACTCACAAAGTCGTCCCCATGAGTGGGTATAGCTGCAAGGCAGATGAGATCGGAGATTTTCTTCTCCAAGGGGAGCTGTTGACTAAGGCTAGCGAGCTCCATCTGCCTGAGGTGACTGGCCTTTTGGTTCTGCTGGGCTTAGTAGCTAAACCACACGTAAAGGCCAGGAGCTGGACTTGGTTGTCAGAGGCTACTTGAGGCACACCATTGGGAGCATTTAAGAGGTAGTGGGAGCTTGTCCCCATTACCACCCCTTGACATAACAACCTTAAGGAAGTGGAACAAATCATGTTGCTTGTAGCAAGATCCTAATGTGCAAATATGGATTAGTGTAGGTAGACAGGAAGATTAACATGAATGTGATGGGCTGAAGGGCCTGTTTCTCGGCTATATAACTCTATTGCTAAAGTTCTGGTTCTGGTTGTGATTCCCTGTTTTAACATTTTTTAAGTTTGCCTCTAATTAGTTTAACTTTGCCATGCTGTTTCCCCCAGCTGTCGATTTGTGTCTTCCTGCTGTGGGAACATTGTTTTCAAGATTACTGACCACCTGTAGCTTCTCACCTGCCTGAACTCCCTCTGCTTTCTCTGTTGCTACTTCATTTCAAAATTATCCCTGCTCTGAAGGTCAGATTCACTGCTGAATAGCCAGGTGTACTGAATTAACTTTTTTAACATGAAGAACATTACTATATATCATTTAAATATGAAACTTATTATTAATAGCCATGTCAGTTCATGGCATATTGTGAAAAAGCTGGTTTTAAAAGTTTGTAAGGGTACAGAGGATAGAGCAATTAATTTCTTATAAATTATTACCAAACATGCTCTCACACCTGATCCACATAATGTCACGCCCTCTGCCTAAAAGTTCCAGACCTTAATCCTTTCTCTTTCAGTATTGTTGAATCTGAAAATTTCACTGGCAAAAATCTGGTGATCCTTTGAATCCTTCTGTATTTGCATTATAGCAGCTATACTGCTCCCAGACTCTTGCTTGTAATCTGTTCTTAGCGCAATGTGCCCCCAAGTTACAGAGGGGCTGCTTTAATTGCCCATATTAAATTTTTCCGTAATGCACTGTTTTTCCCTGTTAAATGTTATATTATAAATGGCAGTGATTTCCTACAGAACATTTTCTCACAACAGTGATGCCCCTGCATATACATAGTCTTTTGGCAAAGGAATTATGATGTTATTGTAGGAGAGAAAGGTTTTTTTTGTTTTAATTGAGTAGAAATGGATGTTTCAGAAAGTGTAATTGCGTCGATAGAAGAAATTACCTTGTAGTTTCCGAAGCAAATCCCTTTAACAAAAACAGAAAATGCTGGAGGAACTCAGCAGGTTAGGAAGCATCTATGGAGAGGAATAAACAGTTGACATTTCATTTGGGCAGCAAAGGAATGGGAAAGAAGCCAAAACAAGGAGGTGGGCAGGGTAGGGGAGGGAGGATGAAGTGAGAAGCTGAGAGGTGATAGGTAGAAGAGATAAAGGGCTGAAGAAGAAAGAAGCTAATAGAAGAGCAGAGGGGACCATGGGAGAAAGGGAAGGAGGAGGGCACCAGAGGGAGTTGATAGGCAGGTTGGAAGAAAAGAAGAGGTAAGAGGGGAGCCAAAGTGGAGAATGGTAAAGAGAGAAGGGAGGAAGGGGCAGAATGTAGCAGAATTTAGAGAAATTGATGTTGCTGGAGTCAGGTTGGAGGCTACCCAGCCGGAATATGAGGTGTTGCTCCTCCAACCTGAGAGTGGCCTCTTGGCAGTAGAGGAGAGTTTGGAATACAAAGTAGAACCTAAATGGGTGGCCACCTAGAAAGCCTTACTTTTGGGAACTACTTAAATCCCTTTAAGTAGTTCGCAGCAATATGCAATTGTTGTCCTTAGTAAACTAGTTCAATCTTTTTACATTTTACACAAGTTCAGTAAGAGCAATTTTTTATTGTGCATATCAAATTCTTTGGTATTTGATTTCTGAATTCTTTAAAGGTGAATTTCGGTTTCCTGAAATACTGTATGTGAAAGTACAGTGTACACTGTACTACATTTGGAAAACCCTGTACTCCTGGGTCATAATGCACTACTTATTGCTTCCAAATCCCATCTTTTCCTCTTGTTTCTACCACATATCTGTGATACCATTCTCAGTACTTTCTCACCCTTGCTCATTGGCCAGTTACACCTGGAATCCATCCACCCAATGAATGAAAATCCACTTTTCCAGTTTCTAAACATTTGACTATGTC
This sequence comes from Hypanus sabinus, assembly GCF_030144855.1. Lineage (NCBI taxonomy): Eukaryota > Metazoa > Chordata > Chondrichthyes > Myliobatiformes > Dasyatidae > Hypanus > Hypanus sabinus. Next base: position 25,763,248 of record NC_082714.1, on the reverse strand, counting down.
AAAGGTCTTATATTTACAAAGACCAAGACATCAGCATCTCTCTGCCCCTAAACATGAACACATGCCAATTCTTCAGCTTCCTAGGATCTCTTTGCCAAGTCTATAAATTCAAAAAAATGCCTATTAAATGGTTTCACTCACTGTAATCTGAAACACATTTGAAGCTAACTTCCTGTATTTCTTAGATTTTCAAAACAGACAAAGGGAAGTAGGTATAATCTCGGTGGATGCTGAATAATCAAAGCTATTAATTTATAACCTGTATTAAATATGGAAGTATTTTATGATACAAATTCAAAAATACAATAAAAATGCATTAATTGCAGTAAGAATATTAGCATATAGGTTGCCCGTTAATCAGTGATCCTGATAATACATTCTGCAGTATATCACACAAAGTAATATGTTTCTGCATTTGCTAACAAAAGTATCATCAAAAGTTTTAAATATTCATCAGATCTTTGTAAGATTCTATAAGATCTACATCTTATGGTCTTAGAGAGGGATAATAAATCAGCCATGATAGAATGGCAGAGCAGATTTGATGGGATGAGTGGCCTAATTCTGCTCCCATGTCTTATGGTCAGATTTCACACTTTCAATGACTGAATAGTTATAATTGCAAAGGATAGGCATGTCATTCACTTCAAGGTTGAAACTAATATCCCCTGGCAATCTGTGATATAGTTTTATCAAACCATGCTCTGAATTCACTTGCCTGAATTTATAAACTATGGCCTTGAAATGACAGGGATTTGGCTTAAGCAGTGGAATAATCTATTTGTGCATTGCATTGTGCCATGCTTCTGGCCTCAGAATACAGTGAATTGTTGACTTACTGTGAGGAGAAAGGGAATAATCCATTTATTTCTGGTTGATTTTGTAAAAATAGATATTCTGCTCACATTCATCAGTGTTGCCAGTTCATTAGGTACAAGAAAGGATAGAAAATCAGTCCCAGTTTAGACCATTGGGAATTCACAAAGTACATTTGTCCAGGAATTTTTGACTAAGGACCAGTGAGAATCAGGGGCGTTATATTGCAACAATGTACGAGTGCTATTTAACCTTCAAAACTTAGATAATGAAAAATTTCTCTGTGTTTTCTACCACTTAACCCATGTGTTATCTTGGCATCTGAACATTATTTAAGAGAAATTACTCAGTTTCTCAACAATGCATGTTCTGGTGCTTTGCAAGTGATATTGGACTTTTACAGTTTTTTTTTTGATTTGCGATTTATTTATTCAGGTATGCAGAATTCTAGTTCATATTTTACATCAGTTTTCATTCCTCTGTTTTCTCTTTTTCCGTTTAACTACCTACTTTGTGAGAATTTCAAAAAATCCTTGCTGGGATGGTACTCCTCTTTCACGAAGTATATCAGGGGAAAATGAGATATTTGCAAAGTAATCAACAGAGCAGGATCACTCTGTTCCTCCAACAGATCATACAGGTGCATGGTGGCCCAATCTGCTGCACCCACTGACCTTTTATATCTCAGGTTAGAGACAATTTTATCAGGTGTACTTTCCCATGCAGCATTGTCACTGTTTGGGATTGTAATTGCAATTTGCATATCTTGTTGTGAAAATACATGTGTTATTAAGGTGTTGGAAATTTAAGGAATATGTTTTTTTCAATGGCACCTCTTTAAATCTTTGAATTTTCCTTGCAGGAGGGCAGAACAGCAGGTGCATAGAAACATCATTCTTTCCAAGTAGCGCGTGCACTTTCTTGGAATTATATTATTGTTTCTTCATGTCTCTGTATCAAATTCCTGGAATCCTATCTGAGAAGATTGTGGAAATGTATTTACCACCTTCTCAAAAGTAGATAGAGATGGGCAATATATTTTACTCAAGCCAAACTTACAGGCTGTGATGTTTATTTATGCTCCTCTTACATCATGTGCATGTGCGTAACGTGCACTGATGAAACAAGGACTTCAGAAACCTCATGACCTCAGCATAGATAATTGGGTTTTTGGATTAAATTCCTTCTCATACACACATCAGTGTTACAACACATAAAAGAATTTGGTTTGGTTGCAAAAAGTCTAGGAAGTCCTAAAGTGATTAAAAAGAAAATGGATAAGGATGGAGCATGTTAATTGTAATAGGATTAGGAATGATGGGGTTAAGAGCTGCTGAGAAATGAAGAAAACAAGCTACTGGTGGAGGATAAGTAAATAGCAGAGATAATGGTCAATGATTTGACATGGCAGGGTGCCTACCTATACCTGCTGTTAGTTAGATTTGTCCTTCCTCATTTAGGATTTGAATAGTTTTGTGAGGTAAATTACCAAAAGTACAAGCAGATTACCAAGAGGGAAATAATGCACTGGGTACCTGATTACACAGGGGAAGTAGCTGTGAAACATCACAATCAGTTGGATTGAAGGATTGTAAAATTAATAGCACAAAGACTATGAAAGAAGTGCAAATTGGAGAACAACCAGGAAAAAGATATCTGGAAGGAAAAAGGCTGGAAGAAAAATAATTATTTTCTTTATAAACTCTTCAACACAAATTGAAATGTGAAGGAATAAGATGCCACACTCCTCAAGGCAGAAGATGGTTGTCAGGCAGTATCTGTGGAAAGAGAAACAAAGGTAATATTTCTGGTTGATGACCTTTCATCAGAATTGCAGTTAACATCACAGAGTAGATTATTATTTAAACAAATGACTGTATAGACATAGGTAAAATGTAAAATCCAGTCTACACAAGGATCTCGAGGAAAAAGTGGAGAATGATTATAATTTATGCCACTTTGAAGTTCTGGGAGAGGGTGCTAAAAAGATAAAAATGCCAGGATTTAAAGGAAAATGTAAATAGTAATACATTTGTCAGCTTCTTTAAAACCAAAAGATAAAAATGATTTCATCAACCAATTGACAAAACTTCAAATAGGCTTTTGATGTTGATGTTAGCTGTAAAAGAGGCATATATTATTCAAGGACTGACCAAAAAATCTACTAAATTCTTGGAAGCAGGCAACTGAAAGCCTTAGAATTGATTTTTATAACTTATTTCTCTACTGGATGTGGAAGTCATTGTCTAGGCTAGCATTTCAACTATAACCCACCCAACAAACAGCTCTCTCCAAAAACTCCCTTCTAGGAAGTGTTTTAGGGCTATTAAAGCAAAAATTTCACACCAGCTTAAAAATTTCTTCCCCCAGACAGTTCACCTGATGAACCATTCTAGTTAGCCTCCCCAACCCCCTTTCTCTTACTACTTCAGTCACTGCATTGCACTGTAAACACTTGAAAACACCTTTTATATTGTGAATACATGCTGGTATTTATGTACTTATGCATATATTATTCCATATCTGTACCTCTAACTTTATTTTTAAGTGTTTCTTATTCCTTGTATGTTATTTTTTATATGTTGAAGGTAGTTTTTTCTCTTATTTCACGTCAACACTTTCCTAACACGGGCCATCAGTTAATTAGGGCAGCTGCTTATTTGGGCCAAATCTAAAAGAACAAAAACTAATCAAGAAAATAGTCAAGATTCCTTTTGTTTATTTGGGACACTATGCACTTAATTAGGGCAGGAGACTGTTGCCAAACAGTTTCTTATCCCCAGGGTTCTGAAATAGGGGGCCGAAGAGATTTTGGAGGCATTACTTATGATATTTCATAAATGACTAGATTCTGGCATGGTTCTAGAGGACTGGAAAATTGCAAATGTCACTCCACTCTTTAAAAGAGAGGGAGGCAGGAGAAAGGAAATTGTAGGTCAGTTAGCCTGACTTCAGTGGTTGGGAAGATGTTGGAGTTGATTGTTAAGGATGAGATCTCTGGGTGTTTGGAGCACATGATAAAATAGGCCAAAGTCAGCATGGTTACCTTAAGGGGAAATCTTGCCTTTGAAATTCTTTGAGGAAATAACAAGCAGGATAGGCAAAGGAGAATCAGTTGATGTTGTGTACTTGGATTTTCAGAAGGCCTTTGACAAGGTGCCTCACATAAGGCTGCTTAACAAGTTAAAAGCCTATGGTATTACAGGAAAGATACTTGCATGGATAGAATGTTGGCTGATTGGTAGGAGGCAAAGAGTGGTAATAAAGGGGGCCTTGTTGACTGCCAGAGACTAATGGTGTCTGCAGAGGTTGGTGTTGCGACCGTTTCTTTTGATCTTGTACGTCGATGATTTGGATGATGTAATTGATGGGTTCGTCACTAAGTTTGTGGATGAATTAAATATGGGTGGAGGGGTAGGTAGTGTTGAGGAAGCAAGGCTGCTGCAGAAAGATTTAGATAGGTGAAGAGAATGGGCAAAGAAGTGGCAGGTGGAATAGTGTTGGGAAGTGTATGGTCATGCACTTGGTAGAAGGAACAGAAGCACATGCTATTTTCTAAACAGACAGAAAATTCAAAATTCTGAGGCGCAAAGCAACTTTGGAGTCCTCGTGCAGGAATCCCTAAAGGTTAACTTATAGATTGAGTCCATGCCGAAGAAGGTAAATGCAGTGTTACCATACATTTTGCAAGGATTAGAACATAAATGTAAGGATGTAATTGTGAGGTTTGGAGTATTATGAGCAGCTTGGGCCTCTGGATGTGCTGACATTGGAGAGGTTCAGAGGAGGTTTTCAAGAAAGATTCTAGGAGCAAAATATTGATAGTATGAGGGGTGTTTGATAGCTCTGGACTTGTACTCACTGGAATTCAAAAGAATAAGGGAGATCTCATTGAACCCTATTGAATGCTGAAAGACATAGATAGGGAGGATGTGGAGAGAATGTTTTCTAACATGGGAGAGTCTAGTACCAGAGGGCACAACCTCAATAGAAGGACATCCATTTAAAATGGAGATGAGGATGAATTTCTTAAGCCAGGAGGTAGTGAATCTATGGTATTCATTGCCACAGGTGGTTCTGGAGGCCAGGTCATTGGGTGTATGTAAGACAAAGGTGGATAGGACCTTGATTAGTCAGGGTGTGAAGGTTACAGGGAGAAAACAGGAGAATAGGATTGCAAAGAAAATTGGATCAGCCATGATGAAATGGCAGAGCAGACTTGATGGGCTGTATGGTCTTATGGTCTAGCTATGCCAGCTGGTGGTGTAGTGACATCGGCATTGGACTTCAGGATGAGTGGTTCTGGGTTCGAGTCTTGCTGGCTCCTTGCATGCTTTCCATCTGTGCTGGATTGAGTGTCAAGCTAGCAACTCAGCCTCATAAAACAGACAAATGCTAAAGACTCAGCAAGGTTGTCATCTGATGCACCAGTAAGGTGCGGGAGGATATTATTATTATGGTCTAACTAGTGTCATTTGCATGGTCATGAGACACTTCACTGAGCTTAGAACAAACAGTTTTCAGCTAATGTTAGTTGCGAGTGTTTCTGTTCAAAATACAGTGAGCCTGATACGTGGTGAGAAATAAGCAGTAAGACAATTTAGAACCACTTCACTCATTGCGTTTCCAAGCATTCAGTCCTGGAGATGCCAGAAAAGACCAAGACTGAAAATGTAACATTTCACTACTTCAGCGAGTTAGGAACTATGAAAACATAAGCATCTTGAATGTTATAATGAAAATGAAGATTTGGAGGATGCAATCATTGAAAGCATTGTATGAAGCAGTCCACTATATACTAAGTGCCTGCATTGATTTTGTGCATTTGCAGTCAATAAAAGGAATGTAGCAGCATACAGGTCCACTGGATGAATCCCTCTGTTGATAAAAATTAGGAAAGAATACACAGTTTTATCACACTGTAGTAGTATTGATGGTGTTCTAACTTGTTCTGTATTTCATTTAAATGCATAACTTCTTACTCATTTAAAAGGTAGTTTGTATGTTTTATACCTCTTTAACTATTAACATGAAACTACGGCTAATTGGGCAGTGGCTTAACTGGGCCAAAATGTACTCGTCCCAATGTGACCCAATAAACCGGAATCTGCTGTATATGTAAATGTTCTATGACAAATGAACTTGATCCAAGATCTTTGATATATTACCTGCCCACTGCAGAAATAATGTTGACATTGTGTGATTTGCACGGTTCACAAGCTAACCTTGCAGTACAGCAGGCTGAATTTCAGCTACAGTGTTCAGATGCTGGAGGATTCCTGTTTGTGCTGGAACACAGTGACATCAGCCAGTAGTTGCTGCGTTAACATTGGATCAATGACAGTGTCTCAGGTATTATCAGATGATCCGTGTCACCATGTTGGCTCTTGTGTCCAGAAACAAGTTAGAACTTACCAAGTAGCTTACCAAAGTCCTGCTCTGGTCCTTTTGCAACCATATTGTCCTAAAATAGAGGGTTGTGTTGTACCAGTCTGGAAACAAGCAGACAACTGTGATAGAGCAGGCCATGAGGTTGCTTCAGTATTGACTGCTTCTTCAGCATGGATTTGTTCTATCAGTGCAAAAAATATGACCGATTGCTTCTACCCAATGTACGTTAGCAGCTTGTTTCTCCTCACCAGAAGGCAACAGTGAACAAGTACAAAAGTATGATTAGCTTGAAGAAAGTAGAAGCAAACAAAACATGCCTTTCCCCCACCCCTGTGTGGTCGACCACTACAAAAAAACGCCTGGATGCCTGGAGTTACACAGGCAATGATGGGGCATAAAGTAGATGATGGGTAGACAACCGCGGCAGACAAGGGAAGCTTAAGGACTGCATAAAAGCCAAGGAAAGGGCATATAATGTAACAAAAGTGAGTGGGAAGTTGGATGATTGGGAAGTTTATAAAATCCAACAAAAAGTAAATAAAAAAGGTCATAAGAAGGGAAAGGATGAAATATGCAAGCAAACTAGCCAATAATATAAAGAGGATACTAAATGTTTTTTTCAGTTTATATAAAGAGTAAAAGGGAGGTGAGAGTTGGTATTGGACCACTGGAAAATGATGCTGATGAAGTAATAATGGGGGACAAAGAAATAGCAGATGAACTTAATAAGTACTTTGCATCAGTCTCCACTGTGGAAGACACTAACTGTGTGCCAGAGGTCCATGAGAGTCAGGGAACAGGAGTGAATGCCATTACTATTACAAAGAAAAAAGTGCTCGGCAAACTCAAAAGTCTTAAGGTGGATAAGTCATCTGGACCAGATGGACTATGTCCCAGAGTTCTGAAAGGAGTTGCTGAAGAGGTAGCAGATGCATTGGTTATGATCTTACAAGAATCACTTGATTCTGGCATGGTTCTGGAGAACTGAAAGATTGCAAATATCACTCCACTCTTTAGAAGGGAGGAAGGCAAAAGAAAGGAAATTATAGGCCAGTTAGCCTAACCTCAGTGGTTGGGAAAGGGTTGCATCCATTATTAAGGATGAACTTTCGGGGTACTTCAGAATCAGGTTTATTATCACCGGTATGTGACGTGAAATTTGTTAACTTAGCAGCAGCCCTTCAATGCGATACATAATCTAGCAGAGGAAAAAAAATAAAATTAAAGAAAATAATAATAAATAAACAAGTAAATAAATTAAGTATATTTAACAGATGTTTTAAAATGTGCAAAAACAGAAACACTGTATATTTTTTTTAAAAAAGTGAGGTAGTGTCCAAAGATTAAATGTCCATTTAGAAATCGGATGGCAGAGGGGAAAAGCAGTTCCTGAATCGCTGAATGTGTGCCTTCAGGCTTCTGTACCTCCTACCTGATGGTAACAGTGAGAAAAGGGCGTGCCCTGGGTGGTAGAAACATAAAAACATAGAAAATCTACAGTACAATACAGGCCCTTCGGCCCACAAAACTGTGCCCAACATGTCCTTACCTTAGAACTGCTTAGGCTTACCCATAGCCCTCTATTTTTCTATGCATCCATCCAGGAGTCTCTTAAAAGACCCTATATCATGTCCGCCTCCACCGGCAGCCCATTCCGTGCACTCGCCACTCTCTGAGTAAAAAACTTACCCCTGATGTCTCCTCTGTACCTACTTCCAAGCACCTTAAAACTATGCCCTCTCGTGCTAGCCATTTCAGCTCTGGGAAAAAACCTCTGACTATCCACACGATCATTGCCTTTCATCATCTTATACACCTCTCTCAAGTCACCTCTCATCCTCCATTGCTCTAATGAGAAAAGGATGAGTTCACTCAACTTATTCTCATGCCTGCTTCTCGATCCAGGCAACATCCTTGTAAGTCTCCTCTGCACCCTTTCTATGGTTTCCATGTCCTTCCTGTAGTGAGGCAACCAGAACAGAGCACAAGTGGATTCTGACCAGGGTCCTATATAGCTGCAACATTACCTCTCAGCTCCTAAACTCAATCTCACGATTGATGAAGGCCAATGCTCCATATGCCTTCTTAACCACACAGTTAACCTGCGTAGCAGCTTTTGTGTGCCTTATGGACTCGGACCCCAAGATCTCTCTTAGAGGTCCTTAATAATGGATGCTGACTTTCTGAGACACTGCTCCCTAAAGATATCCTGGGTACTCGTAGGCTAGTACCCAAGGTGGAGTTGACCAAGTTTACAAACTTCTGCAGCTTCTTTCGGTCCTGTGCAGTCACCCCTCCATACCAGATAGTGATTTAGCCTGTCAGAATGCCCTCCATGGTACAACTATAGAAGTTTTTGAGTGTATTTGTTGACATGCCAAATCTCTTCAAGCTCCTAATAATGTATAGCTGCTATCTTGCGTTCTATATCGATATGTTGGAACCAGGTTAAATCCTCAGGCATCATGACATCCAGGAACTTGAAGCTGCTCACTCTCTCCATTTCTGGTCCCTCTATGAGGATTGGTATGTGTTCCTTCGTCTTACCCTTCCTGAAGTCCACAATCAGCTCTTTCGTCTTACTGACGTTGAATGCCAGGTTGTTGCTGTGGCACCATTCCACTAGTTGGCATATCTCACTCCTGTATGCTCTCTCATCACCACCTGAGTTTCTACCAACAATGGTTGTATTGTCAGCAAATTTATAGATGGTATTTGGTTATGCCTAGCCACATGTGTCTACAGAGAATAGAGCTGTGGGGTCGAGGTGTGCCAGTGTTGATCATCAGCGAGGAGGATATGTTATCACCAGTCCGCACAGATTGTGGATTTCTGGTTAGGAAGTCGAGGACAGCTAACAACAATAATAAATTGAAGACTAATAATAACGTAAGTCAAAGTCAGCAAGATTTCTGTAAAGGGAAATCTTGCCTGACAGATCTGTTAGAGTTCTTCGAGGAAGTAACAAGCAGGATGGATAGAGGAGAAACAGTGGATGTCTTTACCTGGACTTTCAGAGGCATTTGAGAACGTGCCACACATGAGGTTGTTTAACAATATAAAATCCCATGGCCTTACAGGAAAGATACTGTCAATATTTGATGCACCATCAATAACTCTGAGACATAAGGCGAGATATCGGCTTTTATTGACTGAAGAAGGAACCAGCAGTGAGTGACCATCATATCACATCCTGGAGAATGAGGCAGAGGATCAGACCTCGATCACCTTTATACAGGGGTCTGTGGGAGGAGCCACAGGAGCAGTCAGAAGGGGGCGTGTCCCGACAGGCACATAGTTCACCACATTCACCCCCCCCTTTGTTTGAAAGAGTCCCCATGTGGCGAAGTTTCTTGCAGGTCAAGTCTATCAGGTGGTCGAATCTGTCACTGCGATCTACGTAGCACCGGCTGTGATTGCACCAATGCCGGCAACATTGGTGATTGCACAGGAGACGGAGGTTGTGCTGGTTCCAGCTCATGCATGTGCGAGGCACCTGGTATATATGTGTCATGAGGAGTCCATGTAGGGCCTGGTGAGTGCGGTGTCACCTCGGGTACAGGGTTCATAGTTACCGGAGAGTGTTCGGGGTAGTTATCTGCTGCTCCTGCAGGCGCCAGGTCGCGGATGGAGACCGTGTCCTCCCGCCCATCAGGTAAGACCACGTAAGCATACTGGGGGTTTGCATGCAGAAGGTGAACCCTCTCGACCAGTGGGGAGTATTTATTGCTCCTCACATGTTTCCGAAGCAGCACTGGCCCCGGGGACATCAGCCAAACTGGTAGAGTGACAGACTTCCTGGGAAAAGAGAATAGGAGTTCGTGAGGGGGGGGATGGGGCCACCATCCGACCACCTGGGCCCTCCAAGGGCTTGTGCTTGGCTCAATGATCCCCTCCCTGAGCAGCCACTGCACCTCTGACTGAATGAAGGCCCTGTCCCCCGCACTGTACCTCCCGCTTTTAGTCGCCACCAGTTTACAGTCGGGGTCAGGTTGGCGAACAGTGGCGGGGCAGGGACCTTGAGAGTGGAGAGACTGCAAGTGGTGTCGGTAGCGCAGCTGTCGTGTTGGATAGGATGTGTATGTTGCTGTGTGTGTGTGGTCAATAGTGATGAAGTCCCACAGAACTGAGGATTCCGGACAGTGAGTGGTGGGAGGGGCCCGTCATATACCATAGTCACACTTTCGAGATGGCTCTGGAAGTCCAGCCCCAATAGCACAGGTGCGCACAGATTAGGCATGACCAGTAGCGCAAAGTTCCGATATTCTGTGCCTTGCACCACCAAAGTCGCTACACAACCCGCCCGATGTCTGTGGAATGCGACCCAGAAGCCAAATGGATCTTCTGACTTACTGGCCGTGTTGCGAGTCCGCAGCGTTGCACTGTGTCCGGGTGAATGAAACTCGTAGTGCTGCCCGTGTCAAACAGGCATCTAGTCCTGCGCCCCTCCACCCTGATGTCCATCATGGACCTTGCAAGCTGGTGTGGGGCGCTTTGGTCGAGAGTTACAGTGGCCAGAGTTGAATCGCCGTCGGGGTACCCGGTAAGCATATGAGGGTCGGGGGCAGGGCATGCTGACGCCAACAAAGATGGCCGCCCACATCCGGGCATGCAAGATGGCGGCCCCCATGTTTCACCTGCAGCGCTGCACTCCGCTCGCAGTTTAGACTTACAGACCTTGGCGAAATGTCCCCGCTTTCTGCAGCTGGAGCAGGTCGTTTCTCGCGCTGGGCAGCGTTTTCGAGAGTACTTTTTGTGGCCACAGAAATGAGAAAGCACAGGCTTCTGACGGGCCACCGCCGTGGTTGGGTTCAGGGAGCTCATGGAATTGCGACTGGCAGCGGCGATTTCGCTCGCGGGAGCCGGCAGTGGCAGGGTCTGAGGCGTCCACGGAACCGGCGGGGAATCGTGCGACTGGACAGCGTCGGCGCAGTGCAGCGCAGCTTCCAGAGCGTTGGCCGTCTCGATCGCCGAGCGTAAGGTAAGATCGGAGTGTTCCAGCAGCCGCTGGCGCATGTACACTGACCTCAATCCCATCACAAAGGTGTCTCGCACTAGCAGCTCCGCATGTTGTTCTGCCGTGAGTGTCTTGCAGTCACAAGCTCGGACGAGTGTCTGTAGTGCTCGGAGAAACTCGGCGCTCGATTCTCCAGGCCACTGTCGCCGGGTAGCTAAACGATGTCTTGCGTAGGCGGTGTTCACCAGCCGCAGGTACTGTCTTTTGAGGGCGTCCAGTGCCCCTTCGAAGGTCGGCAGGTCCCGGATAATGGAATAAACTTTTGGGGTGACCCTCGAGAGGAGAATTCTGTACATAACGGCAGGGTCAGTCGCACGAGGCTCCGCCAAATACGATTGGAAGCATGCAAGCCAGTGTTCAAAAGCAAGGGCTGCTTCGGGGTCTTGAGGGTCCAAATCCAACCTTTCCGGACACAAAACAGTTTCCATGTTTTAAAACTTCCAGTCAATAAAATTGATGCACCATCAATAACTCACTCTGAGACGTAAGGCGAGATACCGGCTTTTATTGACTGAAGAAGGAACCAGCAGTGAGTGACCATCATACTACATCCTGGAGACTGAGGCAGAGGATCAGACCTCGATCGCCTTTATACAGGGGCCTGTGGGAGGAGCCACAGGAGCAGTCAGAAGGGGGCGTGTCCAGACAGGCACATAGTTCACCACAATATTAGAAGAATGGCTAAAAGGCAGGAGGCAGCAAATGAGAATAAAGGGGAACTTTTTTGGTTGGCTGCCAGTGACTAGTGGTGTTCCTTAGGGGTCAGTATTGGGACCACTACTTTTCATGTTGTTTGTCAGAAATTTAGATAATGGAATTGATGGCTTTGTGACAAAGTTTACTGATAGTATGAAGATAGGTGGAGGGGTAGATGGTGCTGAGGCAGCAATGTGGTTACAGAAGGATTTAGACAAATTAGAAGAATGGGCAAAAAAGTGGTAGAATAAATACAGTGTTGGGAAATGTATGATAATGCATTTTGGTAAAAGGAGCAACAGGGCAGACAATTATCTAAATGGGGAGAAAATTATAACTTGCAAAGGGACTTGGGAGTCCTTATGCAAGATTCCCAGAATGTTGATTTACAGGTTCAGTCTGTAGTAAGGAAGGCAAATGCAATGTTGGCATTCATTTCAAGGGGAATAGAATATAAAAACAAGGAGATAATGCTGAGGCTTTATTAAACACTAGTTAAGCTGCACTTGGAGTATTGTCAACAGTTTTGGGCCCCATATCTCAGAAAGGGTGTCATTGGAATGAGTCCAGAGGAAGTTTATGGGGATGATTCTGGGAATGAAGGGATTAACATATGAGGAGTGTTTAACTCCTGTGGGTCTGTACACTAATCGGATTTTAGAAGAATCCGGGGGCAGGGGGATGTCATTGAAACCTACCAAATGTTGAAAGGACTGGATAAGGTGGATGTGGAGAGGATGTTTCCTGTGGTGGGGGTGTCCAGAACTAGAGGGCACAGCCTGAAAATTGAGGGCTGACTCTTTAGAACAGAGGTAAGGAGGAATTTTTTTAGCCAAAGAGTATTGAATCTGTTGGATGTTCTGGAACAGACAGCTGTGGAAGCCAAGACTGTGGATATATTTAAAGCAAAATTTGACAGTTTCCTGATTGGTCTGGGCATCAAAGGTTATGGTAAGAAGGCAGGAATATGGGGCTGAAAGGGATCCAGGATCAACCATGACGGAACAGAGGAGCAGACTTGACGAGTTGAATGGCCCAATTCTGCTCCTATGACTTGTGGTCTTATAACTATGCTCCTAAATTCAATTGAGGTAAATTAAATAACACAGGTAATGCACAACAGAAACACATTGGCATTTGGTGCTTAGCTAACATACAGGTATTATTTTTGACTGCTAGACTTAATATCTCTGTCTGTGTCCTAATAGTGTGAATTTGCAATTGAGGATTTATAACCTTAAGGATCTATGGCATAATAGCAAAGTAATCATAAATCAAATGTCTTCTAAATTGAGGAATACCCTGTGTAACATGCTACATTCTGTAACAGACAACAATTTAAACAATTTCTTCAGTCACTCATCATGTGGCAGATTTTATGCAGGTCATTTTAACTTCAAAATTAGTTGGTTTGGTTTGGCAGGAACTTAAATGTTTAAATTCTCAAACAGGACCCGTGTTGTCTCAAACCATACCTACCTTTGGTTGTAACGGAAGGTGAACAAGTAGCAGTTGACCAACATGCACTCAAAAGGGAGGGTAGGTAATTAAAATCTTTTGAGGGAGGTTGCATGCCTTCATGCTAATATGTTTTCCAGTTTTAGACTGGGTTGGCTGAGCTTTGGGGATCTCAGCAGATAATAGAACAAAATGGCTGCATTAGAAACACAAATACCCTTTGAACCACCAGAAGTAGGTCTCTTGCACTTCTACAATCTCATCTGACCATCTCTACAATGCCCACATGCCAGGACTTGCCTCTCTCTGTATTGTCACTCTATTCATGATGCCCAGTAAGCCCATCTGCTTCTGTTCCAAATCCTTCCTCAGCCAATGGGCAACCAAGCCTTTCAGTTTGACTGGGTTCATGGCAGGGAATGTACCAGTTAAACATCAGAGTTAAGGGAACCCTTGTTTGCAGATTTCCCCACTGTAATTCCTGCCTCTAGCTGTAATACCTGTTCTGGTGCATTTGAGGCACCAGCACTGTGTTTTGAAATGAAAGCAGGCCATTTTAGAGCTTTGATATTACTTTAATTTCATATTGTTCATTTGAACATGTTGCTGTTAGGTAGAATGCTCAATTGCATAAAACAGAGATGATATTGAGATGCAGAGCCATTTGGTGAAACAAAATATGCAAAGTTAAACAATCATTAGTCCTTTCCATTTGTATTATTTTTGTGTTGAGAGAAGATAATGCAAAACCTTTAAACTGTCTTCAACACTGCATGTTGATTTTCATTATCTTGAATATGACGGTATACTATTGCTGAATGTAGATCATTACAAAGTGCAGACTGTTGTTCTCGATAACAGCATGTTTTTTCTGCTATAAAGTGATAAATTATCTGGTTCCCTTGTGCATAGCTTCTCCGTGATTGAAGACGCAGTTTCGGTTCTTTTACGAAGCATGTAATTGAGAAACAAAATAGTATCTCTATCAGCACCTACATGACTATTCACCATTTGATTTTGTGTCATGGCAGGTTTACATCCGGATCAAAGATGATGAATGGAATGTGTACAGGAGATACACTGAATTCAGAGCACTTCACAATAGACTACGGACCAAATTCCCTACAGTGAACACTTTTCATTTCCCACCGAAAAAAGCTATTGGAAACAAGGTACTTAATAGATTTTGTGGAAATGTGCACATTTTGCCATTATGAAAAGAACATTGCTGATTTTCTAATTTTTGAAATATCATTAATATATATCTGCTCCGATCGTAACTTTTCCAATATAGCCTAAACTATAGGCAATCTTAGATGGAAATGAGACTAACTGACCAAATAGAAATAGAGAGATAATTGCTTGCTATAAAAATTATCTTGGAATGCTGTCTTGGTGTATTACCTTCTTCTCCTCCTTGAAGACTTGCACATTCAAACTTTCATTTTCATTTTGCCAAGAAACTGTCCACCGTAATGCATTTCAAATCATAGTTGGGGTCTTTAATCAAGCTTGCTTAAAGAAATCTCTGCCCAATTATCATCAGCATATAACCTGCAGCACCAGGGGTTCTAGCATATTAGACTGCTGCTATACTATGATTAGGAGTGCCTACCATTCCATGCCTAGACCCCATTTCGGGAAGTCTGATCATTTGGCTGTGCTTCTCTTGCCTGTATACAGGCAGAGGCCAAAGAGCAAGTTTCAATAAGGTGAACCCAGTGGAAAGCATCTGGCCTAGGTGAGGTACCTGGAAGGGGACTAAAGGTCTGTGTTGATCAACTGGCTGGAGTGTTCACTGAGATCTTTAACCTCATGTCTGGCAGACTGAGGTACTCACCTGCTTCAAGCAGGCTTCTGTTATACCGGTTGCTAAGAAGAACGTGATAACCTGTCTCAGTAACTATCATCCAGTAGCAATTACGTCCACTGTGATGAAATACTTTGAGAGGTTGGTGATGAAACATATCAACTCCTGTCTAAGAAGGGACCTGGCTCTGCTCCAAGTCCACAGCAGATGCAATTTCATTGGCTGTTCACTCAGCTTTGTCTTACTTTGGTTGGTGTGCTTTTTGGAGTAGTACTTGCAGGCAGTGTTATTCCAATTGACTTCCTTATCCTGCCTTGTTACAGATGCCTCAAAATTTGGGAGTTGATGTTGAAAAAAGACAAATTGCTGTAATCTGTTTTCTAGATATGTACAATTTATGGCAGGCTTGGGAATAAGTTCCAAGGGTAGGAAACCAATAAAGTGGATACTTGGTCCTGGAAGGTATAAACTTTGTGAGTGTTGTTGGATTCAGGACATAACCGTCCTGAATTGTAGGTGTTGGCTGAAATTATTTATGCCTTTTGCAGTAGGCAGTTGTCTTTAGGTTCTATCTCTTTCTTATCTTAAAATAGTAGAGCTACAGACATGAGACTGGTCTAAGTAACGAGTTGCAATCAATTTGCCTAAACACCTGCTGATTTTGTATTCAAGTTTATATTATCAAATTCCTCTAAGTTTCCTTGTTAATAAGCTGTCTAAGCAAACTCCTGTGATGTCCATTACCACCTCAGTCCCGTGATCTTTTAACCTCTATGCCTTGCTAATATATTCCATATATAGCTTAATTTCCTTATTACCTGCTTCCCACTCTGTTTCTTGGGATTTATTTACCCTTTCGCTTAGCCATGCAGGGATAATTACTTAGTGACAGGAAAAAACTGTACATCTTTACGGTCTTACTACTTCTTCTGAACAATGAAACTCCTTCAATCCCAGACTGCAAAGTAATTTAATTATCACGTATTTTGATAATAGCTTAAAATCTTGAAGCTTCGTGTCACTATATTTCCAAAGAAAAGTTAAATACTTATTTTACCTACTGTTCCTTTGCTTTTCATATCATTTGGTGCCTACCTTGGAACTTCTACAATTAAGTATCTATCTTGCTGCACCATTCCCTGAGCAATATACAACTTTTTACATACTTGAGCATTTTATTGAAATATTGTTACAAATATTGGTAATACTGTCTTGAATGTAATAATCCATAATTACCTAATTATAATTTCCATAATTAGCAAAGCAATCCAAAAATGCACTAATTCATTGATCTGAAGAAATAAAAGAGGATTGGAGCTTACATCATAGAATCCAAATCTAAAGGTGCCAGTGGCTGAAAGCATAACATGAATGATGATTCTGAGTGTTCCTGACTGCTTGAATCATACCTTGACGGTGGCATAGCATATATCCACCAAAGTGTCAAGAGGGCTGAAAGAGAGGTAAAGGCATCAAAGGTTACAGGGAGGATGCTGGAGAATGGGGTTGAGACGGAAAATAAATCAGCCATGATGGAATGGCAATGCAGACACGATGGGCCAAATGGCATAATTCTGTTGTTCTGTCTTATGGTTTTATGGGCCTTCTACTCATCAAAAACTGGACTGTTGTTGTTCCAATCAATTCTATTGTTGGTAATTTGGAGAAGGTGGGGTCAAGTAGGTTACTCCTTGTTTGTTATTACAGTTCCCATGTTTGGCAGCTGTGCCATTCAGGACTTGCTAGACCAGTGATGAAATTAACAAGCCACTTCCTGATTAATCGTTTTAGCTATAGTGAGGGTGAACTTTACTTTCTAGCTATCATTAGGTTTTCTTCCAAATGTCAAGGGGCTTGTATTCATTGGAGATAATGGTAGTTGCCCTCAGATTGCTTGGACCACATTTGATCCAGACTCCCAAGTTGTCTCACTAGGTTAATGTTGGGAACTCCCAGGGCTATTTACTTATAACTCTATACCACTCTGGTGGGTTTGTGCTTCTTTTCGAATGTACCCAGATAGTTCCTAGCAGAGTCGAAATCTTCAGCTGAAAGATGCAGTTCTCTGGTTGCCGCATCAGTCGTTAAGTCCACAGAACACGTTTTTCAGTTAAAGTGCAAGTCCCCAGAAGTGCAAGTGGAGATTATTATAAGGTTCCCTGTGGTGCATCTAATTGAAGGTGATCAAGTCTTATGGTCTTATACTGACAGCTGTGCAGGCCAAGTCATTGGGTATATTCCAGACGGAGGTTGATAGGTTCTTGGTTAATCAGCGCGTTAAAGGTTACGAGGAGAAGGCAGAAGATTGGGTTGAGTAGGATAATAAATCAGCCACGATGGAATGGCGGAGCAGACTTGATGTCCTAATGGCATAATTCTGCTCCTATGTTTTATGGTCTTAAGTTTTCAAAAAACTAGTTGATCCTCAGGTCATCTCAGTTTTTTTATCATCTCAGTCATTGCTATTACAGTTTAAAGCAGATTATCACCACTTTAAAGGACAAAGGAAGGTAATGGAGTGTGATAAAAAGGATCAGTTTCTTCAAAGTGATTTCACATCAGTGGTATGTTGTGATGTTTACCTTATGCAGATGGAATGACCATGTGATAATTTTTCCATCATATTTGAAGGAAATGTAAACATGATAATAATCTAAATAAATGGGAATTCACAAGTGCAAATAGAAAACAAGGCTAAAAAAGGACAAAACAATGTCATGTTGTTGGTTAGATGAAAAAGTAAAGCATTATGAGGAAATTATTCCTGTGGTAAGTACAGTAATACAGGTGGACAGCAACAAATTGGATAATTATTTTTTCGCACAGAAACATCTTTGATAAATCAACTTGCAAATCTTCTGAAGAGTATGTGATGTTGTTTTAATTCACTCCCACGGCTCTGCTTTCTGTATGTTTTTCTTGTTGCAATTAAGTTAAACATCAGATGAAACAGATATTCACCATCTGCACAGTTAATAGTGTGTACTTAATTGCATAACACTGCACTGTGGGATGACAAACTGTATATGGCAAAGGGAAGGTGAGGAATTGCGATCAATTAGGATAACCTGTTTGACAACTCACAAAAGATATGAATGACCAATTGATTCCATATTATGCTCTAAAATTCTAATTCTGGATTTGCTTTATTTCTAGACATGTTAAATAGGAAGACCTAAAGTGCTAAGAAGTTTTAGTGGTATCCAATGATTATATTAGCAGAGATTTATAGTTGAAGGACCAGGCCTATTCTCATGGCTGAGAGGCCGAGACACATAGCTTCATTATTGTAGGAGTGAGTAATGGTGCTTGAGGGTGGTTGGGGTGTTGAACCTTTTTGCAAAGAAAATATTTCCATTTTCAAAAATGTCTTTTTATGTAACTTGGCAATTAAATATAGAAATAAAAATCTCAGTCATACAGCCGTTCTTTTAGCAAGACCATTTCTCATCAACCTGTTAACAACACTGGAGTCACGACAGGTCAGTGACACTTCTCCAGCTTTTGTGTTTCATGTTCTGTCATTCATCAGATGATTTAAAATGCAGCCTGTGGCATCTTGACCTCAAATGCTGTTTGGAATACTGTAAACATCGACTGTATTTACAGCAGAGTAATTACCTGAAGAATAACTTCTTAACTGTGCTATCAGCAATGATTTAATTCTTCATTCAGCCAACGGTGGGTCAACTGAATATAGTTTTGGCTACATTCCAGACATAAAATTGAAGACAGATTTTGGTACTGAGAAGCAGCTGGATAAAGAATTACAGTATTAAGTCTGGAATTAACTCGTAAGTTATGAGTGTAGAAATCTTGATTTAAGACTTAAATAAATCATGTTAATCTTTATAACTGTATTCAGGAAAATGCAATGGAGAGTATTTAGTGAGAAACCTTTATGCAAGATCTAAAGTAAATCCATACAATGTCCAAAATACATTTCTGTATCAAAATTTTTAAAAACTTCCAAAATAAGCTAATCATTTGTATCCTGAAAAGGTTTTTTACCCTTTGCTTTAACTCTCCTTTGCAGTACTAAGGAGATACACACCTATATTTACGTTGAAAAAAACTACATTGGGTGAAATTTTAATCTTGGTTGCTTGTGCTGAATCACATCTATAATAATATAATAACTTTAAAGAGCACTTCAAAGTTCAAAGTGAATTTATTATCGAAGTACATACATGTCACCATATACAACCCTGAGATTCAATTTTTTTGCAGACATACTCAATAAATCCAATAATCATAATAAAATTAATGAAAGACGGCACTAACTGGGCATACAACCACTGTGCAAAAGACGATAAACTGCGTAAATACAAAAAGTATGAAATAATAATAATAATAAACAAATAAGCAATAAATAATGAGAACATGAGATGAAGAGTCCTTGAAAGTGAGTCCATAGGTTGTGGAAGCATTTTCATGATGGAACAAGTGAAGTTGAGTGATAACCCTTTGGTTCAAGAGCCTGATGGTTGAGAGTTAATAACTGATCCTGAAACTGGTGGTGTGAGTCATGAGGCTCCTGTACCTTTTTTCCTTATAGCAGTGGTGAGGAGAGAGCATGGTCTGTATGGTAGGGGTCCTTGATGATGGATACCGCTTTCCTGCGGTAGTGATCTGTGTAGATGTACTCAGTGGTTGGGAGGGCTTTACCCGTGATGGATTGGTTCATTTTCCTTTTTGTTGGCTTTTCTATTGCATGTTTCAATGGAGATATGGCACTTAAAGCTAAACTTTATCTTTGAAGTGCTTAAAGACAATGTATTGTAGAGTCATAGAAAAGCACAGCACAGAAACAGGCCTTTTGACCCCTCTAGTCCACGCCAAACCTTTTAAACTGTTTAGTCCCAATTACCTGCACCCGACCATTGCCCACCATACCACTGCCATCCATGTACCTATCCCAACTTCATTTAAACATTCAAATCGAACTTGCACGCACCACTTGAGCTGGCAGCCCATCCTGCACTCTCACTGCCCTCTGAATGAAGAACTTTTCACCTTTCATGCTCAAACCCTGATGTCCAATTGTATTCCCATCCAAACTTAGTGGAAAAAGCCTGCTTGCATTTACCCTATCTATTCCCCTCATAATTTTGTACACCTCTATCTAATCTCCCCTTAAACATTCCAAGGAATAAAGCCCTAACCTATTCAGTCTTTCCTTATAACCCAGGTCCTTCAGTCCTGGCAACATCCTTGTAAATTTTCTCTGTACACTTTCAACCTTATTAGTTTAATTACTGCAAGGAGATTATAGGTAAAAAGTTTTTTCTTGAAGACTGATGGTCCTGTGAATTAACTTTTTGTTAATCCTATTTTATAATTACTGAAGATATTTCCATTTCTATAATTAACTTTACTGTCTTGAAAAATGCTTTAAAAAATTTATGGGAGAATTTGTGTTAAACTGAATTTCCATAAATTGGGGCTTCTGTAATCCAGGAAGGCCGTGTGCTTATAGAAGCAGGCCATAACAGGCAAGGAGACTCTCAGTCTGATTCGAATGAGATATTTGTTCACACAACTTCAAAATAAGAAGTGCTCTGCAGTTGAGAATCTGATTAATTTAACCTGGACAAGAACAACCATGTATACAAACTATCCCACCTCACCTCAAGACAAAAATTACATCAATAGTAAAATGCAAAATCCATTTGTACTGCAATTTACTAACCTGCTGGTCTGAATGATGACATTTCTTGTTCATGCAAAGAACATAACCAAACTTTACAAACCTTATTTTCCATTAAATTGAACCAGAATCAGAATTAGGTTTAATGTCACCGGCATATGTCGTGAAATTCATTAAGTTTACAGCAGCAGTACAGTGCAATTCATGATAAATAAGTTGTGCAAACAAAAAATGTAGTGAGGTATTGTTCATGGGTTTAATGTCCATGTAGAAATCGAATGGCAGATGGAAAGAAGCTGTTCCTGAATCACTGACTGCGTGTTTTCAGGCTTCTATACCTCCTTCCTGACAGTAACAATGAGAAGGGGAAACGTCCTGGGTGGAGGGGGTTCTGAATAATGGACATTGCCTTCATAAGGCACTGCTCCTTGAAGATGTCTTGAATACTACGGAGGCTAGTAACCATGATGGAGCTGACTAATTTTACAAGTTTCCGCAACTTACCTCGATCTTGTGTGGTAGTCTTCCCATACCAGACGGTGATGCAGCAAGTCAGAATGCTCTCCATGGTACATTTGTGCTGTTTAAAGCACTAATGCATTGACTACTTGCTTTGTCCATTCTGAAATCTGAGACCATTCCAAAGACAGCCTCATGAGTTTGAGCATGGAGATCAGCTCCTTGTCACTCTTATCTTCCTAGCATCAGAAACATTCTAGGTTGCCAAGTTGGGTGCTTGCATTAGGGTGATCACCGAATGCCCTCATCAAGGAGAGGAAACTTCATCTACTCTTCCCTCAGTTCACAGAAGCAGGCAGAGAGGGCAAGGAGATTTTGCAAGTATTAGAGCTTTCCCAAAGGGCTGTCATTCACAGGCTGCACTCATGTTCCCGTAGAGCCTCCTGATAGGAGCACCTAGTTGTGTCGTAGGAAAGCGTGGCACCTTTGCACCAAAAATATGGCTCTTGTAGGATTGTTCATCATCAGCATTTTCCATATCACACCGATCCCATGAATAAACTCTCCTAAGCCCTTCTCTCCATGCAGCAACTATTCACTCAGTAGCAACACTTGATAACTATAAGAGTGGCGTTCACATTGTGTGAAACACTTTTAAGATCTGACATTGGGACTACACTAGATGAGTTAAATGGTGACCACTATACAACATGCAACACATCTTTGGATAACCAATGTCAGTTTCTGCACAACGTAGATACACCCCAGCCTAGCACTTCTGTGAATTAGTTCTCTCTGTTTACTTTACTTCCACAGTTCTAATATGACCCATTATGTTTTTTTTCAGTACCAGAAGAACAGTGTGAAGCAATATCTAGGCCTTGAGCTCTTAATTACCTTTCCCATAAGCAAGGCAAGATGTTGACCTTCAACCTAAATGATAGTTAATCTTAAATGATCTCATTCATGTGTTTGTATTGATTGGACCTTGTCAACTTAAAAGATGCAGATTTAGGAGAGCAAGAAGGAAATGGCTGTGCTTTGCATAACAAAATATGTCTGTTCTTACAAATATATTATCGCATTTTCCACTAAATCATGTCTACTTGATAACTGGTAACTACTAAGAGGCTCTTGTACATGCTGAAGACCAACAACATGTATTCATCAGGAGTGACAACAGTAAAATTGTGCAGTGCTTTGTTTTTGCTTTTGTACATGCAGGAGAATGTACATCTGCTTACATGCATATATGTATGTAGATAAATGAAAGCATTTACGTCCATTAACAGAAAGTAGTTTAAAAAAAACATTTTCCATTTAAAGAGACTTATTATTAATTCAAAATCATTTTCGCAGAGCTAGCAACATAGGTAAAATTTAAAAGAGAGGCTGTGCTGTAGGGCTTGGATATAATTCAACCAATAAAGCCATAAAGGTAAGGAGCCTAATTGAGCTTCCCTCTCAAATGCAGCAAAGGACAGCAAAATGAGAGATATGGTAGACATCAGCTGAAACAATCTGGAATTATCCTGAGGATAGGAAGCTGAAAAGTGACCATGGCAGTAAAGGCACAGTAATTTTGTAGAAGGGCACGTATAGTGAAAGGAAAGAAAGCAGTTTGATTGTTGATCCTTCAAGTAGAATGGTTTCAGGGGAAACGGTGTAATAAAACTTGGCTATTTTCTGAGCTGACTGAATTCATCATTGATCATTGTGGTTGAGCACTTTTATAGAGAGGGGCAAATACACTTTTAGCCTCTCTGTGCTTGAGGTGGCTGATATATGAATTGCAGTGTATTTAATATTTCAGTAATATTTGAATAATATTGTAAATATGTTGTTTGATTAAGCATTCCTTGTTTACATAGTTCAGTATGGGTTATAGGACATAGAACAGTACCGCACAGGAACAGGCCATTTGATTATTTTTGGGAGTTACAAAATGTAACACGATTTTTAATTCAATTCGTTTGTATAGGGCAGTTGGCTCCAGAGTAAAATAAATAAAAGCAATCTTGTTTGAATTATTTGTATTTTAATGCTGTTATTTTTCAAATTTATGGTATTTAAAATTAAGTTTAATTCTGTACTGTTTTAGAACATAACACGGTGCAGCACAGTGCAGGCCTTTCAGCCCACAATGTTGTGCCAACCTTTCAGCCTAATCTAAGATCAATCTAACCCTTCCTTCCTACACAGCCCTCCAATTTTCCTATATCCATGTGTCCATCTATCATAATATGCCTACTTTTAATAGTTTGTACTTTAAAAACATATTTGAATAGTTTTTAAAAAGTATTTGCACTCGTTTAAAACCCTTTGTAGCACCAGGCAGAGCATTCAGGGATCTGGACCTGGAGGGATGCTGTTTTGTTTATCAGGGTCTACTCCAATCTGCAGGATGCCTCTCTAGACAGCACCTTGGTCTGCCATCCGTATCTGTAAAAGATAAATGTAGGTGAGCACTACAACATGGCATACGTAGGCAGGGGGCTGGATTCAACATAATCCAGCTCATTATTCAGCAGGTTTTGACAAGGTAAATGCTGTGAGGGAAATTTAGGACCGGAAAATTGCCTAAGGGTATGTTTAAAATCTGGATTGAAGGAATTTATTTTTGATGGTTGTGAATCTCTGGAATATTCTTTCCCGAGTCATTAATGATATCTGAGAGAGAAATAATTGCTGGATTACAAAGGAATCAATGATAATTATTTTGATTCCCCCATGTCAATAAAAGTGGATTGCTTATTCCAATCAGGTCATCCATGATTGTTTTGGCAGGCTAGTCAGTAAGATAAAAATAAGGCATTTGAGACAAAGGAGAGTGGAGAGTGGATCTAAAATTAAGTCAGAAAGCAATGGCTGCTTTTTTCATTACAATCCCTTGCTTTTATCCATTGGTAAAAGTTAAAAGCAATACAATACTTAAATAGTGAAGGATTGGGAAATGATGATCTTCTTGTACCCTTTTCTCAGAAAGGATGTCCTTACATACAGGGAGTGCAATGATGTTTACCATGGAATGATGTTTCATGGAATGGCGCTACTGTGTTATATGAGGAAACACCGTATGTGAAATGAGGAGATAGGTCAACTAAGGTTTGCAATCACTTAAATTGAGGAGAATAAGAGAGGATTAAATTTAAATTTACAAAATTCTGACCGAGTTAGACAAACTATCCTTGGGAAGGATGTTTCTTCTGCAGTATCTAAAGAAGGGGCCACTGTTTTGAGTTATAAGCAAATGAACTAGGATTAAGATATAGAGGGCAGTGAAGCTGTGAAATTTGCCATCATGGATTACTGTAGAGATTAGGTTTCTGAATACATTTCTTTATGCAAAAGTTTTCAAGTGACACCAGGAAAGAGCAGGGTACGGTGTTGCAATATGTGATCAGCTTTGTTGAAGCAGGCTCAAAAGGCTTAATGGCCTCCTCCTGGTCCTATTTTCCTTTCTAGTAGATATTATATTTTAGTTTTAAATGTGGAAATGTGATCATTGTTTGCATGTAGCACCAAAATTGTATGGAGAAAATGAGCAATATTGGAATGTATCCACACGTCTTAGAAGGTCAATAAGGCGGTTAAGAAAGCATGTGGAATGCTTACCCTTGGGCACTGAGGCACAGAATATAAAAGCTATTCTATATCTGTGCACAAGGTGAGGAACTGCTGTGAATTAGTTCTTGCAGAAACATGGCTCCAGGTCAACATCATACCCATGCACCATCACTAATCAGGTCACACCATGTCACTCAGGGATCTCTGCTAATATTTTTTGCTGTCGTAACTATGTGTGCTGTGTGTGACTGTATGTACTGTGTTTTGTATCCTGGCATCAGAGGAACAATGTTTGGTTTATCTGTATACATGTATACCATTGAATGACAATTAAACTTGAACTTAAGCTATCAGTTTTGCTAGTGTAAAGTTCTTGTTATCGCAGTACAGGAAAGATGTGATTTTGCACTAGAGCAGGTGTAAAGCAAATTTACAAGGATCTTGTCAGAACTGATAAAGTTTTGCCCTGAGAAGTTGTTAGAGAAGGTGGGAAGGTTTTCTTTGGTTCAGAGTAGACTGAAGGGAAGTTTTAATTGTGATATTAATGTTATGAGCGGCCTAGATCGAGTAACTAGGAGGAACATATTTCATTTGACAAAGGGGTTAAAAACCAAGGGGCATCAATTTAAAGTAATTTGTAGAAACAGAGATGAGTTATGTCACACAGAACAGGCCCTTTAGCCCACCATGTTAGTGCTGGCTATCAGATATCTTCCCATTCTCAATTCTTAGCCCATATTCTTCTGTGCCATGGTATTTTAGATGCTCATCTAAATACTAATTTGTATGGTGATACTTCTCTTCACCACCCACCATTATGCTGATTTCCACCATCCATTGAGTGAAAAAATTCTTTGTCCTCTGGTTAGAGACAGCTCTGTTAAATGGAAACTTCTCACTTTCTATCTTATCTCTGACCCTCATAATATTGTTTACTTCAGTTAGATTCTCTTCAGTCTTTTCTACTTCAAAAAACAAAAAGGTCTATCCATTCTCTTTTCAAAGCTGAAATACCCCATCTCAACCAACGTTCTAGAGAATCTCCTCTTCCCACACTCCAGTGCAGTTGCAGTTTTCTATAATTGGTGACTAGAGCACAAAGCATGGAAAAAAACGATGTAATGGACTTTTAACGTCATAAATCCATGAGTTGTTTGTTATATCTCCCCTCTCACTGTGAAATGGAGATATCTCTTTTTCTCTTATTAGGGAGAGAGATAGAGAGAGCCTGTGGTATGCTGAATTACCAGGTGAACGAGTAGTCTTTGGGGTACTGCAAGTTTGTGTCTTTATTGATGTCTTGCTGCATGCTTGAGTGCTCGGTGGGGGGTGCTGATGCTTTTTTGGTGGGGGAAGGAAGGATCGTTGCTTTGCTGCTGCTGCTTATGTGAGGGAGGGAGGAGCTGGGGGTGCTTTGGAGTTCTAACATTTAACTGTCATTCATTCTTTGGGGCACTCCTTTGTTTTCATGGATGGTTGTGAAGAAAAAGCATTTCAGGATGTCTATTGTATATATTTCTCTGACATTGAATGTACCTTTGAAACTTTGAATAAATACATGTAATTTTTCAGCCATTACTTTATAAATGTTTATATAGTTGTACAATAAGCTCCTCTATATTCTATGTTTTGGTTAATGATAACAAGTACTCCTTTTATCTACTCAGTAAGTCACCTTATCTATCTGTGTCAAGGCTTTAAGGGACCTTTGGAGATGTAGGCCTCGCTCATGTGTTCCAGAGTGCTTCCTGGGGGTACTACCATTCACTTTGGACACGCCTTATTACGCATTTTCAAATATGTCCTATCATAACTTTCGGGTTTAAGTTCAGTCTGCTGTTTCTCATGACATATGACAAGTCATTAACATTAATTCCATAACCGAATACTATCATCCTCATTATCAACAGCATCCCCAATGTTCATGTCATCCGTAAACTTACTAATCATACAGTACCTCCTACATTCATATCCAGAGCATTGTTCAACAAACAGCATGAGACCCAGGATAATTTCTACAATTTGCCACTGATTGCAAAAAGTCCTCAACAATTACCTTCTGCTTTTCACCAAGCCAATTTCAGAGCAAATTTGTCAAAGTGTTTAAGATCCCACTGTGCTGTTATTTGGATCTGTTTCTCATGTGGGACTTTCTTAAAAGAACATATTGATATCCCTGTCAATTACATCAACGACATTGCCCTCATTTTGTCACCTCCTTGAACAATTCAAACAAATCAGTTGGACAGAATTTTCACTTAACAAAGCCAGGTTGGCTTTTCCCCAATCAATCCCTGCCTCTTTAAGTGCAGATTAATTGTATCCCTTAGAATTGTTTCCATTAGTTTCCCTTTGACGTTAGACTTTACTGGTCTGTAATTGTCTGGCTTGTCCCCAAGGCCCTTGCATAAATGTGCTGTATTTCCTGACCTTCAGTCATCTGGCAGTGAAGATTGAAACGTTTCTGTCAAAGCCTGAGCAATCTCCTTCCTTGCCTATAACAGGATCCTGGGATTTTATTCATCATGATAACTTATATCTCCTTTTCAATGTTAATTTGATCTAGAGTTCCACCATCTTCCTCCATAAATTCTCCAGCTACGGTGATCGCTCTCACCTTGGTTATGCTGTCTTTTAGGTCAAAAGATACAGAAGCTTGAGAGCACATACTGTCAGGCTAAAGGATAATATTGCTATTATCAGACCTCTCCCGCACATGAACTCTTGATCTCATAATCTACCCCATCATGACCCTTGCACTTTATTTGTCTCCCTGCACTGCACTTTCTCTGTAACTCTTAAGACTAGAATCTGCATTCTGTTTTCATCTTACCTCAATAAATTGCGATATGTAATTTCACTGTATCTCGGTACATGCGACAATTATAAACCAGTGCCATTTTTACTCCATAGAGATATAGGAGGCAAGTATTCATCTAAGACCTCACTCGTGCACTCTGCTTCCATGCTCACTTTGCTCCTTTGGTTCATATTGCGTCCTACTCTTCTCCTGGTTCCCTTTTGCTCTTAGTACAGTAAATTCTGGTTCATTGGTTCATTGGAAGTCACTTATTCTTGGACAACTCTTACAGAACAAAAACTAATTGAGAAAATATCTAGGATTCCCTTCGCTTAATTGGGACAGGAGATTGTTGCCAAACTGTTTCTATCAAGCATAGGTCAAATGTACTTGTGTTAGACATAATGGAGCAAACAGTTTTTAAATAGCGTCAGTTGCGTGTGCTTGTGTTATGTTATTGATTTGGGCCAACCAATGCCAATTCAAAAAGTAATGATTTTTGATAATTTAGTTTTTTTTTAGTTTTGATTTTATCCAGGAAGATATTATCTACACTAGGTGCCTGCCTGACTTTGCTCATTTCCAGTCATTCAAAAGAACAGCGTCATTTGCATCTGAACAGCACACACAAAATGCTGGAGGAATTCAGCAGGCCAGGCAGCATCTATGGAAAGGAGAACAGTCAACGTTTTGGGGTGAGACCCTTCAGCATAACTGGATAGAAAAAGATCAGTTGCGTCTGCTTGTGTTATCTACTTGGGCCAACAGACACCAATTCAAAAAGCAGTGAATTTTGATCATTTTGTTTTATGTTTTGACTTTAAGCTGGAAGGCAGTCCATTATCTGCATGTACTTGGTGTCTGCCTGATTCTGTTCATTTACAGTCAATCAACAGAAAACAGCAGCATATGCGCTGGATGAATTCCTCCTTCAATAACTATTAGGAACTAATACACAAGTTTATAGTACTGTGGTAATATTGGCAGTGTTCTAATTTGTTCAGTATTTTGTTTAAATGTATAGTTTCTTTCTCAGTTAAATAATAATTTGTCATTTGTATACTTTTTCAACTATTTCCATGAAACTTCGGCTAATTAGGGCAGCTGCTTAAATATGCTAAAATGTACTGTTCCCAATGTGTCCCAGTCAACCAGATCCACTGTATAATAAAATGCTTTTGGATTTCCCATAATGTCAGCCACTTGTGCCATTTACCCCCCTTTTCATGCTTCTAATTTTTTAAGTATTCACAAGGCATTCTTTTCTCCAGGAGAGCCTCTCCTGTTTTTAATTCTCAATACATGCCAAAGGCTAACTTTTTAAATTTCTGTAAATATCATTATCCAGAGTTTTTTAAATGTTAGTCTTACCAATCACTTTTGCCTGGTCCTGTCTTACCATATTGAAAATAGCCTTCCCTTAGTAAGAGACCTTAATTTCCATTCTGTCCTTGTCCTTCTCTGTAACAACCCTAGAACTCAAAGAATTAGAGTCATTGAAATTCTCTTCTACTGACATGGTCACTGCTCGCCTGCCTATATGCTCAACAATTAGATCCAGTCGGTTTTCCAATTAGGACAATCAAAGCCCTAGTTCAAAAGACCCTCCTGGGTGCACTATACATATTCTATCCCCTCCAAATCTTTCACACTAAGCTGATCCCGGTAAGTGCTGGGAAGGTGAAGGATATGTGACAAAAAATAATCATTCAGCAGATGGGCGGGTCTCACTGCACAAAAGGGTGGTAGAGCCAGAAACTCCATCACGTTTATTAAGTGCTTGGATGTCTAATTAAAAGACAAAAACTCCCAGTGCTGGAAGGTGGAACTGGGTAGTTCCTTTTCAACACAATGGCTACACACCTTGCTTAGTTAATTCCTTCCCCACCCCCCCTAGATTGACATTCTCACAGCATATTTAGTCTTTATTCTAAATTCTAAGTAATATTCACAAACACCCACTTAAAATTCATGTTGTGTTTTAATTCTGTGGGAAGAATGTATTGAAGCAAAGCTTGCCATTGATGGTTATCAGCGTCAATGCGGTACATTAAAAAAATAAATTGGAACACTTGTTCCAGACCCATAGGAACTGAATTATTGCTCTTTCAGAAATCTGTACAAGTGGAGCATTAATGCAGTTTAAAACATCTTTATTACAAGAATGCCTGTTGTGTAAGAAATTAAAACCTATCACATTTGATATTTCATGTAGTGTTCAACATTCTTAATGGTAATGAATTTGATAATATAGACATCATAAATTTGAACCTCACCATGGCAAATTCTGAAACTGTTTACAGTATGTTAGGTTCATTGTGATCTGTTAGCAGGAAATAATTATTAAAATTTATAGATGGTTGTTAAAACTGTAGCTGGGTTACTTGTATTAGAAAAGGGAAGGAATCTGGTACCCCTGATTACCATAAGAAGCAGGTCCAAAGGGCAGTAACCAGTTTCACAAGTCAGGCATGTTAGGCCTTTAAGCTCTATTTTTTGCCCAGTAAACTGGTGCAACATGAGCAAATTTCATTCCCTAAAGCTTTATTTTTGAAATGGTGATTTATCATCATAAATTACTTAGGTGAATGCAATGAGTGACTAAAGTAATGGAACCTGTTAAATCCACTTTTACCACTGGCTTTAATAGTAAGCCATTTTATGGACGGGAGGGAAGAATGGATTTATTATAGATAATTGTCAAGTGAACTCCTTTCCTGTTTCACCTGTTGCATCATTAGTTGTGTTTTTTTAAAGCTGACACAACAGCAGTCCTGAATTCGGCATTGGAGGTTCTTGAGTGAGCCCATTTGTATCCTGAATATTAACCTCCAAATTTGAAGCCAGAATATAGTACTAATGGTAAGACTCTTGGCAGTGTGGCAGATCAGAGACATCTTGGGGTCCATGTCCATAGGACACTTAAAGCTGCTGTGCAGGTTGACAGTGTTGTTAAGAAGATGTTTGTTGTGTTGGCATTCATCAGCTTTGGGACTGAGTTCATAACTGTGAGGGAATGTTACAGCTGTATAAGATGCTGGCAGACCCTGCTTGGAGTACGGTGTTCAGTTCTGGTCACCTCAATACATGAAGGATGTGGATACTATAGAGAGAGAGTGCAGAGGAGATTTACAAAGATGCTGCCTGGATTGGAGTGTGCCTTAAGAGACTAGGTTGAGTGAACTTGGCCTTTTCTCTTTGAAGCAATGGAGGATGAGAGGTTACCTGATAGAGGTGAATAAGATGATGAGAGGCATTGATTGTCTGGATAGCCAGAGGCTTATTTTCCCCGGGCTGAAGTGGCTAACACGAGGGGGCATAGTTTTGAGGTGCTTGGAAGTAGGTACCGAGGGGATGTCAGGGCTAAGTTTTTCAGAGTGGTGGGTGGATGGAATGCCCTGCCAGCGACTGTGGTGGAGGCAGATACAATAGGGTCTTTTAACAGACTCTTACATACGTACATGGAGTTTAGAAAAGCAGAGGGCTATGTGGTAGAGGAGTTTACATGGCTACATGGTCAGAACAACGTTGCGGGCCGAAGAGCCTGTATTGTGCTGTTGATTTCTATGTTCTATGTTCAAATGCTGTGCATAGTTTTGATGTTTACACAAATCAAAAAAATGGTCCCTCTGCTACAAACCTATATTGTCCCACAAACCTACAAACCAAGGCTTATATTGTAAGGAAATGAATGATAAAGAGATGCTGAATGAAAAAGATGGGACACTGGTATTCCCAATGTGTGTTGATAAATTTGCCCTGCTGCATATTGTCCCTGCTGCATTGCTGAAGGATGGTGCTGATTTTCATTTAAATCTTAGGTAACCACTTCATAAAGAACAGATGAAGAGAAATTTTACTTTGCTACTTTATTTACGGAGCACCCTTCGGACTTTGCAGGACTAGTGACTTCTGGTCAAGTGCATTTCACTGGGAAAACTTCAAGTTCTATGTGACTTCAAATCATTGACTGCTGTACACTGGGCAAACAAAGTCTTGCTGGTTTTGTTCAAGTGCTGTTTTTCTGCACACAAGTAAAATTCTGACTAAAGTAATTTCAGCAACAAAATTGTTGTTGTATGGTTGCAATTGAGTTTTTTAAAAAAATACATCCACTTTAGTAAATGCACTAGGATGGGTTAATCTGGAGAAGTGAAAGCAGTAGGAATGTGGGTCTCTAAGGTTTATTACATTTTAAGAAATTGCTTGTTACAGGCTGCAGAGAAGGGATAAATACAATTCATTCACAAGGTGCACAGAGTTTCTACAATCACCAAACTGCTGCATGTAGCAGACAAGTTTCAGTGAGCAGCATGTTATCAGAAAAACTTCTACTACAGCTTCAAATTCATTAGAAAGATAATGATCTATTTTGAAAATGCTAGATTCTAAAGATAAAGGTAAATCTAAGGAGTATTGCATAAAATCACTTGCACCACAGTATTCCATTAGTGATTCCAATTGACATAAGAATATTTGTTATACTTTGAGCATTCTGTCCCTCATTGGCATTTTATATAATAAAATTTTACATAATAGCTTTAATGTTAGAAATTTGCCGGAAGGATACAAGGCAAAGAAATTATGCATGCTTTTGTCAGTGTGATATCAGTCACCCTGAAGGATTATCATGATATCGGACATGCACTGAGGTGTATTCTTTCCAGTTTCTGGGTAAATTATTGCTTCTTATTGTCCATAGAATGTATAGCATTTTAATGCAGATTAATCCAAATAAAAGGTAGCCGCTTAACCTATTTCAGTGCTTTCTCCTTCACCTGCAAGAATCTAAATGGAAAGGAAAGTCATGTGATGTTAAAATACAGAGAGCTTTAAGATGCTTTCAGTCTCAAGAGACGTGGGATTGCTTTTCTATATGACTGGATCTCAAATGCAATAATAGTAAAGAAAGGTAATTTGTGAACATTAACTAGTTTCCTAATCTGCTTTCATGCTGTATGAATATACTCAACTGGACTCTCATTTATTTTATGTTTTAGATTTTGTATTTTTGCAGAGGATATTGGGGTTGGCAGATTAGTATGCTCTTACTTTAGGTGCTTTTTTCATGAAGTTCTTCAATTCATACATTGGTTGCTGCTTTAATGCTGGTGCACTACAGCTAATGATGAATTCCATCATTTGACGAATGCCTGAAGCTGATTGGTAATTCCCAAACTATTGAAAGTAGCCCAACTTTTCCAGGGACTAAAAGACAAACTGCTGGAGGAATTCCGAGGGTAAAGTGGCATCTGTGGAATCAGAGAGATGTTTGACATTTGGGCGTGACCCTGTAAAAGGAACAAGAATGTAGGAGGGAGATAGGCAGTCTCGTGAGGTGAGGGAAGGGGTGAAACAACAGCTGGCGTACGATAGGTGGAACAGCTGATGAGGGTATGGAGGGGTGTAGGCGATGGAGCTGCTGGGGAAGGCTGGAAGTGGAGACAACAAGGTTGCAAATTCTGTATCTGAGCGGTAAGGAAGATGATAAATAGAATGAGATACGGCAAGCGTTGATGAGTAGATGATGAGAATGGAGGAATAGAAGACCCATTGAGTTTAGTGTGTGAATGGTGGGTAGATAGAACCAGAGGATTGGGAAAGAAGCTGGGTAATGGGTGAAGGGAAAAATGTTGGGGTTGTTACACATAACACATAATCAACCTTTATTGTCCAGAAATAGGCAGCTTAAAAAATAGTATCACAAACCTAAGGCTATGAGATCTCTCAGGAAATTTTAGTTTGGTTGAATTTAGACAAGGGCAAGGTATTTTTCCGTGCTCTATGATTCTACTTTGAAATTGCCACATTTTCTTATTTAAATTAATTATCTTTGTTACAAATCTCATATTTCATTCTGTTCCTGTGCACCTCTTTCTGATTTGATGGATTCTTATTTTCTGCCTACTCTGTACTTCCTTTCTTTATTTTCCCCTTAGTTCTTAAGTCATATTAATTAACAAGATGCCTCATTAGTCCTGTTGTTCATTAGGGTTCCAGATGCTTGTTGCACATTTCTGTATTGCTCAAGTTCAAGTTCAGTTTGTTGTCATCCAACCATACACGTGAGTACTACCAAACGAAACAACATTCCTCCTGACCAAGGTGCATTACACAGTACACAACTCATACACATAACACAAAGCAAATATTACCACAAGTAAATTAACTAATTAGAATCAGAATCAGGTCAGT
This sequence comes from Hypanus sabinus, assembly GCF_030144855.1. Taxonomy (NCBI): domain Eukaryota; kingdom Metazoa; phylum Chordata; class Chondrichthyes; order Myliobatiformes; family Dasyatidae; genus Hypanus; species Hypanus sabinus. The sequence continues at coordinate 25,729,389 of NC_082714.1, read as the reverse complement.
TATGACCGGCATGTATTGTGAAATTTGTTAACTTAGCAGCAACAGTTCAAGGAAATACATAATCTAGAAGAAAAAAACAAAATCAAATAATAATATTAATAAATAAATAATGATTTACAGCATATGTATATTGAATAAATATTGTGCAATAATCATAAATAATACATATTAAGAAAGTGAGCTAGTGTCTAAGGGTTCAATGTCCATTTAGGAATTGGATGGCAGAGGGGAAGAAGCTGTTCCTGAATCGCTGAGTGTGTGTCTTCAGCTTCTGTACCTCCTACCTGATGGTAACAGTGAGAAAAGGGTATGCCCTGGGTGCTGGAGGTCCTTAATAATGGATGCTGCCTTTCTGAGACACCACTCTCTGAAGATGTCCTGGGTACTTTGTAGACTAGAGCCAACTAAATTTATAACCCTCTGTAGCTTCTTTTGGTCCTGTGTAGTACCCCCTCTCCATACCAGACAGTGATGCAGCTTGTCAGAATGCTCTCCATGGTACATCTATAGAAGTTTTTGAGTATATTTGTTGACATACCAAATCTCTTCAAATGAAGTAAAGCCACTGTTTTGCCTTCTTTATGATTGTATTGATATGTTGGGACCAAGTTAGATTCTCAGAGATCTTGACACCCAGGAACCTGAAACTGCTCACTCTCTCCACTTCTGATCCCTCTATGAGGATCAGTATGTGTTCCATCGTCTTACCCTTCCTTAAGTCCACAATCAGCTCTTTTGTCTTACTGATGCTGAGTGCCAAGTTGTTGCTGCAACACCATTCCATTAGTTGGCATATCTACTATGTAGGTGTTTGTGTTGTCCAGGTGGTCTAAAGCTGTGTGAAGAGCCATTGAGACTGCATCTGCCATTGACCTATTGTGGTAATAGGCAAATTAGAATGGGTCCAGGTCCTTGCTGAGGCAGGAGTTCAGTCTAGTCATGATCAACCTCTCAAAGCATTTCATCACTGTCGATGTGAATGCTACTGGGTGATAATCGTTAAGGCAGCCCACATTATTCTTCTTAGGCACTGCTATAATTGTTGCCTTTTGGAAGCAAGTGGAAACTTCTGCCCATAGCAGTGGAAGGTTGAAAATGTCCTTGAATATTCCCGCCAGTTGGTTGGCACAAGTTTTCAGAGCCTTACCAGGTACTCCACCGGGACCTTCCGCCTTGCAAGGGTTCACTCTCTTTAAAGACAGCCTAACATTGGCCTCTGAGACAGAGATCACAGGGTCATCAGGTGCAGCAGGGATCTTCACAGTTATAGTTGTGTTCTCCCTTTCAAAGTGTGCATAGAAGGCATTGAGTTCATCTGGTAGTGAAGCATCGCTGCCATTCATGCTATTGGGTTCGATATGTAGGAAGTAATGTCTTGCAAACCCTGCCAGAGTTGTCATACATCTGATGTTGCCTCCAATCTTGTTTGAAATTGTCTCTTCGCCCTTGAAATAGTCCCCCCCAAATTATACCTGGTATTCTGGTACAGGCCTGGGTTGCCAGACTTGAATGCCACAGATCTAGCCTTCAGCAGACGACTTACCTCCTGATTCATCCACGGCTTTTGGTTTGGGAATGTACAGTAAATCTTTGTAGGCACACACTCATCCACACAGGTTTTAATGAAGTCGGTAACAACTGCAGCATACTCATCCAGGTTCAAAGATGAATTCCTGAATACAGTCTAGTCCACCAATTCAAAGCAGTCCTGTAGGTGCTCCTGTGCTTCCCCTGTCCATTTTTTCTTGGTCCTCACTACTGGTAATAATAATGTGTGTTTATAATATTTCATTTCCAGCAACTTTGTTCGCAAAAACATCATATCTTAATTGTGCAAAAGGAAGTTGAATTAATGAAATGTGCCAAATTATGCCAGAGTCTACCAAAGTCTGGCTCATTAAGCTTGCAGCCATATTTCCAAAACTTGGACCATATCTTCTCAGATGGTGATAATTTGGCTACCTGACCTTACTCTGGGAGATTGTAGGTAGTCTCCATAGCAATCAGCATTATTTGTGGGGTTTTCTGTTCCTCTGGGATATTTGTTCTTCAGTAATTTCATCTTCCATCGCGATAGCTCTGCTGACATCTGCATTGATATAGGAAACAACACAAAGATTATGCTGAAAGATTTAATTGCCTGACATTGTTATACAATTTACCGGCAATTTTTCTATGATGTGCTTTTGGTATTACTACATAGCCAAATAACTCTTCCATTTTTACCATAAGGATTCCTATAAAAATGATTAAAAGATCTAGACCTCAAGGAAGAAGTGAGAATACCTTTATACTCCCCTGCCAGCTTCCAAATCATTGACATACTGGAACCTAGACATGCCAGGTTGCTTGTTTACTCCCTGACTCATTAGATTTTTGTTAACAAATGGATCACACACTGGTATTGATAAGTCCCTCTTAACAAGGTGTCTCTGGGTTTGCAGGTTTTCTTTGATCCATGGTAAGGAATGTTTTGTTTGTATGAGCCTCCATAGTTTAATTAGTATTAGCTTTTTCCATTTATAGCTTTCTGTCTGAGCACAGACTCCATTCGAGAGTAATTCTTCAGGCATTTCTTCTGCAGAATTGACTAACTCATTTCACATTAAACTTTAATGCCACTGCTTTGGGCTGTATTTAAACCCAGAGCCCAGATGTCATTGAGAAGTGCAGCAGCTAGGCCAGTCAAATTTGTTCCATTCTGTGCATTAAATTTTGTTTTACTTTGTTTAGGGTCTTTGGGTATCATAAAATTAATGAAGTTGGTTTCTGAGATTATTCTGACCCAGATTTCTGTGGGAAGGACAAAAGTTCAATAAGTTTGGATACAAGGAATATAATGCTTTCCTGTCCTAAGAGGGTTCATGGTTCCAAATTGGAAAATTGCTGTTCTTGCTGTTGGCAAATTACCTTATTATGTCAATCAAAATAATCTGAAAATATCAAAATTGTTTAGTGTACAACACATAGAGGTTTTTCAGCACCTCTAGCCACACTTTGAAGCGGCAGGATGTGAGAGCCATGTCAGGTTTTATGTTAGGTACCTCTCCACCTCTTATGTGTCACACGTGAGTTTTAAGGTGTCACATTCAGTGGATTCAGCCTAAAGCTTAGGAAAGTGCACCAGGTCCCTTTCTCTGCTAGTTCCTTCATGTAATTTATCAGAAGCTCTATGTTAATCTGGGCAGTCCCATTACAAAAATTGGAGCATTATAGTACAGAATGATCAGCCGAGAGGCCCTTCTTTTCTCATCTGCAAAGCAATCAGTTGAAGAAGTTGCTAGAAATGGTTTGGTTAGGAATACTCTGAGGAATTCCTCCATCAGAAGGGATAGTTGTCCCAAAACAACTCTGAGCCACTTCTTTCTCTCATGTATAACTCCAGCAAATGAACAATTTTCATCATGACCTCAGAGCAGTTTGGCTTCCTTATGGTGCTTTAATGTCAAACATTTCTTTTAGCAATCATCTTTTATGCCAATGTTCGGATAAGATAGTAAGAAAAGAGGTTTGGAGTTTGCACAGATGTGATGGAGCAAGTGTCTGCTTCCTGTGCGTTAGGTTCATCTGAGCTGATTCTATGATTTTATGAAAATGCTATCAATTTTGCTTGTGATTTGAAGAAGCTTGCTTGATTGTTAATGGTCAGTTTCATTTATTCTACATGTTTTCATACTTTGCTGGTGGAGGACTCAAAGTTGCACAAACTTAGCTCATTTAGGAGTGGCTGGATAATTCTGTTCACTTGTCTTTAACAGTGTAGCCAAGATATTATCATGGATAAAAAAGCTTCGTACCCTCAATAGTTATGACTGAAAATGTCAGCAGAGTCAATTTCATTTTACTTTATTGTCACCAAACAATTGACACTAGAGCGTACAATCATCACAGTGATATTTGATTCTGTGCTTCGTGCTCCCTGAAGTACATATCAAAGTAAGTATAATAAAAATTTAAATTATAAAACATAGTTAGAAAATAAAAAAGGGAAAGTAAGGTAGTGCAAGTCAGGTCCGGATATTTGGAAGGCACGGCCCAGATCCAGGTCAGGATCTGTTCAGCAGTCTTATCACAGTTGGAAAGAAGCTGTTCCCAAATCTGGCCGTACGAATCTTCAAGCTCCTGAACCTTCTCCTGGAGGGAAGAGGGACAAAAAGTGTGTTGGCTGGGTGGGTCGTGTCCTTGGTTATCCTGACAGCACTGCTCTGACAGCGTGCGGTATAAAGTGAGTCCAAGGATGGAAGATTGGCTTGTGTGATGTGCTGGGCTGGGCTATGTTAACGATCTTCTGCAGCTTCTTCCGGTCTTGGACATGACAACTTCCATACCAGGTTGTGATGTACCCTAGAAGAATGCTTTCTACAGTGCATCTATAAAAATTTTATGCTGGACATTGAACATACCCAGAATAAAGTATGGCAAAGGGACTCAGTCTTCAATTGCCAATTAATTCAACACCAACAAAGTGAGGAACTTTAAACAGAAAATGCTAGAAATGCTCAGCAGCCCAAACAGTATCTGTGCAAAGAGTAACTGTTAACGTTTTGATTCCAGGACCCTTTGTCAGCTGATACCTGACTTACTAATTGTACTTTTTTCAGATTTCCAGCATTTTTGTCTAGAGAAGAAATAATTACAGTTCATGATTCTGTCTCTGCTGCTGTTGCATTCTAAGTAGAGAAATAGTTCTGTAGTATCTCAAGGTCGGTACAGTATTTCAAGAAAAGTATTACGCTATGCTCCTCATCCCCTTTTACATCAAAACTAGTTGATCTTCAGCGTATTGGTGATTTGTTAATGTGGGGTTAACTTTGCCAGTATTTGTCTCATTTCTCACTCCACTGTTCTTTTGCTTGGGCTGATTGGACAATCTGTTGGCCATGTCCTTTTTTTGCACCAAGATTCTCAACAAACACATGGTCTTTGCTGAACAATGTTGGCTCCCAATTCCCTATTCCTCATGTTGGATGTTGTATCTTTGCCTTTTCCTTTCTGTTTACCCTCTTTCAGCACAGCCATGTCCACAATGGCCTTCCTTCGCTCCTTTTCCCTCTGGCTCTTCAGGCTCTTGAACAAGTGTGGATAACTTCTCTCACCCTCACACACAACACACTGGAGGAACTCAGCAGGTCGGGCAGCATCCATGGAAACAGACAGTTAACGTATCGGGTTGAGACCCTTCGTTAGGGCTGAAGAGGGAGGGGGCAGGGACCCTATAAAGAAGGTGGGGGGGAGTGAGAAGGAGAAGGCTGATGAAAAACCAGTAAGGGGAAAGATCAAGAGATCGGGGAAGGGACAGGCAAGAAAGGTGAAGAAGGAATGTAAGGGGAAAGCAAGGAGGACAGGAATTCAACGGGAATTCACTCACCTTCACTTGCCCTAACACTGAACTGTTCCCACAAACTCTGGACTCATTTTCAATGACTCTTCATCTCATGTTCTCGATATATATTGATTGCTTGCTTGCTTGCTCATTTATTTATTTATCTATTTATTTATTTTCTTTCTTTCTTTCTTTCTTTCTTTCTTTCTTTCTTTCTTTCTTTCTTTCTTTCTTTCTTTCTTTCTTTCTTTCTTTCTTTCTTTCTTTCTTTCTTTCTTTCTTTCTTTCTTTCTTTCTTTCTTTCTTTCTTTCTTTCTTTCTTTCTTTCTTTCTTTCTTTCTTTCTTTCTTTCTTTCTTTCTTTCTTTCTTTCTTTCTTTCTTTCTTTCTTTCTTTCTTTCTTTCTTTCTTTCTTTCTTTCTTTCTTTCTTTCTTTCTTTCTTTCTTTCTTTCTTCCTTCCTTCCTTCCTTCCTTCCTTCCTTCCTTCCTTTTCTTCGCAGTTTGTTGACTTTTGCACACTGGTTGTCTGCCCTGTTGCTGCAGTCTTTTATTGATCCTATTATGGTTATTGGACTTACTAAGTATGCACGCTAGAAAATGAACCTCAAGGTTGTAAATGGTGACATATGTACTTAGATACTAAATTTACTTTGAACTATGTATGCATTCAGTTCTAGCTTATTAATGTTGATGGATATGCCTGCTAGATCACTTTCTCTCTTCGTATCTCTTAAGATTCACAATTTTTCAAACAAATGCATTAGGTCCACTGCCAGGTTTGTCTGATAACGGTGCTATGGCGCATAATTGGAATGTTGAAGAGGTTATGTACATTGTTGTTTTAGTGAAACTGAAGCTGAGAGTTTCTGAGTTGATCCATCTTTCCTTGTGTGCTGGGTAAGAGTCAAGTCACAGTCTTAGCGAAGTGTGATGCCTCCTTGACAAGAGTTTGCCAGGAAAGAGGAAGAAAAGAGGCACGACCATGTGAATGCATTCAATTTTCCAGATTGCTATAAATTTTCACAAACACAAGAGATTCTACATATGCTGAAAGTCTGGAACAATACATACAAAATGATGGAGGAATGCAACAGGTCGGGCAGCGTCTATGGAGCCCTGATGAAGGGACCCAGCCTGAAACACTCCTCTCCGTTGATGCTGCCTGACCTGCTGAGATCCTCCAGTATTTTGTGTGTGTTTCTCCATAAATTTACATAATATTGTTTTTATTAAAGTCTAGTGAACCATATCTTCCCTTGTCCATAAAATGTGATTCAATATCTGGCATCAGTATATCCTTCTGGAGCACCTGTCTCCACTTGAAGTTTGGAGTAAACATAATTAGCCCTTGGTGGTGACACTCGGTCACAGTACAGCACAGCCTACCATAAGATATTAACATAGAAATATAGAAATCTACAGCACATTATAGGCCCTTCGACCCAAAATGTTGTGCCGACCATGTAACTGTTACTCTCGACCATGTTACTCTCGAAACTGCCTAGAATTTCCCTACTGCACGCCCTCTATAATGATAAGGAGTTTATTATACTTATGACCAGAAACATAAAGCAGTTATTAATGTATTGGCTCACTATGCACAGTCAGTTTCAACACTGGATTATTTAGTGTGCTAGGTATTGGGAAAGTGCCACACATGAGGCTGCTTAACAAGCTATGAGCCTGTGGTATTACGGGAAAGATTCTAGCATGGATAAAGCAGTGGCTGATTGGTAGAAGGCAAAGAGTGGGAATACAGGGAGCCTTTTCTGGTTGGCTGCCACTGATTGGTGGTATTCCACAGGGGTCTGTGTTGGGACCGATTTTTTTTATATTGTATGTCAATGATTTGATTGAAAGAATTGATGGCTTTGTTGCAAATTTTGCAGACAATATGAAGATAGGTGGAGGTGTAGGTGGTTTTGAGGAAGTATAGAAGCTATAGAAGGAACACGCACAAAATGCTGGAGGAACTCAGCAGGCCAGGCAGCATCTATGGAAAAGAGTAAACAGTTGATGTTTTGGGCCCAGACCTTTCATCAGGCTACAGAAGGACTTAGACAGATTAGGAGAATTGGCAAAGAAATGGCAGATGGAATACAGTGTTGAGAAGTGTAAGGATATGCACTTTGGAAGAAGAGGGATTCCCTAGGTTAATTTGCAGGTTGAGTCTGTGGTGAGGAAGTCAAATGCAATGTTAGCATTCATTTCAAGAAGGCTAGATCATAAAAGCAAGGATGTAATGTTGAGACTTTATAAAGCACTGGTGAGGCCTCACTTGGAGTATTGTGAGCAATCTTCAACCCCTTTAGAAAGGACATGCTGAAACTAGAGATGGTTCAAAGGAGAGTCACAAAAGTGAATCCAGGTTTGAATGGCTTGTCATATGAAGAGCGTTTGGTGGCTCTGGACCTGTATTTGCTGGAATTCAGAAGAAATTCATTGAAATCTATCGAATAGTGATAGGCCTTGATAGAGTGAATGTGAAGAGGATGTGTCCTATGGTGGGAGAGTTTAAGACGTAGAGGGCACAGCCTCAGAGTAGAGGACTATCCTTTTAGAATAAAGATGAGGTGATTTCTTTTGCAAGAAAGTGATGAATCTATAGAATTCTTTGCCACAGGCAGCTGTGGAAACCAAGTCCTTATGTATATTTGATAGAGTTTTGATTGGTCAGGGCTTGAAGGGATATGAGGAGAAGGCAGGAAATTGGGGCTGCGAGGAACATTAGATCAGCCAGATGAAATGGCAGAGCGGTTTCAATGGGCCAGATGACCTAATTCTGTTCCAATATCTTATGGCCGTATAGCATTAATTTAGCTTAATATTTTCAGTGTGATTTGAGGTTCAAACATTATCAGCTGAAACAACTATTCAGGTATGTGTATGTTGGACTAGTTACTCTGTTTTTTTTCAAAGCAAGAATTTTAACATAAAAATGTATTTATATAGAAAAAATATAACCAGCACAAGGTGATTTAATTGCCTATGTATGAGAGCACAGTCATTCCTTGGAATTAGTCAGATCTAAATGTCAGACTGCAGTTATTTTTATTGAGGAACTAAACAGACTTGAAATGACTGAGAATGTCAGTGATGCATACCAAATGAGAAATGTTCAGTGTAATCCATAATGCCACTAATTTATTACGAGCAATCTCAGCTTTGTTCAAGTTCTGAATATTTAAGGGCTAAAAATACAATGTATTTCTTCCTAATTCAAATGCTATAGCTGATGTCTGTCTCAAAAAAATAATCTTGAAGTAACTATCTCCTATGTATTTCATTCCTAATCCTTCTCCTAATGTCCTGTAATCCTGAGGTTAATTATTCATCCTGGATTTATTATAACATTATCTACTCAGTGCCTAACCCAGTGAGTTTTCTGTATGTGAGGATACTGCTTGATGGACTTAATATTGGAGGGACTGATGCTGATGCATAACTCAAAAGTGGAAAGGACTTATTCTAATTTATGAATATATAATTCATATTGGTGTAAGATAATGAGCCAGATTTTCCACTGTCACAAGGTAGACAGCCCCTGGACTAAGCTGTTTCCTCCAGCTGTTTCCCCAGCACAGTTTCCCTCGGTAGCTGGATTCCAGGATATTACCACGCCCTGATTTAGCCTCGCGTAAGTGAGAGACTACATTCCCAGGATGATTTTGACAGTCAGTAAAATTAGTCCACTGATGATGCCATAGCCTCTGCCCTCCACTCCATCCTTCCCACATGGAAAATGATGTCTCATACACCAGGTCATTGTTTATCGACTTTAGCTTGGCATTTAGTATGATCAGCCCTGAGAAGTCGGTGAGTAAACTGTCCTCATTGGGTCTTAACACCTTTCTATGTAATTGGATCTTGGACTTCTTGACAGAAAAATCAGTCAATTCACATTGGTAACAGCATCTCTAGCTCCATCATGCTGAGTACTAGTGCCCCTCAGGGCTCTGTACTCAGCCTGCTGCTGTTCACGCAGCTGACACATGACTGCACTGCTAGATCCAGTTCCAACTGAATCATCAAGTTTGTGAATGACACTACAGGGTTGGTGTCAACAACAATGATGATGGAACAACGTACGGAGAGGAGGTAAGAGTGGCTTATAGAATGGTGCGAGCACAACAGTTTGATTCTCATTATGGACAAGACTAAAGAGATGATTGTGGAGTTTAGGAAGATGCAGGCTGATCACTCCTTGCTGCACATAAAAGTCTAGACCATGTAAAATGTTAGGAGTACCAAGTTTCTGAGAGTGCTCACAATGGACGATCTCTCCTGGTCTCTCAACACCACCTCTTTAGTCAAAAAAGCATGGCAGTGTTTCCACTTCTCGAGGAGATTGAGGTGAGCGAGGCTTCTCCACTCCTCCAACCCCTTCATTCTAACCAATTTTTACAGAACACAATTGAGAATGTCCTGATCAGCTACATCACTGTCTGGTACGTGAAAGACAAAGGATCATGAGGTCCACTTATCTGAGATACTTACCTGGAACATTACGTGCACAGGCCAACCCCACCCCCCCACCCCCCTTAGCATTGTCAGTAATTGCTTCCATCCGTCCTACAATCTCCTTGACTCTACCATCAGGCAGGAGGTGCTGCAACATTAGGACTGTTAAGATGGGAAACAGCTTGATCCCCCAGGCTATGAATTTGCTGAACTCCCTGCCATCACCCAGGCCTCACCACCTATGAAGTGCCAGTAGCATTATACTGTTTACTTTTGAACTTGTGTTGTTAAATACACCTTATTATTTGTGGTAATATTACTTGATATGTTGTGTATGAGTTATTCATGCTGTGTTGTGCACCTTGATCTGGAGGAATATTGTTTTGCGGTTATATGTGTATTCAGTTGAAATGATGATAAACTTGAACTAGATCTAAAGCCAAGCTCCTCAGGCTCACAAAGTGTCAATCTGGCCTGATATTGAATATTGAGAATGACTTTGCCATTCAGAAGGACTAAAGAGCTAAGCTAAAGCAAAATTTGTGCTTATTTAAATGCTAAAATAAAACTCCGAAATATACAAAACAATACATTTGTGGAGTCCAGATGCAGGGCCTTGACCTGAACATCAACAATCCATGTTGCTCCAGGTTCCAACATCTACAGTTTCCAGTTTCACGTACTACATTTAAACTGATAGATTTAAATGGAAAACATTATTTGCTTATCTGCTATGGGCAGGCTCTACTTTCTTTTGACTCCAGTGGGGCCCATTGTCGTTTGTACTTTGGCTAGGTTTAACCTCGTGTATTCTCAGTGGGTGATTTTCCCAGCCAGTGAGTTGTCACAAAACAACAACTTCCTTGACATATGTCAGTGATAATAAACCTGACTCTGAATCTGAGGAATCTGGAACAGCAGTACAATGCAGGGGCAGCCAACTGCACAGTGTGGCTTGTAACAAATTGCCACTATTGACTTACAGAGTCTTGCTTCAGACTTTGGGATTTTGCAGAGAAAATTGTTTAATTCCCAAAAGAAACACTGCAGTGCTGTTGGAAAATATATCAGGTCACATTCTTACTTTAGAGGCATTGTTAAAACATCTTTCAGTATTTTCACATGATTGTATCAAATGGTGGAATATTATAATAATTCTCAACTGCAGTGGTGTGTTTACTTCAGATTTGGAAAGGCTTTTCTTCTATTGTGTGATCATTAAAATCAACCACACAGTGTTATAATTGCCTCATTTGTGTTTAAGGTGAAATGATAATGTAGCTTTTGTTGCCCTTGCATCTATCTAATATAGCATTAAAAATAAGTCATAAGAGGATTGCCTCTTTATTTAGAACTGTTGTACTCCACTGCCAAATTTTGTTTTGTATCCATCCAATGTTGGACTTGTGCTTAAAAAATGCTTATGAGATGCAATAAAAAACTTAATAAAATTGACTAGCTTTGACATCCCTAATCAGTCAGATTCAATTGGCTGGATTGTTATACTGGAATGGATGACCACAGGTTAAGTGGACCTTATAATGCTATATAAATATTTTCTTCCTCAGGCGGGGCTACTTACAATGGATGCCCTATTTTAATTATTGTCATTGAATTGTCTTTAAAGTTATTAGTTTTTTATTAATACAGTCCAATCTGATTAAAAACAGTGGCACTGGTAACCCTACTGTATTACACTCCAGCAAATCATATTTGATCCTGACTTACGGTATTGCCTGAACAAATTTTGTCTATTCTCGTCCCTGTGTCCCATATGTTTTTTCTGGGTGCTTTGGTACCTCTCACATTGGAAAGATGTGGTGGTTGGTACAGCAGGTTAATTGGTGACCAAAATTTATCCCTAGTGAATAGGGTGGGAGAATGAGGAATCTGTGTGAGAATAGGTTACAGGAAAAGAAGGAGGAAATTGGATTAATGAGTTTGTTCTGAGGGCTGGCATAAATTTGATAGGTTGAATGGACTCCTTTGTTGCAACAGAATATGAAAAATACCTGCAAAATGAATAACAAAAAGAGGAAATGCTGCAGCATCTATAACAGAGGCAACAATCCTCAATCCCTATATTGTCTAATCTGATGGATAGTTTCAGAATTTTTCTCATTTTGTATTAGATTTCCAATAACTATAGTTGTTTTTTGTGTTTTCAAAGTTAACAAAATGTGTTCATTTTTGTTGTGTGTAAATTTAGTGAATGCATTTAGAAGTTTGAATGGAAATGCAAGAACTAATTCATGGATCACTTTTCAGCAAACATATCTGATCAAACTGACTACTGTTCCTGTTTTAATTCCAGGATCTGTCATATACACAGAAAATGTGATTTGAACAATCACTTCTTTAAATGTATGCAATTGCTTTGTTGCCTTACTGGATGCAATGATATATTCAAATAGATATTAACAACCCTAATTAAGGTTGAGACGAATAATAAATCGGCATTAATGGAATGGTAGAGCAGTCTGGATGGGCTGAATGACCTAATTCTGCTTCTATGTGTTATGGTCTTGTGCTCTAATTTGATATTATAAATTAATTTAAGTATGTTAATTTATCGTAAAGATGCATTGCTTACTTGTTACTTTTTTTAAGCTGAGTCTGGCTAAGAGAACATCTGCTGACCAGCATATAAGAGTGGACAGGGTTCCTTTTGTTCCAAGTTAAAGATAAAGAAAATAACAAACAAGTGGCAATTCCACAAAGCTGCAGGTGCTGCAGCCTCCTTCCAGCACCATATAAGTCAGATTGTGATGATTGTGGTGGTAGTTTCAAACAAAACCACTGACATTCAGCCATTCTTACAGAAAGCAAACACTTACACGTCCAAGAGCTTGGGACATCCTGCCAGATTGGAATTCATCTTTGAGCCCCATTCCTGGATACCCCATGAAATCCAACAGTGAGGCAATATCTTGCCACATGTTCCAAACATTATGCTAGGGATTTGGAACTAAGATGCTTTCCCTGGTCAGACCTGGATCAGGATCTAATACTATACTGGGAATTCTTCAATTTTAATGGGAATTATAGGTACGTAGACTAAATGGCAAAGCATTAAGTAGGATTTTAATTATTTTGTTCAGTCTAATTATTTTAGTTATTGCTAAGTATTAATGCATTTTTGTTTAAATAAAATAATTTTCAAAAAAGTTTCAGAAAGTTCCTAGAGAGGCAAAATGGTCCCTAATTAAAAACTATATTCCCACTTACCTAAAATCTTGCATTGTGTTTTAGATCACATTTCAATTCCTTGGAATGAAAAGGAATTCTGCAGTTTTAATTTGTTTTAGTTCATTTGTTTGCTTAATTAATGCTCTTAAATGGAAAGTTCAGAATTTTACAATAATATCTCAGTGATATGCAATTTCTTGAGGGATTTTGGCATTGCTGTGATAATTAACATATGTCACCTCTGAACCATTTCCACATTTAAATTGCAATCTTCTATTTGTAAAGTAATAGGTTTCATCCAGAGCTTAGAACACAATCCAATCAAGCGTTAACTTTTATATATTGCAATTAAAATAGAATTTGAGCATCTGAAATATAGTGAAGTGCAGTGCATATAAATTATTCTCTGAGCTTTTCAAAATGCTAATTATGAATTTTGTGTCTTTTCACATTTGTGGATTTATACTTCACTTAAACTTAAAATGTGATAGGAGCCTGCTGTGTACGCAGTCATTCACGTTGAAATTATGTCTATCTGACATTTGCAATTTGTTCTAGAAACGTGGGTTATTTCTACTTGATATGATCAATTTTTTTTACTAAAACATCAATTACTAGAATTCCTATTGAAATTACATTCTTTTAGCAATAGCTGATGCATAAACTGTTAAATGTTTTGAGTAACGCAAATATTAAATAAATACACACAAGCCGGGGACACTGACATTGTAGATTTAAATTCATTTCAGAATAACACCATTGGACTATTCTTGTATTTATCAGTGAAAATGAAGCAATTCACACTGGTTCAGTTGCACTAGTGATGTCTAGTTTAAGACATGATGTTGGTAAAGATTTGAGAGTGCTTAACCCTACATTCTGATGATGATATACCAAGATCTTTCTTGGCTTCTTCTCTTTTCCTCACACTGATCATCAAAGATATGCCACAAACATAAGATGCCCTTGAGAAGCTCTGTGTAATTTCATTAGCTGATGTTCTGGTTAGACAGCATGCAGAGAGCTTCTGAATCTCTGATTGTTAGCATCTGTTTGCTGCTCATGGTAGAAACCCATGTAATCATCAGATTTATGTAATTCACTTCTTCTAGGAACGGTTTTGGCTGCAACTAGCAGATTGCTGTCCCATATTAGTACCTGGTAGATAGGAAGCAGATCCATTAAAATGTTGAAGCAATTTAGAACAGAGAACAGCACAGCACAGGAACCATAGGAGCAGAATTAGGCCATTCAGCCCATCAAGTCCATCATGGCTGATTTATTGTCCTTCTCAACCCCATATACCTGCCTTTTCCCTGATTCTTTGACACCCTTTCTAATATAGAACCTATCAACGCCACTTTAAATATACCCAATGACTTGGCCTCCACAGCCATCTTGACAATGAATTCTTCAGATCCTTGCTAAGGAAATTCCACCACATCTCTTTTCTAAAGGGATACCCTTGTATTCTGGTTCTAGATTCCTCCAACAATAGGAAACATCCTCTGCACATCAATCTATCTAGGCCTTTCAATATATGATAGGTTTCAATGAGATCCCCCCATACTTCTAAACTCCACTGGTACAATCCCAGAGAATCAAATGCTCCTCATATGTTAACCCTTTTGTTCCTGAGATCATTCTTGTGAACCTCTTCTGGACCGTTTCCCATGTTAGCACGTTCTTTCTTAAATAAGTGGCCCAACTCTGCTCACCATATTCCAAGTGCAAATGTTCTTTCATGTGCTTCAAAGCATAAATTTAGACAAAGGAATTCAGAGATTAGGATCCCTCTGTGCAAGGATTGTTCTTCTGAGGAAAATAGATGTACAAATTCAATTGAAGGAACTTGAACATAAAGACTTTAAAAGTTCAATTTTGTTTTAGGATTTATAACTAGGGGCATAATGAGTGAGCAAATAGTATTGTTAAATCTTTAGAAGGCAGTTGTTAGCTTGCAGTTGAAATAGCATGAGCAGTTTTAGATAAAAAGCCAAACAGCATATACAAGAAAGTGTTAACAAGATTTGAAAGATTATCATTATAAAGAGAGACTTTATGTACTGAAACTACTTCCATTGGCACAGAGTATGCTTAGAGATTGAATTATTTCAAATTTTGTGTTATGTTGGGTTGAATAGGAAAAGATAATTTCCATTGATTGGAAAGTGAGTGGCAAAGGACCAACAGTTTAATTTTGTCCTTATAAAGAAGGCTTGAAATTCTTTATACAGTGTGTTGTTTAAAATGGAAAGCATGCCCATAGGAAGCAATTAAGACTGTGAGACTATTTCACCTTTTTAATGGAGAAGAAGATAAATATTAGAAGCAGACATTGATACATAGTCACAGGCAAAGCCTGCTTGAAGATCTGTTTTGGATGTGCTGATTCAAATGCCTTCTTTATGTGCCATACACTTATGTAATTCTAAAATAAGGTCTAGCATAGCAAAGTATGCTGTTGACAGCAACATGCTTTCTTGTATATATACAATAATATGTATACAAATAACAAGTATTAAAAATCATCATAAAGCTGGACCAGTGACATTATTTTCTACAAGAATTTTAAGTGCCATTTTGTCAGATTCCTCAATTTACAGCTGACTTCTTAATTGCTTAAGTAGAAATGTGATCAGCTGGCTGCGTCCTGTGAGATTTAAACTCACGCCTTTTGAAGCCCAACTAACAACACAGAAAATCTAGCTTTAAAGAATAAACAAGGCTACCCATCACAGTAGTACTTAAAACCACACTGAATTCTGCATCTTATTTAAAGTAGGATTAGCACACATTGATTTAGTTACACAATCCATTTGAATTTACTGTTTACCTGTATAAAAACAAACACGTCTCCAAGTTGGCACAGGGATACTAGTATCTTTGTAATGTCTCCAATTGGTTGCTAAAATTTGACATGGTGATTTTACAGTCCTTAGGCAGGAGCAGTCAGAAAGATAGCAATTTAACCTATTTTGGTTTGTTAGCTGAGGTTTAACTGTCGGCAGAAATGACAAGGGAACTAAAATGCTAATCTTCCAACCGGGCTTTTAAAGTGCTTTTAAGAATCACAGAGCTCTTTCGACACAGCAGAAGGTAATTTGTCTTAGTAAATCTGTGGCAATCCTGTAGAGGCATCCAATGGGTCCTATCCTCACACTATTCCCACAGATTTTGAAACCAATTGAATCATAGAGCCAGATAGTATGGGACAGATCATTTAGCCCACCATGTCTGTTTTGGCCCATCTTGCAATACTTCGCCCCTAGTCTGTAGTGCCTAGGTCATATAAATGCTTGTCTAGACATTTCTTAAATGCTGGCAGCAACTTTACTTTCTCTTTGGCAGTGTGTTCCAAGTGCTCAGCATTCTCAGGGTGAAAAGTTTCCCTTAGTTAATCGAAGTTCCTTTCAGATTAATGTATGGCTGTACCTCTACCACCCTTCCTGCTGACTGGCACTATTTCTTTAAAAAGTTTTTTGCATGAGTCCCCATTATTCTCAGATTCTCCAAACTAAACTTGAAAGCTGAAATCTCTCAACCTTGGAACCATTCTTGTACATCACTTATCCTCGCTCTTAAGTTATGATGATCAGCATTGGGAACAATAATCTAATTATGGTACTTCCTCTGTTGACTGGATGTGATCCTATATCATTAGCTCTGCATGCACACACGTAAAAAGTCCATTCTAAATTGTGGAAAATGTGATATGGCATCTCTCTTTGTTCAAATTATAAATTTTTGAATAATAGTATTTTATTCTAGAAACATTGATCGCGTTAAAACAAAAAATGTACAATTGGATAAGATTGTTTTTAAAGTGTTATTTAATACAGAAAATTCATCAGCCATTAACATTCACTTATTTTTCATCTATAAATGATCATCTTGGAGCTCCATCAGTATCATTTCTTAAGTGGAGCTTAGATACTTTTAGCATTACGAGCCATGAATCCATAATATTCTTTGTTTTGGAAAGCAGGACCTTTCTTTATTCATACATTTCACTATTTCAACAGTTAACCCATCTGCATTCAGATCTTTCTGAGTGGACTCCCTTGCTGTTAATCTAGGACTTGTATAATTTTGCAAATGCTTGGTTTACTTTCCAGTTAACACGGTAAAAAATATCATGGACTGTGGCAACTATTATTGTGGAAAAAACAAAAGTACTGATCATGGCTATTGGTCTGTGCTGTAGAGGTGTACAGACAACAGATTTCATTGGCTGCACAAGTTTAATACTGGCCTTGTGGAATACCTTGTTGAGAAAAGGATGGCATTGTAATTACAGCATTTCCATTTTCATGTTCTTCTAAGGATGCAAAGTTTGTCGAGGAACGCCGTAAACAACTCCAGGAGTATCTGAGAAACATAATGAACAAAATTATACAGACACTCCCAGAGTTTACAGCCAGTCCTAAGAAGGAGACCCTTATAAGTCTACTTCCATTTTGTGTGTAAGTATTGAGCTGTTTTTTTAAGAGAATACATTTATGTCTTTTACACCGAGTACATTTTTGGGGTATTTTGAATACATACTGTATGTAGGCTTATTTTCAATTGTTCTGCTTTGTTTCAAATAATTCACATCTTTCATTCATAGAAAGTAATATCCTGTTATTGCATTTGAGAATTATTCCCACAGCCTACCTCAGTGCCTGTTTCAGAGAGCTTTTTGAAGAGTACTACACATAATTCTAGTCTGATTCATCGTAAAACTTCAGTTCTGAATGCAATTACTTTTTTGATTTACACAATTTTTTCTCTCTCCCTGTACATTGCATGCTTGACGGTCTATTTTTTAACGGGTCCTTTTGGGGTTTCTTTGTGTTGTGGCTGCCTATAAAGAGACAAGGTTGTATAATGTATACATAACTGAATTTTCAACTTCGAAATAGCTGATTTTTCCTGTAATTCTCGCCTGCGGTAGGTCATGACATCCTCTGATTTATTATATTTTATTACCTACAATTCATTTAAAGTTTTTACCATTAGTGTCTACTCCTTCTGTGGTTCCACTTTACAGGATATATTGTGCGATTTTATTCTGAAGTAATAATAGTCATTTGGATAGCTGGCAACTTGAACTCATATGTCTTAAATCAGTATTAATAATGTATGACAAATGGCATTTATTGTGATATTAAAAAACTAATGCTGATTAAAGCATGAGGCAGAGAACTGTATTCTGAAAAATTCATCATCATTTTTAGTACATAATGATCTTTGGAGAATATGGCATTTACCATTTAAGTACTGCCCATTGGCTCATTCTGACAAGTTATGTGCTTTGCTTTTTTGTTGTGCTTCCAAGTTTTATTTCTGCCATAAAATCCAATATGTTTGTTGCGCCATTGTAAACATTTAAATTTTACACTGATCAGCCAGTAGCGATACAGCTTATACATTTCATGAAGGCTTGCTTGATGCTCTGTTTTTACAATATAAATTAATTTAAAAACTAAATTCTAAAGTAAATAAATAATTAATCATACTCCTTTTCTGGTCAAACACCGTAACAATATTTATCAAACATTTGTTAAGGAATTCTTTAAATTTGGTCCCTTCAAAACATCTCTTTTATGCAAAATAGTAATGCTGAGACAATTTAGTGTTCAAAGTTCAAAGTAAATTTATTATCAAAGTACATATATGGATTTTCATGAGTCAATGGGGCTTTCCACAAAATCTCTTCATGTAACAGAGCATATTTCAGGTATGCTGACAGTGCAGCTGGCCCATGTTGACCTGCTAGACCACACTGATGTTGTTTGATTTTAACCTGCCACTGGATTTGAAGAATTTTACAGAGGTGGTGTATCTGTAACTGTGAGGTGTTTTGAAGTGCCTGCTGTTGAGAGCCCACATTTCTGTAGCATACAGGAAGGCAACATCATTGTTGTGGGGGTCCTTGATGATAAATACTGCTTTCCTGCAACAGCACTCCTTCTAAATGTGCTCAGTGGTAGTGAGAGCTTTACCCATGATGGACTGGGCAGTATTCATTACTTTTTCCAGTTTTTTCCCATTCAAGTGCATTGGTGCTTCCATATAGATGCTTTTACAACTTAAGGATGTCCCAACAAACTTATACTTTTTATTACAGTATAATTGATTGCCGTTCTGTTCTGAAATGTGCTTGCAACATTGGTATTTATACAGACATCTTTACAACTTTGGGATATCCCAGCAATGCTGCACTTAACTTACAGTGCAATTGTTAGTTGTTTTCTTGAGAAATGTGATTATAACAGCAAAGGACACAACCCAAAACATCAGCTGTTTATTCACCACCGTAAATGCTGCTGGGCTTGCCAAGTTGGAGAAGATCCAGTTTGCTTCTCCGGCAGGAGTTGATACGCTTCATGACTAACCGCTCAAGGCACCTCATCACTGTCGATGTAAGTGCTACGTAACTCAGGACTGGGGATTGAGTTTTATGGAGTTTGTTTCAGGATAAATATTGGACAGAATATAGATATCTGAATTCTGGATAAAAGTAATTTAGGGAGACACCCTGCTACTGAGTGAAGAAGGCATTGAGCAAATTTAGTTCAAAGATGACAAAAAACATTGAAAGAAAAAAGATATCAGTTAAGGATAAAGCCACGGATGCTTCTTGCTTCTTGGTGATAGGGATGTGGGGAGTGAAGCTAGACTCTTGCCTGAGCAGAATGCCAAGGTATTGCACAACATGGTTCTGTCTGTGTTAGTAGCCAAGATCGTAATGGAGTCAGTGATGAGTGAATGCAGTTTTGAGTAGAGGCCAAAGAGGATGGTTTGATGTGCAGATGAAAAGAAGTTTGACACGTCCACAGCAATTCTGGGTTATGGCGCTTGACAGTGGGAGCTCATTATTGGGTTTAGAAATATGGTAAAGCAATAGAATTGAGTGACATTTACATATGTCCTGTGGGCGAGTCACCAAGGAGTAATATGTAGGCTGAGATTGTTGTCCACTTTATAGTTGCTCCTTCTGCATCATTCGTTGTACATCTGCAGAGTTACGATACCGGTCTTGTCATGGCAGTGCAAGCTCACAACGTCATATCGAAACTGATATTTATATGTAAGAGGCACAAAGCTATAATATTTGGAGAAAAGCAGGAGATGCTGTAAATAAGCATAATTTTACAGACAAATTAACATTTTGAGTTTTCATTGAAAACAAAGGGATAAAGGAATTGTTTTTCAAAATTAAGAAAGAACAAAAAAGTAAAAGTAACTGCATGATATTGGGAATGGTTAAATGACTGATTTTAATGTGTGCTAGTAGGAGAAAATATGTAGTGTATTGCATATACAGAAGATACTGAGAATTTGTGAATAATTCAAGTTTAACTGTCATTCAACCATACATGAATACTGCCAAACGAGAGAGCGTTACTCCAATGCCAAGGTGCAAAACACAGTACCGACAGACACACAGCTCAAAGCACACATAACACGTACAAGATAGCAAGCATGTAAGCATATCAGTAAGATGCAGCTACACAAAAAAACGTCCTGCCATGAATGCTGCATATATCTGATGTCAGTCACATTACCGTTCGTCTTCTGCTGAGCTAACACTGGGGGGGCAGCACTGACTCCAGCCCAGATGGCACTCCATACCACCCCTGGTGGAGCGCACAGGCTCCGATGCCTTCCTCCTGAAGGCTGTAAGCAGGCAAAACCACGACTTGAGGCCAAGTCCTCGGACATACAAGATAGCAAGCACATACAAGATATAAATAAAATACAACCACACTAAGCTACACACACACACACACTCTCTCTCTCTCTCTCTCTCTCTCCCCCCCCCCCCCCTCTCTCTCTCTCTCTCACTCACTCATAGGTTCATGGCCTAAGGTAGAAGGAGTCAATGTTAGAAAACCTAGCACATTTATTTCTCAACATAGTCCCCTCCTACATGTACACACTTAGTCCAACGGTCATGGAGCATACAGATCTCTTCTTTGTAGAAGTTGTCCACAGCAGGGGTGATTGATAAGTTTGTGGCCTAGGGTAGAAGGAGATGAGTTATACAGCTCTCATTTTATATATATATATATATATATATATATACAAACCCCATTTCCAGAAAAGTTGGGATATTTTCCAAACTGCAATAAAAATAAGTGATATGTTAATTCATGTGAACCTTTATCTAACTGACAAAAGTACAAAGAAAAGATTTGCAATAGTTTTACTGACAAACTTAATTGTATTTTGTAAATATACACACATTTAGAATTTGATGGCTGTAATACACTCAACAAAAGTTGGGACAGAGGCATGTTTATCATTGTGTTACATCACCTTTCCTTTTAATAACACTTTTTAATCGTTTTGGAACTGAGGATACTAATTGTAGTAGATTTGCAATTGGAAATTTTGACCATTCTTGCTTGATATAAGACTTCAGCTGCTCAACAGTCCCTGGTCTCCGTTGTCTGATTCCCCTCTTCATGATGCGCCATACATTTTCAATAGGAGATAGATCTGGACTGGCAGCAGGCCAGTCAAGCACACACACTCTGTGTCTACAAAGCCACACTGTTGTAGCCCGTGCAGAATGTGATGTGGCATTGTCCTGCTGAAATAAGCATGGACGTCCCTGGAAGAGACGTCACCTTGATGCAACATATGTTTCTCTAAAATCCTTATATACGCCTCAGAGTCAATGGTACCTTCACATACATGCAACTCACCCATGCCATGGGCACTGATGCACCCCCATACCATCACAGATGCTGGCTTTTGCACCTTTCGCTGATAATCAGGATGGTCATTTTCATCTTTGGCATGGAGAACTCGACGCCCGTTCTTTCTGAAAACTAGCTGAAATGTGGACTCACCTGACCACAGCACATGGGTTCCACAGTCTTTCGGTCCATCTGAGATGAGCTTGGGCCCAGAGAACTCGCCGGCGTTTCTGCATGGAGTTGATGTATCACTTCCTCCTTGCGTAATACAGTTTCAAGTTGCATTTCTGGATGCAGCGATGGACTATGTTAAGTGACAATGGTTTTCCGAAGTACTCCCGAGCCCAGGTGGCTATAATTGTCACAGTAGCATGAGGGTTTCTTCGGCAGTGCCGCCTGAGGGCTTGAAGATCACGCGCATTCAACAGTGGTTTCCAACCTTGCCCTTTATGCACTGAGATGTCTCTGAAATCTCTGAATCTTTTCACAAAATTATGTACTGTAGATGTTGAAAGACCTAAATTCTCTGCAATCTTGCGTTTGGAAATGTTCCTTTTGAACTGACTAACAATTCTCTCATGAATTTTGGCATAAAGGGGTGAGCCACAACCCATCCTTGCTTACAAAGACTGAGCCTTTGATGGACGCTACTTTTATACCCAGTCATGATACCTCACCTGCTACCAATTAGCCTGCTTAATGTGGAGCCTTCCAAACCGGTGTTACTTGA
The DNA here is from genome assembly GCF_030144855.1 of Hypanus sabinus. NCBI lineage: Eukaryota > Metazoa > Chordata > Chondrichthyes > Myliobatiformes > Dasyatidae > Hypanus > Hypanus sabinus. The sequence continues at coordinate 25,706,990 of NC_082714.1, read as the reverse complement.
ATATTCTGTGCACTTTTCAATCTTATTTTAACTCTGTCCCAACTTCTGTTGAGTGTGTTGCAGCCATCAAATTCTAAATTTGTGTATATTTACAAAATACAATTAAGTTGGTCAGTAAAACTATTGAAAATCTTTTTGTACTTTTGTCAGTTAATTAAAGGTTCACGTGAATTAACATATCACAGATTTTTGTTTTTATTGCATTTTGGAAAATATTCCAACTTTTCTGGAAATGGGGTTTGTAAATTGCCTTTGATTTAAAGAATTCCGCGAATAAATCGTTGTTGTTACTGTAGAAATTAAAACACAAATTAATTTTTAGTAAAGCTTTTTAATACACAAAACAACAAATAAAAACCTTCAAGAATATTAGCAATCATCATTTACAGTTTATTTCTTAAAAAGTGATCGAGTGTTCCTTGCTTGAACGTAGCCACCTTCTTCTAAGAGAGTTTTTAGTTTAGCCAGGTATTTGCTAGCAGCAGCATTGTCTGCTGAGTGAATTTCTCCTGATTTTTCTCAGAGATTTTTGTTTTTATTGCATTTTGGAAAATATCCCAACTTTTCTGGAAATGGGGTTTGTATGTGTATGTGTGTGTTTTTATATATATATATATATATATATATATATATATATATAGAGAGAGAGAGAGAGAGAGAGAGAGAGAGGGAGAGAGAGAATGAATGAATGGTGAGGAGTAACATGGTTTGCACATTGTACATTGACTGTTTGACCGTATTTGTATATAGCTCTTCATTGATTCTGTTTTGTTTCTTTGTATCTACTGTGAATGCCCACAACAGAATGAATCTCAGAGTAGTATTTGATGACATATACATACTATGATAATAGATTTCCTTTGAACTTTGAACTAAAGTCAGAAAGGCAACAAGGTGAGACTGACATAGTAAAATTAACACCTAAGAAGCAATAGGTGGGCTCATATTAAGAATGGTTTCCTACAAAAGGTCAACTGCTCCAATACCACCTTCCCAAATGCAGTTGAGCTCATCACCTTATTGGCAGTCCCTGTCCATACAGAAATGGCAGCTAATGTTTCAAATGTAGGAATTCATAATTTGAAAGCAAAGGGTTGTAATGTATCTAACAATAAAGTTCTAAATGGAAATGAAATGTTAGAAATTGAAATGGAATTAGAAATAGCTGGGAGTCCTCAGCAACTCAGGCAACATCCACAAAAAGAGAAAGAGTATTAATGTTTTGGGTCAAAGACCTTTCACCTAATGTTTGATCTTGCAATGAGCGTCAGTGAAACTAACATTGAACACCAAAAAATATAATTTAGAATGTGATGGAGCACATTTAGTCTGAAATGAAAACAACCACACACACTACGCAGAGGATGACAACTCAGTTTACACAGTTTGCATTTTTGACTTAGATTCTTCAGGATTTTGCTTCTTATACACATCAAATATCTCCGGTATCTTGACACCAATGGAGACATTTGAGTCATTAAACCAAATTTCTATAAGACATATATAGTGGCTTGTAATAAGTCAAAGTCAAAGTAAAATTTATTGTCCAAGTACATACATGATACCAAATACAAGGAAATTTATGAAAAAACTATGCAGAAGCAAAGACTGGCAAACAACCAACATTCAGATTGTGGTGGGAACCCATGTTAACTCAAGTCAGGAAGGATCCCTGGTGTCCCAGCCATTATTTTCCCTTATCCGCAACATTAAATCTAATTAACTGGTTAATTTTTTATTGCTGTTTATGAGATCTCAATGTACATTAATTGATTACTTTATCATCCCAAAAATAATAGTGATTGTGCTGCAGAGATAATTAATTGGCTGTGAAGCTCTAATGGACATTCTAAGGACATAAAATTTCAATATATATTCTTATTTTAATTCAATAACAGTAGTTTTTAATCGAGTTTCTGACTGAATTGCTTCTGTCACGTTCAATAGAAATGAGGTGAATGAAGGGAGGGAGGTGATAGCATTTTTACTTCAAGAATATCTCTAAGGTAGAAATGGACAAAATTGTTGTGATAATTGATTTACTTGTTTATTTATTATTATGTTTTATTTTATTTATTATTTTTTCTCTCTCTGCTAGATTATGTATTGCATTGAACTGCTGCTGCTAAGTTAACGTCACATGCTGGTGATAATAAACCTGATTTTGATTCTGATGGCAATCTTGATATAGCCTGCCCCAGTGTTGGCTTATGTGGAACTGAGCTCTGCATCATGACAAGAAGTAATTGATGCTGGGCACAGGAAGAAGATACTTGATCTTAATCAGTTTAATGACATGATCTATGTTACGTGATTTGTTGGACATATTAAAATCAATTGTAGGCTCCTCATTTGACACTGAGATAAAAATGGAATTGTTATTCATATGCTGTGATTACAGTATAATTGCTTCAGTTTGAGGATGGTGCAATTGCGTTATTTACAGCTGGGACTAACTAGTAATCACGAGCTGTGGTTAAGCATAATATTTGCTCTTCAGTATATGTGCTGATAGTGCATGCAGAATTCCCAACTAAGTAGGGAATTAATAATAATAAAAAATAAGTACAGATAGACTTACTTGCCAGGTAGCAAGTTCACTAGTTATCTCTGCTAAAGCACAATACAGATTTGAGGGAGCATTGATCCAAGAGCTACAGTTATTATAAAATCTTCGCAATCTGATGGTGGGGGTAGTCTGACAATGACATTTAAGTATTCAAAATTATGGGCTATAGATAGGGTTAATGCAAGCATGCCTTTTCCACTGAGTTTGGATGAGTCTAGAACTAGAGGTCATAGGTTAAGGGAGAAAGGTGAAATATCTAAGGAGAACTTATTCACTGAGCACGTGGTGTGAGTGTGGAATGAGCTGCCAGAGGAAGTAGATTGCAACATCTAAGAAAAGTTTGGATAAGTACATTGCCGTACAGGTTGATGCAAATAGGCAGAGTAAGAGTCTGGCAAGGGCTAACTGACCTCTTTCTGTGCTGTAGTGTTCTATGGCTTTATGATGTGCTGCTATCTTTCAAGTAGACAGCATGGTCACTTTGTTGCCATGTCCTCGACCAGTCACTATTCTGCTCCTTGATAATCGGCTCAGCCAGCTTCCAAGTGGCTGCAGTTTATAGGCCTGTACTCTTTGATGACAAAAAAAACACTTCAGATGCTCCAGATTGAACCAAGCAATGTTCCATCAGCAACAGTGAAACAGGAGAGTGCAGATAATGTGCACTGGCTGATGTATAATGTTAGGTCTTTGCATATGATTATCTTCAGTAAATTATTTGTCTTCGTTACTTCTCTGTAGGATTTGTACACTTTTTCATTCTTAGGATATTCCCTTGTTTATGATTTTTGATTCAGTTTCTTAGCCCCCCCCCCCCCCCCCAGCGTACCACCTCTACCTTTTGAATAAAATGTAGTCAATTTTGGGAAAATTTGCCTGAAGGTTAAAAGAAAAAAAGACTGCTTCATTAAAACACCAGCTCTATGTGATTCTTTAAGCTATTTGGCAAATATACTGTATTTGCCTTCATCAGTTTTGTTTATAGAATTCTAATGCTCATCTGGTATCTGTGTGGAACAGTTGGGAGCTCAGTAAAGAATGAGCAAATTCTAGAAACTACACCATTTATTGAGTCTATTTGCTTTGTTCATAAATAATAATCTATTAAATACAACATAGCACATTCATCTTCATTACACGATCCAGTATTTTCACAATATTGACACAACATGTTGCAGCCTTGGTCAATGGAGTTAGTCTAGACCAGTGGTTCCCAAACTTTTTTGAATTCAAAGGTCAAAGTAAATGTTATTATCAAAGTACATGTATGTTACCATATACAACCCTGAGATTTACTTTCTTGAGGGCAAACTCAGCAAATCAATAGAATATGAACTATAACAAGATCAATGAAAGATCAATCAGAGTGCAGAAGACAACAAGCTGTGCAAATGCAAATATACATGAATAACAAGAACATGAGATAATGAGATAAAGATCATTGTGGGAACATCTCAATGATGGGGCAAGTGAGTGTAGTTATCCCCTTTTATTCATGAGCCTGATGGTTGAGGGGTATTAACTGTTCTTGAAACTGGTTGTGCAAGTCCTGAGTCTCTTGTACCTTCTTCCTGATGGCAGTAGTGTGAAGAGAGCATGATCTGGGTGGTGGTTTTCTCAAGTGATGGATGCTGCTGCCCTACGACAGTGTTGCATGTAGATTATGGTAAGTGGTGGGAGGGCTTTACCTGTGGTGTACTGGGCTGCATCCACTACCTTTTGCAGGATTTTCCATTCAGAAGCATTGATGTTTCCATACCAGGCTGTGGAGCAGCCAGTCAATACACTGTCCACTACACATCTGTAGAAGTTTGTCATGCTGAATCTCCACAGACTTGTGATGAATTAGAGGCAGTAGAGACGCTGCTGTGCTTTCTTCATAATTGCATTTACATGCGGGGTCCAGGACAGGTCAGCTGAAATAGTAACACCCAGGAATTTAAAGTTGCTCACCCTCTCCACTTCTGATCCTCATATGACTATTGACTCACGGATCTCGGGTTTCCCTCTCCTAATCACTTCTTTGATCTTGCTGATATTGAGTGAGAGGTGGTTGTTACGACACCACTCAGTCAGATTTTCATCTCCCTCCTGTATGCTGATTTATCACCACTTTTGATTTGGTCCACAATGGCGGTGTTATCATCAAACTTGAATATGCCATTAGAGCTGTGCTGTGGCCACACAGTCTTAGGTGTAAAGCAAGTAGAGCAGGGGGCTAAACACAGGGCCTTGTGGGGCACCTGTTCTGATGGCGATCATGAAGGAAATCTAAACTGACTGTGCTCTACCTGTGATTAGTGCCCCTTTGTCTCCAGACCACTTCTCCTGTTCACTCTCTGGCCATTCCATAAAAGCTATAAAGAATTTTGATTAATGATGCACAGTGAAAGAAAATAGGAACATTGACAAATAATTGTAAAAACTATTCAAATCTATTTAAAGCTACAAATAAAATTATTTTTTAAATTTAGTTATAGTTAAAAACAATTTTCATCAACAATTTGAGAGCATAAATTAGTAGTTCAACTATTCATTATTTCATTAATGCTTCACTTTTCAGTGAGATGGATAGGGTTGGAGCACTGATATCTGCTTCTCAATATCAGGCTGATTGTCACTCTGGAGTCCCAGATCTCCACAATCAGTAATTTGCACTTGTTTTGAAAGAATTTGGTGACTGCACTGAGGCCGTATTCCTGTAAATAAGATACTGGAAAAGTAATAAAGAACATCTTGACCTTTTTCCACTGTGCAGGAGAGTGTTCAGAGATTTCTTTTTGCAACCAAAAGTCTTGATTTGATTTTTTTGAATCACTGCTTCAGCTCAGTCATCTTGTGGTGAGATCAGTTCTACCTCTACCTTCCTGTTAACTCCCCGTTACAAGTGTTCAGGAATAGATTTATTATCCACTGTGGAATTCAAGTTAAGAAAAGATCTTGAAAGGCAACACACACAAAATGCTGAAGTAACTCAGCAGACCAGGCAGAATCTATGGAGAAGAGTAAACAGTCAATGTTTCGGGCTGAGACCCTCATCGGGACTGGAGAAAAAAAAAGATGAGAAGTCAGGGTAAGAAGGTGGGGGGAGGGATGGAAGAACATAAGAACAACATAAGAACGTAAGAGATAGGAGCAGGAGTAGGCCAATCAGCCCCTCAAGCCTGCTCCGCCATTCAACAAGATCATGGCTGATCCAGTTTTCACCGAATCCCACAAGGCAACAGTGCCAACCAACAGGGCACCATGCCGCCCATTTTATTTTATTATTCATCCTGCCCAAACCCATGTGATCACCCAGAGGGAAAAAAAACGATTTGCCAATTGAGGAGAAAAAATCTGGAAAATTCCTCTCTGACCCATCCAGGCTATCGAAAACTGGCCCAGGAGATCACATGGCTGATCTAAACCTAGCCTCATGTCCACTTACCTGCTCGCTCACCGTATCCCCTAATGCCATTTTTATCCAGGAAAATGTCTATCTCCGTTTTGAATTTATTGAGTGTAGTAGCTTCCACAGCTCTCTGGGATAGTAAATTCCACAACCCCACTACCCTCTGAGTGAAGAAATTTCTCCTCATCTCAGTCCTGGAACGGCATCCCCTTATTTTAAGATTATGCCCCCTAGTCCTAGTTTCACCCCTCATTGGGAACATTCTCCCTGCATCCACCCGATCAAGCCCCTTCACAATCTTATATGTTTCAATAAGATCGCCTCTCATTCTTCAGAACTTCACTGAGTAGAGTCCCAATCTACTCAACCTCTCATCATACATCAACCCACCCATCCCTGGAATTAACCTAGTGAACCTTCTCTGCACTGCCTCGAGAGCCAGTATGTCCTTTCTTAAATATGGACACCAGAACTGCACGCAGTACTCACGGTGTGGTCTCACCAATACCCGGTACAACTGCAGTAAGACCTCCCTGTTCTTATACTCCATCCCCCTAGCAATAAAAGCCAGCATTCCATTGGCCTTCTTGACCACCTGCTGCACTTGCATACTAACTGTTTGTGTTTCCTGCACCAGGACCCCCAGATCCCTTTGCACAGAAGCACTTTCCAGTTTCTCTCCATTTAGATAATAACTTGCTCTATTAATTTTCCTGCCAAAGTGCAAGACCTCACACTTGTCAGTATTATATTTCATCTGCCCAATGTCTGCCCAATCACTCAGCCTATCTATGTCCCCCTGCAGGGTTTCAGTGTCCTCCGCACTCATTACACTCCCTCCCATCTTTGTGTCATCAGCAAACTTCGATACGTTGCACTTAGTCCCTTTCTCCAAATCATTAATATAGATTGTAAAGAGTTAGGGTCCCAACACTGACCCCTGCGGAACACCACTAGTCACCAACTGCCAGTCTGAGAATAAACCATTTATCCCAACTCTCTGTTTTCTGTTAGAAAGCCAATCCTCCACCCATGCCAGAATATTGCCCCCAATCCCATGATTTTTTACTTTAAGTAATAATCTTTGTTGTGGCACCTTGTCAAATGCCTTTTGGAAGTCCAAATACACCACATCCACTGGTTCCCCTTTATCTACCCTATATGTTATGTCCTCAAAGAACTCCAACAAATTTGTCAAACATGACTTCCCTTTTGTAAAGCCATGCTGACTTTGTCCTATTAAGCTATGCTTATCCAAATGCCCTGTTACTGTTTCCTTAATTATCGATTCCAACATTTTGCCAACCACAGATGTTAGGCTAACTGGCCTATAATTCCCAGCCTTCTGTCTATTGCCCTTTTTAAATAAAGGAGTTACATTAGCATTTTTCCAATCTGCCTGGACAATTGCTGAGTCCAGCGAGTTTTGAAAAATTATCACTAATGCATCCACAATCCCGACCGCCACTTCCCTTAAGACCCTAGGATGCAAGCCATCCGGTTCAGGGGATTTATCCACCTTCAATCCCATTAATTTATCAAGTACCATTTTCTTGGTGATTTGAATCGTAGTTAGCTTCTCTCCCCCTAGAGCCCCCTGTTTATCCAGTGTTGGGATATTTTGAGTGTCCTCTGCTGTAAAAACTGATACAAAATATTTGTTCAGCGTTTCCGCCATCTCCATGTCCCCTACCATTAATTTCCCGGTCTCATCTTCTAGGGGACCAACATTTACTTTAGCCACCCTTTTTCTTTTTATGTAACTATAAAAACTCTTACTCTCTGCTTTTATGTTTTTCACCAATTTACTTTCATAATCTATCTTCCCCTTCTTAATCAATCTTTTTGTTATTTGCTGCTGATCTTTAAAAGCTTCTCGATCTTCAATCTTCCCACTAGATTTAGCTACCTTATATAACTTTCCTTTTAGTCGTATACTTTACTTTATTTCTTTACTTAGCCATGGATAACTATTTTTTCTTTTACACCCTTTTTTCTTCAGTGGAATATATTTTTCTTGATAGTTGTAAAATAACTCCTTAAATATACACCACTGATCAAGTACCGATCTACCCTTTAATCTATTTTCCCAATCCATCTTAAGCAATTCCGCTCTCATACCATCATAGTCTCCTTTATTTAAGCTCAGTACACTTTTTTGAGATCCAACCCTCTCATCCTCTAATTGAATATGGAATTCGACCATGTTATGGTCACTCATTCCAAGGGGATCCTTTACTAGGACATTTTTTATTAGTACTGTCTCATTACACAGGACCAGATCTAAGACTGCTTGCCCCCTTGTTGGCTCAGTAACGTATTGTTCAAGGAACCCATCCCGAATACACTCAATAAACTCTTCTTCAAGGCTGCCGTGTCCGACTTGATTAGTCCAGTCAATATGAAAGTTAAAATCCCCCATAATTATAGCTGTTCCCTTATTACAACTATTTCCTGATTTATGCTCCGACCAACTGAGTCACAGCTGTTTGGTGGCCTATAGACTACTCCCACCACTGCTTTTTTCCCTTTACTATTTCTTATTTCTACCCAAATTGTTTCGTTATCCTTATCCTTTGAGCCAATATCATTTCGCTTTATTGCAGTGATTTCTTGCTTTATTAACATAGCCACCCCACCTCCTTTTCCTTCTTGCCTGTCTCTCCTAATTGTCGAATACCCTTGTATGTTTAATTCCCAGTCCTGGTCACCCTGCAGCCATGTTTCCGTAATTGCCACAATATCATAACCATACGTAATTATTTGTACCGTCAACTCATCAATTTTATTCCTAATACTACGTGCATTCAAATAAAGGACTTTCAAATATGTTTGACACTTATTTCCTACCTTTTCCTTTTGTACAACTTTACGCTTATCTCCGTACATTCTTTCCCCTCCTGACACACTCTGTCTTTTTATTCCTCCACTTTTACCTACATCCATTACCTTCTCCATTGTCTTTTTAATTATTTGCTCTCTAGAATCCTCCCCCCCCCCCCCACTAGTTAGTTTAAAGACCTCTCTGCAGCCCTAGTTATATGATTCACCAGGACACTAACCCCAGTCGGTTCAGAAGAAATACAAGGTGATTGGTGTAACTGGGAGAGGAGATGGGGCAAAGTAAAGATCTGGTGGGAAGTCAATTAGTGAAAGAGATAAAGGGCTGGAGAAGGGGATATCCGATAGGACAAGGCAGAAGGCCATGGAAGAAAGGGGGAGGGGAGGAGCACAAGAGGGAGGTGATGGGCAGGAAAGGAGATAAGGTGAGAGAGGGAATGGGGAATGGTGAAGGAAAAGGAGTTCCATTACTGGAAGATTGAGAAATCGATGTTCATGCCATCAGGTTGGAAGCTACACAGATGGAATATAAGGTGTTGCGTCTCTAACCTAGCCCCATCACGACAGTAGAGGAAACCATGGACTGATGTTGGAATGGGAATGGAAGTAGAATTGAAATGGGTGGCCACTGAGATCTCCCATTTTTTCTGGCAAACGGAGCATAGGTGCTCGGCGAAGTGGTCTGCCAATCTACGTTGGGTCTCACTGATATATAGCAGGCAAAACCTGGAGCACCGGATACAGTAGATGACCCCAAGAGACTCACAGATGAAGTGTCGCCTCACCTGGAAGGACTGTTTGGGACCCTGAATGGTAGTGAGGGAGGAGGTGTAGGGGCAGGTGTAGCACTTGTTCTGATTGCAAGGGTAAGTGCCAGGAGGGAGATCAGTGGGGAGGAGTGAATGAAATCGTGTAGGGAGTGATCGCTGAAGAAAGTTGGGTGGAGGGAAAAATGTGCTTGGTGGTGGGATTCTATTGGAGATGGTGAAAGTTATGGAGGTTGTTTTGCCCTCATTTATCGTAAGTGAGGACAAGAGGACCTCTATCCCTGGTGAGGTGGCGAGAGGATGTGCATGAAATGGAAGAGATGTGGGTGAGGGCAGCTTTAATGGTGGAGAAAGCGAAGCTCCTTTCTTTGAAGAAGGAGGACATCTCCTTAGTTCTGGAATGAAAAGCCTCATCTTGAGAGCAGATATGGCAAGACGGAGTAATTGAGAGAAGTGGATGGTGTTTTTCAAGTAGCAGGACGGGAAGAGGTAGAGTCGAGGTAGATGTGAGAATCATTGGGTTTATAAAAGTGGGTAGATAAGCTGTCTCCATAGATAGAGACAGAGAGATTGAGAAAGAGGACGGAGGTGTCAGAAATGGACCAGGTAAGATTGAGGGCAAGGTGGAAATTAGAGGAAAAATGAATGAAATTGACGAGGCCTGCCTGGGTTTGGGAAGCAGCACCAATGCAGTCATCGATGTAATGTAGGAAAAGTTGGGGAGTGAAGCCAGTGTAGGCTTAAAATGTAGACTGTTCCATGTAGCGGACAAAAAGGCAGGCGTGGCTGGGACCCATGCGAGTGCCCATGGCCACACTTTTGTTTGAAGGAAGTGGAAGGACCGAAAGGAGAAATTATTGAGAGTGAGGACCAGACAGAGGAGAGTGGTGGTGGAGGGGAGCTGGTTGGGTCTGGTGTCCAGAAAGAAATGGAGCTTTGAGGTCTTCCTGATGGGGAACGGAGGTGTAATAGGAATTGGATATCCATAGTGAAAATAAGATGATTGGGGCCAGGGGGAAACATTGAAAAAATTAAGAGTATGTAAAGTGTCATGGATGTAGGTAGGGAGGAACTGAACCAGGAGGGATAAAACTGAGTCAAAGTATGGTGTGGGAGATAATGGCCTGATGCTGCTTAGTGGGGTCTTGTTTGAGGGGCAAGAAGGAGGAGCTGTCTGACAGTTGTCTCCTGGCCTCAGTAAAGTAGAGGTAACTCCACCAGACTACTATAGCACCCTGTGGGTTTGATGGTGAGGTGCAGATGGAGTTGAGAGCAGTGCGTTCATAAGGAGTGAGGTTGGAATTGGAGCGAGGCATGGTGAAGTCAAGACAGTTGTTGTCTTGTTGGCAGTTAGCAATGAAAAGATCCAGAACAGGCAGAAGACAAGAGCAGGGTGTCCAGTTCAGAAGAAGTGAGGTGGGAATTGGAGAAAGGAGTGGTGAAGTCTATACAGTTGATGTCTCGTAGGCAGTTAGCATCTCTCAGATAAATATTAATGCAGCTCACCCAGGTGGGTACAGTAGAAGGCCATCATCTGGTATTCTTTCTTTCTCTGCCAATTCAGAGGCTTGTAAATTGGAAAAGATCACGACAGCCAATGTTGCACTTAAATAGGATAAACTTGGACAGAAATATGGAGATGACTGATTTGATAAGATTCACTTCATTTCCTTGCAATTGAAGACTGATTTCATTAAACTTTGTGAATAATTCTGACAAATAAGCAATTTCACGCCTAATATTCTTGAGTTACTGAATGAAGCACCCGAGTCTTCAAAGAAATTTATCACAGTTTAAAAAAGTGCATAAAAGCGTCTTCCTTTTGAGAGCCATCTTACTTCTGTGTGCAACAGGAAGTGTTCAAACTGTTCATCATTTGCAGTACAAAGCTCTCAAAAAGTTGAAAACTGAGATACTTTATTGATCCCAAAGGAAATTATAGTATCGGACTCACATTAACAGTGCACAGATATACAAATATTAAAAGAGAGGTAAGAAAGATTAAAAATAAGTTACCTTAAAAATAAGATGTGCATGATTTACAAGTCAAAAGATTACAAGATCACTTCCCCAGCTATATGTTGACTCATTATAGACCCTGATAGCCAAGGGTAAGAATGACCTCATATAGTACTGTACTACATATATTATGTCATAGATAATTGTCATAGATATTAATTGATTGTTGCCAACATGGTATATGCAAATGAGTAAAACAAAAGGTATAAAATGGGCCTCAGTGAATCCTCCAGGTGTGGTTGAAGACAGATATATAGTGTATAGTTTTTATTTTTCCTCGCTGTCCACATATTTTCACATTTTGGAACTTTGATGATTTGGGAGCACTTAATACACACTTGCACCTGCTATTGCAGCAGAGCCAGTTTTTTCTCCCCCTAGAGTCATGGAGCCCATAGAAAACCTCTACATCACACACTTTGAAAATGGTATTTAATGATTTGTGCAGCCGATCATTCAGATGTTTTGCCACAAGATGTTGTCTGTAAGTTACACAGTGAATGGCAAATATGTTTGGTACAGCTTTTTTCAAGAAAGTATTAACCCCACTGTGGCATCCTGTCATTGATGGGGCCCCATCTGTTGCACTAGCAAGAACGTTGGTGAGTGGGATGTCCTCTTTGAAATTTGCTGAAGAACCTGAAATGCTGACTCCCCCTTCGTATCTATTTCTAGTCCCCTTGCAAACAACAATTCTTAAGCCATGTGAAGAGAACATAACCAAAAAGCAAAGATACGTTGCCTAGCTAAGTTGGCTCATCCAATTGCAGAGCAATTTCTGTTTTCCTAAGTATGTTGCACAATGCGTCTTCCATATTCTCGGACACTTTATCTATTAGTCTTTGTATAGAGTCATCACTGAACAGAATCGCTTTAATTATTTGGTCTGGTAACTAATGCAAAACCATACTCAGAACTTCCCTTACTGCTGGCAGAGTCAGTTCTTCTCCAATTGTATGGGGCTTTCCAGATTTAGCAATGAAATGTTCTATGAGGCTCACAAACCGCCACTGTTTTTTGTGCAGTGTTGGCAAATATGTTTTGAAGTGTTTTCCCTTTCTGAAAGTTTTCATGAAGTGACTGAAAATAAGCCAAGTTTGCTTTGCCAGAGTGTATTCTCATCAAATCTTCAAGGAGCCTGGACCGTTTCATTGCCTCATTTGAAAAAAAAACTTTTTTTTACACAGATCCATTGGCTGCCGTTGGTGGCTTGATGCTGATATAAATCCATATTTCAGATACTCCACACCATTTTTGTTTGGTCTGTCTCTGGTCTGCAATGTTCATTGTAGATTAATGACACTGTCAGTTGCATAACGTTTCATTCAAACCTCAAGCTCTGCAATCAATAAGGGGGAAGTTATCATAATTTAGGCAACATCTTACTCTGCCTGAAGGTACAGTGTGGGGCAGCAATATCTCGGTTGGGTCATAAGCTAGATAAATGCTATCAAGACTATTCAGAATCTGCCCTTTTGCAATTTACTCCATTGAGCAGCAAACTCTATTTCACAGGAATTGCAACACTGTGTGATTAGAGTATGGGAATCATACTAGCAAATATTGTACTATGGTAGTAAACGGCAATAAAGAGCGGGCCAGGCCTGGAAATAACACAATATCTTCAGTCTAGATTTCTCATGATACGCCAAATACAGAAGTGTCACATTGTTTTTCAGCAACTATAATGCACTTCGAGCAAAGTCTAAGACAGCAATAGGTTAGTAAGATTGTGATCATTATAATCAATTATGAAGCACTGAGGATCAAATCTTTATAATAAGTAATTCATTTCTTAAATTAAGCCTGTAATCCCTCAACTGCACCCTTTAACTTTATCTATGAAATTTCCACCACCTCCAAGAGGCTATATCGCCCACTTTAGGAATTACTGGTCTAGTCATTGTGGATGAGGTAGTTAAAAGACTAGATTTAATTTTGTGAAAACTTTGGAAGTTATGGCTTTCTTAAAGAACAAATATCATAAACTTCCATAAAAGCACATGACTCAATTCCCATCAATTATAATGTTGAGCAGGCTTTACCCATTGCAGATCAACAATAGTATATCTTCTCATCTGTAATATTTTCTGCTTTCAAAAATTTCAAAATATACTTTTTCAGCTGTAGAGATACAAGAGATTGCAGATGCTGGAATCAGAAACAACAAAGAACCTGCTTGAGGAGCTCAGCCAGTCTAGGAATATCTGGTCGTGCTGAGAGAGTATGGAGGGTGGAAAGAGGAACAGCTGACATTTGGATTTTGACCAAAAATCTTGACAGCCCTTCCTGTTCCACAGCTGAGGCTTGACCCACAAAGTAATGCCAGAGTAATCCACAATTTTTTTTTTAAATTATTACATTGCTAAAAAGCAACTGGTATATCATAAAGGAGAATGCTTGCTTAATTAATATGCTCACACTTAGTGCTTGAGTAAGAGTTAATAGAGATGGAAGTCTATTCTTTCATCAACTATCAGTTAATGGCCAGTGCCTCCATTAATGTTGATTTGCAAAGGGCTTGGGATTCTTCATGTAATGGTAAAATCTTTTCAGTGTAATTCCAGATCCTCAGTAGGAATGGAAAGAGGTAGGGCCTGACAATTTTAAGGGATTTGGGAATTGATAGGAGTATTAGTTCTAATAGCCAGCTACAGATATCACAAATATTAGTGCATATGAGGGAATTCTACTGATTTGTCCCATGGTGATTCGGGGAGTAATGCAGAAAGAGTTTGAGGGAAACATTTAAATATTTGGAAAAGGGTAGATGTGGGTAGAATAAAATAATGTGTCAAAGGAGTTGAGCCTTGGCAGTTGCAGTAACATCACTGAGTTCCTCCAAGCACTCCAGTCAGTTCACAGTTCAAAGTACATAAATATCACCATATATAATCCAAAGATTAACTTTCTTGTAGGCATTCACAGTAAATACAAAGAAACAACAAAAAGCAAGCATAATGATAATAATAAATAAACAATAAATATCAAAAACATGAGATGAAGAGTCCTTGAAGCTGTGTCCATAGGCGGTGGGAGCAGCTTAGTGATGGGACAAAGTAAAGTTGAGTAAAGTTAATACTTTTGGTTCAGGAGCTTGATGGTTGTGGGATAATGACTGTTCCTGAACCTGGTGGCAAGAAGAGAGCATGGCCTGCAATGTGAGGGTCTCTGATGATGCATGCTGCTGCTCCACATGCAAAAGATGTACTCAGTGGTGGCGAAGGTTTTACCCATGATGGGCTGAGCAGTATCCACTACATTTTGTAGGGATTTTCTGTTCAAGGGCATTGGTATTTCCATACCAATCCATGTTGTAACCAGTCAATATACTCTCCACTGCACATCTATAGAAGTCTGTCAAAATTTTAGATGGCATGCCAAATCTTGGCAAATTTCTAAAAAAGTAGAGGTGTTGCTATATAATGGTAGTTTTTTCTTTGTAATGGCACTTATGTGCTGGACCCAGAACAGGTCCTCTGAAATGCTAACACAAAGGAATTTAGTTGCTGAATCTCCCCACCTCTGATTCCCCTGATGAGGACTGGCTCATGGACCTCTAGTCTCCTCCTCCTGAAGTCAATAATCAGCTTCTTGGTCTTGCTGACATTGAGTGAGAGGTTGTTGTGGCACCACTCAGACAGATTTTCAAACTCCCTCCTATATGCTGATTTGTTAGCACCTTTGATTCAGCCAATGACAGTGGTGACATCAGCAAACAGAAGTATGGCATTAGAGCAATGCTTAGCCTCCCAGTCGTAAGTATAAAACAAGTACAATAGGAGTGTAAGTACACATCCTTGTGATGTGCCTGTGCTGATGGTGATTGTGGAGGAGATGTTGTTGCCAATTCAAAGTGACTGGGGTCTGCAAGAGTTGAAATTGAGGATCCAGTTGCACAAAGAGGTACTGAGGCCTAGTTTTTGGAGCTTATTGATTAGTTTTGAGTCAGATCAGTAGAACTGGTATTACTTGCACTCTAATGCTATCTACTCATTTTTCTGGTCACCAGGTAACTTAAAAGGAAAATATTTTCCGTCTTAACACATACAAAATGCTGGAGGACCTGAGTTCTGATAAAATGTCTTGGCCTGAAATGATGACACTTTATTCTTTTTCATAGATCCTACCTAACCTGCTGAGTTCCTCCAAAATGTTATGTGTTACTCTGAATTTCCAGCATCTGCACTATCTCCTGTGTTTAGATTTTCCATTTTGCTGATCCTGAACTACATTACAACTGCATCTTTAATGCCTGAATGATACCATTTGTTTGATGGTTCAGAAATTGCAGTCACTTGATCATTCACATTTTACATTCCCTGTCAGTGACATGGAATTTATCAGATTGCTCTTCCTGCACAATCCCACCTCTCCCCTCCACCAAACTCCTGTGTCTCTGGATAAAGCAACAAGTGCTTATCGCTCCATAAGAATACTGCTGGCTTCAGATAACTATATCAGGCTGACCAATCAAATGACCGACCTACATGTGTTCCACATTACAAATTACACCTTTATTTTTTACCAATATACTAAGCTAGCTTATTTAATACATCCATTACTCAAGAAATCAAGATTTTCAAGTTGTATACGGTATACATTCTCTGATTTTAAATGGAACCATTACTAGCTGATACTTTTATGTTGGGGTGGAAAATAACTTCCAGAATTTTCTCCCTACCCTAGAGTTCATTGAACAATGAATTATCAGCTTTTGTTTAAAGTCCACACTGTCGATACACGGGCAATTACAGAGACAACTTGTACCTTTCGGAATTTCAGCATTATAAAATGTCCCAAGATGCTTCAGAAGGTGTAATTAGATAAAAATTGACTCTGGTTTTATGAGATATTGCAACAAATTTATGAGAAGTCTCGTAAAAGGAATGGGGTTTAAAGAAAAAGAGACAAATGTTTTGGAAGAGTATTTGGGATCTTAGGACTGATCTGGTGGAGGGATGATCAAGAGGGCTGTATTGCAGGAAAGGAGTAAGCATTTCTTGAACAGTTGTCCATTCAGTGGGTGGTATTACAAAAATCTGGAAGGGTGAGATTTGAAAACAAGGACGACAGCTTTAAAAATGTGTGTTGTTTAACTAACAGTGAGCACTAGATGATGGGTGAATGAGGCTTAGTGTGAATTTGGATATGGATAGAAAAGCTAGAAAATGTTTAGTTAGAAAGAGGTTAGTTGTGGTTGTTAAGCTGGTTGTGGCTGGAGGTTTCCTAAATAGGCGTGGATGTTGGATTACAACAGAAGAGCTAGAGAGAGAGGTGCAGCAGAAATAGACAGTGTTAATGATAACATAGAGGCACCTATCCAGGTTTAAAAAAAATAAGCAGTTCATTCTTGGACATTTGCCACAGACCAGAGTTGAGATGGTGGCCATGGAATAGTTTGTCACAAGGACTAAGGCAGCAACCCAGCTCTCTGTCCATACAATGTAACATGTCAAACAAGCAGTCTAACAATTGAGAGCAAGTGGAGGGGTTGAGAGTTGGTGGTGAGTCTTGTCAGACTGTTTTTAAATTACACTGCAGAAACCCCGTACATACACTCAGTGGCCACTTCATTTGGTTCACCTCTCACTTCTGGTCAAGGTGGCACCTACACACAATGCTTCTTCAGTTGACATCTTCCAGATAGATCATGGAACCATATTCTTCTCTTCTTTTATGTCTTTTACATTTGTTTTTATATCCTGAATGTGATTCTGGAACTGTTGGAGCCTGTGATTTGCAGTTTGGGGATCATTTGGGTGCTTCAGTGCTCTTCAGTCTCCGAGGAGATTCCAGGAGGCAGAAGCAGCCATGCAGGAACCTCTTGGCAAGAAGTCTGCAAGCTGATGTTCGACTCCATTTGGCCGATTAACGTGATGAGGGAGATTGAAATGCTGGCTGCCTGCCTTTCTATCACTGAGGAATCGCTCTGTTGCCGGAGAGGGGAGTCTGCCTTTTTTAATCGCTGGTGAGGTTGCTCTGCTCCAGAGATGAGAGACTACCTTTTTAATCGCTGGTGAGAGCACTCTGCTACAGAGTGGGGAGATTGTCCTCTTATCGCTGGTGAGATTGTTCTGCTGCAGAGAAGGGAGACTGCCTTTTTATCGCTAGTGAGATTGCTCCGATACAGAGAGGGGAGACTGCCTTTTTAATCACTGGTGAGATCCCTCTGCTGCTGGAGAGGGAGACTACCTTTGACCGCTGGTGAGATTGCTCTAATGTGGAGAGGGAGAATGCTGCCCAAGTTTTCTGTGTTTTGGATGTGGACTTGGACTGCGGACTTGTTTTAGTCTTATGTTTTTTTTGTATTCTGTGTTTTTTACCTTATTCTCATTTTTGTGTGTGTGCAGGGGATGGGGATTTGGGAAGGGGGGTGTTAATGTGCCTATTCTGATTTTGTTCATTTTTTGTGTGGGGTGGAGGGATTTGGAGCTGATGATCATGCTGCCTTTCTGTCTTTCTTTCCTTTCTTGGTTTTGTGGCTACCCAGAGAAGAAGAAGAAAAATTGTGTACTTTGATAATAAATGAACTTTTGACCTTTACACATTAATGCAAATATCTAATTAGCCAATCATGTGGCAGCAATTCAATGCACAAAAGCATGCAGACCAAACATCAGAGTGGAGAAGAAATGTTATCTAAGTGATTTTGACTGTGGAATGAATGTTGGTGCCAGATGGGGTGATTTGAGTATCTTAGAAATTGCTTTTCTCCTGGGATTTTCACGCACAACAGGATCTAGAGTTTACAGAGAATGGTGCAAAAAAATCCAGTGATTAGTGGTTCTGATAAAACCTTGCTAATGAGAGAGGTCAGAGGTGAATGACCAGAATCAGAATCAGGTTTACTATCACTGGCATATGACAGGAAGGTGGCAGTAACTCAAATAACCATGCGTTACAACAGTGCTGTGCAGAAGAGCATTTTTGAATGCAAGATTTGTTGAACCTTAAAGTGGATGGGCTTCAGCAGCAGAACATGTTGAACATCCACTCAGTGGCCACTTATTAGGTGCCTCCTGCAACTACTAATGTGGCCACTTAGTGTAGCTGAGTAATAGTTAAGCAGAGAACACCAGGGAGAATTGTGCAGAGCAACAGAGAGAAATCATTTTGGATATTTCTCTGGATAGATAGGAATGGAAGTTATACTCTATTGATGATGCTTATACATCCAAGTAGCACTGGATCTAGTCATCCTATGGAACGTTTGATCACATCTCCATCCACACCACCCTTCAGTTCTTTCAGAATTGCATACTTATGCAGCTCCTTCTGACGTACTTATTAAGATGCATATATCCATGTGTGTTTGCTGGCACAGATGAGCTCTTTGGCTGTCTCCTTTCTACAATTATAAACGTCTAGCAACAGTCATCACACATTGCAGTGTCAAAAGTACAACAACAGGATGTCACTAATTTTCTGCTAAGTTTTCTGGCCTTGGAGAGCAAATAGAGAAATTTAGAAAAAGCTGCTAGTCACCAGAGAAACCATCACACTCCATAATGCTCATTACCTTAATGGGGCAGCAGAGTGCTCACAGTTTCACTTACTCTCGCTTGTTAATAATGATGTGCCTCTCCTACCTTTCTAAAGCAATGCATCATGAAGTTCCCATAGGATCAATGTATTTGATTCTAAATGAAATTCTAGGCCTAGATTTTAAGGACCAAGGCAGGGCATCTGAAAAGTTTGGTGTTGGAATGTGTGGCAGCACTTATGGGCTGCCCCTAGCACAGCTTCGGGTGTGTTGGCTGTTAACGATGCATTTTACTATATGTTTCGATGTACACGTGTTAAATAAGTCTGTCTGAAGTTTAGGCTTTTGGCTGAACTTGACAGAATCGCTTAGATTTCTTGCAACAAGGCTAGCCATTTCTTCTTGGTCGCTACAATCAGTAAATACTTTCAATTATTAAATAAGATGCATTGTGTAATTGATCATGTGATTTCAATATGGTAAAGTAGAGATAAAGTGAGTGAAACATGATCAGGTATCTTAATCTCCATACTCACTTAAATAATCTCCAAAATAACTTCATACTCATGTAACGACCTGGAAAAGGTTTCCCTGCTAATGTAATTGGTTCTCTGTAGTGCAGTGTTTAGGTCAGGGGTCAGCAACCTTTACCACTGAAAGAGCCACTTGGACCCGTTTCCCACAGAAAAGAAAACACTGGGAGCCGCAAAACCCGTTTGACATTTAAAATGAAATAACACTGCATACAACGTTTTTTTTTGCCTTTATGCTATGTATAAACAAACTATAATGTGTTGCATTTATGAAATTGATGAACTCCTGCAGAGAAAACGAAATTACATTTCTGCATGCAACAAAAACATTTTGAACTCCGAAAAAAAGACGTTGGGTTGAAAGTTACTTTTAAGTAAAATATTCAATGTCTATTTGAGTCCTTCTTGTATTTATGAAAAACGCCGAACTTAAATTTTCCGCCAGCAGCAAACCAAAAATAACGTCAGCCAGCTGTCATCCTGAAAAATGAAAGGACTATTTCACTGAACAGAAAAAATATGAATATAAGTAAAATAATAGGCAATTAAAATATTTATCATACTTGGTTAATGGGATTTCTGCTCCTGGACCTCAGCGCACAGCGTCTGCACATCAGGGCTGTATGATGTCACCTTCATCTTTACACAGGATCGCAAGCTGTCATCTGTGAGGTTTTCAATATCACTCCATTTGTGTTTCTGAGCAAGAACGGCCTTCTGACGGGCAACATCTTCAAGGTCTGCTGTCAAGCGTCTAAACTTGGACACCCATATGTCTTTGTCGGCTATGTCGGCCAGTTCCATCTCAAGATCAGGTTGACTCACACCTGCCAATGCAGTCGTATTCAGTAGGGAAGGATCGATGCTTAAGGGAGTGACCGGGAAGGATAATGTGTTTTTTTCCTCTCTGAACTCACAGAAGCGTTTCCCAAACGATGTTTGCATTGCGATGATTGCAGAATGTAAATACTCCGAAATTATCATGTCGTGACCTTGTTTGAACTCTCTCAAATTGGGGAAGTGAGACAAAGTGCCTTTCTGTAAATCTCTGGCAAGCACTGTCAACTTGCGCTCGAATGCCAAAACATCCTCCAACATGTGCAGGGCTGTACGTCCTTTCCCCTGAAGAGCTGTGTTCAGCGTGTTCAGGTGCGCTGTCATGTCTACCATGAAGTGTAGCTTTTCCAGCCACTCTGGCTGTTCCAGCTCAGGAAAGGTGAGCCCTTTGCTGCCCAGGAAAGTTTTCACTTCTTCCAGACACGCGACAAAGCGTTTCAGCACCTTCCGTCTGGACAGCCAGCGATAAAAACACGTTGTAGCGGTGTCAGTAAACTGCAGTCAAAGATAGCTTTATTCGAACTAAACAGCCTTGCTTTTAAGCCTCCCTCAACCCAGCCCCCATGGACGCAGATGCTGCAAAAGACGCGTAATCACAAACCCCCGTAGGCTATCTCCCTTAGCCGGAATGCTGGCTAATTGTGAGCCGTTTCGGATGTGGCAGGAAATGTGTCGCTACACTTAGGTTGTACAAGATCACCATAATTACATTTCAAAAGCTAACAAACTAACATAAAATACATTTTAATTAAATACTGACCAATTATTTCCCAAAGCCACAGGGAGCCGCAGCACAGAGGTGAAAGAGCCACAAATGGCTCGGGAGCCGCAGGTTGCCGACCCCCGGTTTAGGTTATGACTAGAGATAACGGGGGCTTTGGAATGTGTGCTGGCCAATGAGGGGAGTTGTTTTCTTTCTTGTGTGCCTGAGCAAAAGTTTTGCAGTCTTTTGTTTGGCGGAAGATGGAGTGAGAATATGTCAGAACAGGGAAGTCGTAGGCTGCAGGACAGAGTGGACTTAGAATGGGGTCAGGAGTTGATGCCTGGGGAGAAAATCAATGGAGAACAAACAGACGGAAAAACTGTGAGCTCCAACGTTATGCATTAGACTGCTTCATAAGAATGGGCCCTTTTTCTATTTGTGTTTCTTTACTAACCCTATAGTCAAATTGAGAATTATAAAGCTTAATCGTTTAATTGCATACCGTGTACTCTTTGTTTTTTCGGGGTACTGATTTGTAACAGGGAACACATCACGCAGCATCCACCCAAACAAGATTTCTCAAGTTTGGCTGGGCCGGAGGCTGTCTTCCCCTTGATTAAGCCGCTAGCCAAACCTGAGAGTTACACTCATAATTATATTGTTCTATTTTAGGAGATCTGAACAAATTAGATTGACAGCTTCACTATACACCATTAGGATAGGACAGTTGAGCCTCTCAAAAGCAGAGGTGGAGGTGTCTGCCTCATGATCAACTTCTTTTATTGCACAGATGTATCTGTGTTGTCCCAATTCTGCTCAATAAATCTGGAATATCTTGCAATTAAGAGTCTTCCATTTTATCTGCCGCAGGAAGATTTCAGCGATTATTTTGGTAGTGGTGTACATTCCACCTCAGGCCAATATCAAACAGGCTCTAGATGATCTAAGCAGTGTGATCAACGTGCATGAAGCAGCACACCCTGACCATCATTTTAGGGGATTTTAACCAGGCCAGCTTAAAAGTGTCACTAAATAATTACCATCAACAAATCACTTGCAACACCAGAAGAAACAATACATCTGACCACTGTTACACCACCATCAAGAATGCCTACCATGTTATTCCACACCTTCACCTCCAAGAGTTTGATCACCTGGCTGTACCTCCCTGAGTATAGGCAGAGACTGAAGGCTGTGCATCAGTAGTGAGGACCAAGAAGGTATGGACAAGGAAAACACAGTATCACTCACAGGACTGCATTGAGCAGATGGACTGGACCGTATTCAGGGATTCATCTTCGGATCTGGGTAAGTATGCCGCAGTTGTTACTGACTTCATTAAAACCTATGTGGCCGTGTGTGTGCCTACAAAAACTTTCTGTATGTTACCAAACCATGAGCCATGGATGAACCAGGAGGTTCATTGTCTGCTGTGGGCTAGATCCCATGGTATTTAAGTCTGGTGACCCAGGTTTGTACAAGAAAACCAGTTATGAATTGCAGAGAGCTATTTCAAGAGCAAAGAAACAATTCCGAGTGAGGTTGGAAGCAATGCTGGATGCACGTCAGCTCTGATAGGGTTTGCAGGACTTTACTTCCTACAAAACAAAACCCAACAGCATGAATGGCAGTGATGCTTTACTACTAGATGAGCTCAATGCCTCTGTGTCCGCTTTGAACTGCTGAAGTCTCAGCCCAAAAAGTCAACTGTACTCTTTTCCATAGATGCTACCTGGCCTGCTGAGTTCCTCCAGCATTTTGTGTGTGTTGCAAGGCTCTGAAAACATGTGCCAACCAACTGGCAGGAGTATTCAAGGACATTTTTAACTTCTCACTGCTACGGTCAGAAGTTCCCACTTGGTTAAAAAAGACAACAGTTATATAAGTGCCTAAGAAGAGTAATGTGAGCTGCCTTAATGACTATCATCCAACATCTGTACTGATGAAATGCTTTGAGAGGTTGGCCATGGCTAGAAAGAGATCCTGCCTCAGAAATTACCTGGATCCACTACAATGATCCTCATGATTCAGGACATGCTCTTTTCTCATTGTTACCCCCAGGAAGCAGGTACACAGAACCCTGAAGGCACATACTCAGTGATTCAGGAACAGCTTCTTCCCATTAGCTGTCTGATTCCTAAATGGTCATTGAACCCATGAACACCACCTCACTTTTTGAATGTTATTTCTGTTCTGCACTATTTTTAATCTAACTGTTTAATATGTATATTATGTACTTACTGTAATTGATTTACTAATTTATTTTTTCTTTCTATATTATCATGTATTGCATTGAACTGCTGCTGCTAAATTAACAAATTTCATGACACATGCTGGTGGTAATGAACCTGATTCTGATCCTGATCTTGTTGGCTAAGGTTTTAGGCTCCCATTATCTCTTTCTTTTGCTGTCAGTTTTCAAATGAATATGCTTCTGTGAAGCTGTTTAGATATTTCACTATGATAAAGGTGCAAAATAAATGCTAGTTTGCGTTATTAAACTAATGTGTCATTTTCAGTTTTGATGTTGTTAGTTTGTGCGCAACAGGAACTGAATTAAGACTGTTTCAGTTTATTACACTGAACTAGCAAAGAAGAAGCAATCTACGGGTGACCACTCCAAAATCTAAATGTACTTCCCAGCACTCTGAGCCCTTGACCAAATCACTCTTGAGTCAGCCACAAGAAATTGCACAGAAGCTGCCCAGCTTCATTACACTCTGAAATTTCTGCTCTCTAATCTCCACTAATGGGCCAAATAGATATAATGGTAGTGCAAATATTGTTTTACATGTCATTCAGCAGCCTATTACTACTATAATGCATTTTCACCAAGTATGTTAAACTGTTGCACACTAATTAGCTATAACTTAAAAATGATATCCTCTATGTATATCATTGAAATGTTTTCATTTTACTGCTGAAAATTAAAAAGTGCATTGCTAAACTTATAATAAATTTAATTCTTTACACTTTCTGTAAACGCAAAAGCTGAATGTCTAATTTTCTTGTTCTTTTTACACTTCTCCGAAAAAAGCTATCCTCGACACAGCTGATCTCTAGTAATTGCCATGATGTTGATTTAAAATTGTGATTTCAAAAAAATTCTTTTTGCCGTGCAGTTTTCTAAGTCACAGTGTCATATGTTTGAGCTCTCTATCTTAACACATTGAAGAACCACACTTGTGCTGAAAACTTCCTGCCAGGAGGCACACAAAAGTCTTCCTGGAATTATAGTTCCCCACATGGAGAGCGCATAATGAAATCTATCCCAGCACTCCAATTATTGGTGCTCCTTACACAGTGTCTCTGCGACGCCCAGCTTGCTTTCATTCTTACAAGTACCCTGTTGTTTTTGTTTTCATCAAGAGTTATTTTTTCATTTCCTTTTAATAGATGAAGCATGTCTTTGTTAATTAGCAATCTATTTGCTTGAGGGATTTTGGCTCAAAGATTACAGATAGGTCATGGACCAGAGTGCAAAACCAACACCACCACCAGCTAACAAGATTTATTGTATCTCAGCAGAGAAAGGATCCAGAGTCCAGGGTGTGGACTCCTGCGCGTTATTTGTTGTTCATCGTGACTTTCTTTGCAGCTTACTTTTCTCAAAGATGAGCAAGTTAGAAGCTTAAGTTGTTTTCAGATATGCATAGAATTCTACAAACCAGAGGTAAAGTGTGTTCAGTACTGTGCAAAAGTCTTAAGTATATAGCTGGGGTGCCTTAGACTTTAACACGGTACTGTATTTGTCAACGTGGAGTGGATAGCAAGTTTGTAAATCCTGTGGGAGCAAAGAATGTTTGGAATGGTGAGGGTGGAGTGCCATGGGAGGGGTGTGGGATAGATGGCAGAGAAGGAATACTGGGGGAGGTGGTGGTGTGAGTGTTGGCACATCAAGCCCTAAGACACAAGGCACGGTCAAATTGCAAGTTATAGCTTTGACAACATTCTAGTTCTAGTCATGATAAAATGATGTACCCCAATATTTACCAAGTTTGCCCTTATTTGAACTTTTGCCTTAAGCCAGAACATTGTTCTATCATGTCCTGACTGAGGAACAGAAACACACAAAACAAAAATCAGGCTGACACTCCAGTGCAATATTGAGTGATTGCTGCATTATTGAAAGCCCTGTCCTTTGGGTGTTAGCTTAACTACTGCTTTCCCAAGTGGATATAAAAGATTTGATAGCACAATGTTGAAGAAAAGAGCTGTTCCCTGCACACCATCAAACTTTATCTATCAAAACTGTTTACTAAAATCAAATCTATAGCTCATTGTCACTGGCACATACGACAACTTGCGCCGCTGACAAATTGTTAAGGCTTTTTTTTGCTGCACAACAGTGACTGGATTTCAAAGTAAATACTGGATTGCTCCAAGGTATGAAGGTTGATTGTAAACATTTTTTTTCTTCACTAATCTATCTATTCTACTCACCATTTTAGCTATGATACTGGCAGCTATTTGAAAAGGTACAACGTAGGTTATACAGCCTGAAATGTTGTCACTAACTCCTCCCATAGATACTGTCTGGCTTGCTGAGTTCTGCCAGCATTTTGTGTTTTTTTATTTAATGTAGGTTCTGTCTGATCTAACCACTAAATGTAACATAAATTAATCTTGAGATTACCACACAGCTATCCTCTGAGTTATCAACATGGTAATGAATGTTACCTTCCAAGCCTAATCATCAGCAGCCATTCATTTTAATTTTGACCAGAACTAATGATGTTTACATTTCAATACAGCTGAGGTACTAATGGAGATAACACTGCTCATTGCTAGACAGAGATGAGAATTGATACAGTTTTCATGTAAAGTCCAAAGACCCCTTAAAAATGGTTGTTCACCAGACTGAACAAAGCAAATACAGTGGATTCTGGTTAATTGGGCCATCAAGGAAGCCACTTATTTAGAACAACTTTTAACCTATAAAAACTAATTGAGATAATAGCCAGGATTTCCTTCATTTACTTGGGGCAGGAGGATGTGGCCAAACAGTTTCTAACTAATGTCAGTCACTTTGGTGGCCATTTCGCACTACACTACTTAGAGCGACCAGTTTTTAAATAGCATGAATTGTGTATGCTTGTGTTCAAAAAGGCATTGATTTCTGTTGCTGATAGTTGGTGAGAAATAAGCAGTAAGACAATTGAGATCTGTTTTGCTCACTGCGGTTTCAAGCGTTCAGGCTTGGTGATGCCAGAAACAGATGGGAGTGAAAATGATTCATTATTCAGCAAGTTAGGAACTATGAAGGATTTGAAGGTGTTGACAATCATGTTGAATGTTACAATGAAAATGAAGATTTGGAGGATGCAATCCTCAAAAACATTGTTTAAAGGCAGTTCATTATCTGCACTAGGTATCTGCACTGATTTTGTTCATCTATCTAAAGAATACAGCACGGCAGTGGATGAATTCCTCTGTCAATAGCTATTAAGAACTAATACAGTTTTATGGTACTGTTGTGATATTGATAGTCTTCTGTATTTCATGTAAATACATGACTTGTTACTCAGTTAAATGATAGTTTAAAAGAGATAAAGGTATAAAAGAGATAAACGTTGGTGAATTGGGGCAGCTGTTTAATTGCGCCAAAATGTACTGGTCTGTCCCAGTGAACCAGAATCCACTGTACTAGTGGCTGAAGTCATATCTGACAAAGGCTGCTGGAAAGATTAATCAGAAAATATAAGGAATTAACTGATAACAACATGAATTGCAATCCTCCTGAACACACAAATCAATTTGCTTTACCTTGGCAGTTTGCTTTACATAAAAAGCGTTCAGCCCTTAAATCTCCATGATTTAAAAAAAACGCTGCTGGAATTATAATTGCTTATTTGTTAAGCTCAGCGTGGAAAGTTGTGGCTGCCATATAAAGATATAGGTAGCCTGTTTTCATTTTTAATACCATGCCCATCTTTGGCCCTGAATGGGGGCAATTAAAATTGTGCAGTCCTATTCAACTGGGTAGTAAATTGCTGTGGGGGTTTTGTAAACATCTTTTAAAATGCTTTACTTGTTTGGTGTCTTTCCTCTTTCTTTTTCTTTTCCTGATCTGGAGAATTCTTCAATTCCCAGTCAGCCTTCTTATCGTCTGTTTCTTTCTCAGTGCTTAAACAGACACATCTGTTTTAAGAACTGAGAAAAAACATACAATTAATTAATGTCCCAGATGCTGTGTTTCCCTTGGAACAATTATCAAGTTGCTGGAAAGTAATGAAGCAAAATTTCTTTGAACTAAAGATCGAAAAATAAAATCTGTACCATGAGATAACCTACTTTACTGAGTTTTTATCTAATGCAGTTTAGAATGCCAATCATTGAAACCCAGGACATTGCTGTAGGGCTTTGATGGCACTGTCCTGAGATCCTCAGCATTACAGAAGCCCATCATCAGGCAGTTTGAGATCATTTGGCTGAGAGTGTTAAATTGAGCAATAGCTATGGGACCAGGAACTGCTAGGCTATAATGTGGAAGACATACATTCCAGAACTGGTTGTACTTCGAGCCAAGGCAGGTTATTATCATCTTTTTACCTTCAGTTGCACTGCCTTATAACTTCAACAGCAAAGATGTCGCCATTGACCCTTCTAATAATTTGTAGGGAAAATTAAAAGGCAGACTGGTTGTTCTGTGATGTGTCTCACCTTCCCTACTACTTAGAAAGTTTGCATTAAAGCGGTGATGTTGTCTTAAATGGTTGACAACACACAGAAAGCAGCATAGATCCATACTCTGTAAGTGTAATGCATTTGGTCCAGTGGTATTATCTGTATCAGGCATTGTACCAACTCACCAAACTGGCTGCACGAACACCTCACATCCCTTCAACCTCTACCATCTAGAACAAAATCTGAGTAATATCATCAGAATACTTTCATCTTAAAGTTTCCCAGTAAGTTGCACATAATTTTGTCTTGAATACACATTAACATTCTTTCATTGTAACTGATGTACCATTCACTACAGCATTTTGAGAGCATAGCTCTCAATGGGTTTCCTTCCTGCCTGAGAACAATCATCTTTTTGTTTGATTCTGTCTTGTTCCTTACCTATTTACTGCCATTAGAAACCTTCACCTGTAGACATGGGCTCAACATCCACATACAAGTTAAAGTTCTACCCAAAGCCACTTACCCTTCCATTTCCTTTGGTTATACCCTAGTGTTCACAACATTGGTGTGTTTTATAATATTGAAACAAATACAGTTGGCCCTCCTTACCTGCGAGGGATTGGTTCTGGGACCCCACACGGATTCTCAAGTCCCTTATTTAACCTGTTTCACTGCAGTGGACTTTAGGACCCAGCGGAACCCTAGACCTTATTTAACCTGTCTCAGTGTGGTGGTCTTTAGGACCCGGCGAAGCTCTGAATCCGCAGTGTTTCTGTTCATGGAAGTAATCATGATCACGATTAAAAATAAAGTGGAAATAATAAAGCGATCAAAAAGAGGTGAAACACCATCAGTCATTGGAAAAGTGTTAGGCTACAGTCGGTCAACGATCAGAACAATTTTAAAGGATAAAGTGAGAAAGGCCCTGCCCCAATGAAAGCTACAATTATTACTAAGCAACGCAGTGGTTTAAGTATTGAAATACATACGTTTCTTAAGTGTTTTATATGCATAGAAAGGTAAAATATATACTATTTTCTAAGACAAATGTTTGACTACCTGATGCTAAATAATACTGGATGTAGCTGTTCCGACTTACTTAGTAAGAGAACTTGTGATTTTTTTCGATCCTGATCCACAGTAACCTACGCACATCCTCCCGTATACTTTAAATCATCTCTACGTTACTTATAATACCTAGTACAATGTAAATGCTATGTAAATAGTTGTTGTACTGCACTGTTTAGGGAATAATGACAAGAAAAGAAGTCTGTACATGCTCAAAGAACGAGTGCTGGAAAAGCACTTCTGGGTTTTCTCGATTCATGGTTGGTTGAATTTGCGCATGTGGGACTCGCGGATAAGGAGGGCCGACCATATTTCTCTTTTCTCAAAGACTGTCTTCCTGAACTCTCGCCTCACCTTGGCTGCTGACATCCTCATCCATACTCTATCCCCTACACCATTGCTTTGTTCTCTTCCCATCACATCTTCCAAATCTCAGTTGCCAGTAACACCAGGTCCCACTCTTTCTTCCTGCTCTCCTCATCCAACTGAAACTTGTTCCTTGTTCCACTATACCTCAAATTTAAAAAAAAAACTTACCATCCAGACTCTCGAATATTTCCAGTGAGTCATAGTTAATCACTTTTATTATTCAATATAATAAAAATATATTGAATGTATATCAAGCATTCAGCTGTTCTAGGTCAGCATTGATCTGCTTCCCAGAACAATCATCCACATGAACATTGGAGTGCTAGACTCTCAGGATGATAATATCCCAGGTTTGGTTGAGTCATAGATCGCAACAAATTGTACAGGTGAGTCATGAGTTAAAATAACCTGCTAGAATGA
Organism: Hypanus sabinus; assembly: GCF_030144855.1. Taxonomy (NCBI): domain Eukaryota; kingdom Metazoa; phylum Chordata; class Chondrichthyes; order Myliobatiformes; family Dasyatidae; genus Hypanus; species Hypanus sabinus. Next base: position 25,677,354 of record NC_082714.1, on the reverse strand, counting down.
AATCTGCAACAATTGGTCATTCCCCGAGTTCCAACTGGCATTGGCTTCACTAAACTCGGAATATTTTATCATCACACATTAAACTAGCAGGCTTATCTCACCAGTAGTCTCCATATTGATTTCATAATCCAATTTCAGTTTCCCTTCCCGGTTGCTTTAGCAATGTCATTTATTGTTGTGCCTACAATCAGATCATTTGAAGTTTTATCTGTTTCTTTATCAGTCACTAGTTTACACAAACTACGTCTCAATGTATCCCATTCTTCTCTGCACATCTTTGTCCTGGTTCATTTAACAAGTCTCTGAAAAGCTTTCACCTTCAAACTGTCCCACTCTCCCTCAGATACAACCTCCAACCATAATTATCTACATTAACTTTTGTGTTTCTAGCTGCCATTCCCACCTCTCCACCACCAATAGTTGCCTCAGATATATTGTCCCTATAACTAATAATCTTGAATACAAGGACCATCTAATGTTACTTCACCAATTAGATTTGCTTGTGTTTTTCTCTTCTTATCCAGGTGTTTAATTATTGTTCTACAGCTCGTTAATTATATGTGCTTCAGTTGTTTAAACAGATCAACTGAATGTAAGTAGGTCAATCTAATTGTAACCAATATCCTTAAAATCCCACTAGAGTAAAGGCAGACATTCAATATCTATACTCAGAGCTTTAGCTATTGTTTGTGCAACTATGTTGTTTTCTTAGTTACTGAGAAAGGTGCCTTTTAAATACTTTTGCTTCTGGGAAAGGAGTGGGGAGTGCTTCTCTTCAATCCACAAAACTACCCCTCTTATGGATTTCGATAGCCCTCTCCATGACACATGCAAAGCTGAAGCCCTCCCTCTGCCCATCAGCACCTGTGATTGGAATTTATCGTATTCATTCTTGACTCAACTGATGTCCTGAGCATCATGCACAGCCCCCAGGTTCTTTCCCCCAACAAACAAGAGGTTTGACACAATCCTCAGCTGTGGTCTTTAAAGGAACCTTCCTATCCATACAGTCAAGTCTGTTATGTTTCGGGACCAATCTTCTCCCCTGCCTCCATCACAGGCTTTATATTAGCTTAACCAATGGATTGAATCACTTTGTGCCAGCCTGTTCACTGCCTGTGGTCCTTGAACATCAACACTTACTTTTTGGTGCAGAGAGCAAATGATCCAAATACCTTCCTGGCCATGGACACCTTGTGAGGCAGCAAACGGCAAGAAGGCCTCAGGCAGCATATACTGCTGTCAAAGGCCTGTGAGCAGTCTTTAAACATTTATCAAATGTATATTTGAATATTTTCTATATTTTTCTAAAACTATACAAAGGCAATTAAAATACAGTAAAACGCTAACACTATTATAACAAAATAAGGTAAAACAACTCAATCACTCAACCTCGATGCACCATCAATAACTCTGGGAGACGGGAGGCGAATGATAGGCTTTTATTAGCAGCAAAACGGAGCACGGCATCTCGGAGACTGAGGGAGGAGCAGTGCCTCCAATCGCCTTTATACAGGGGTCTGTGGGAGGAGCCACAGGAGCAGTCAGCAGAGGGGCGTGTCCAGACAGGTATACATAGGTTTACCACAAACCCATAGTTTTTTTTCAAAGGTTACCAATCCCATTTGAATGCGGCTGTCATTCATTAGCCTCACTCAGGTTCTTCTTTGTCTTCTTGTGAAGTTTTATGCTGGTTGGTAGACTAACATAAGGAGCATCACTGAGTTGGAGTGTGGAACAAAGAGACTTCCTGTACACCTACTAAACTTCCACGGACAAAAAAACTCAAATGATATCAAAAATCTAATGCTTTTCCAAAAGTCAAATGCATACTTATATACCTTGCGATGACAGTGATATCCTAACAAACTTTCCATGTTAAACTGTGTCTGCCCCAAACATTTCAATTTAGCAATTAGGTCGTTCCTTTGCACCGCATAGGAACTGCATTCAAATAATATATATTGCACCATTTCTTGACAAGTGCACTTCCTGCAAATGCTACTATCATGCATGTTAATTCTGAACAAGGAATTATTCATTCTAGTATATACAATATATAAATGTGTAAATGTAACTTCTGTCCTCCTTTTGTACCCATCTCCCATTTGGGTTCCCACCATCCTCTGAATTTTATATAAATGCTGTCCTTTCTTTTCCTTATCCCAACTTTGTTGCCACAGTGATGGAACAGACTTTTTATTATGGCTGTCACCTCTCCTTTATGCAAAGGTATCACGACATTTATATTACTATGTTTCAGTGATTGCTTGGCTAAAAAGTCTGCCACCTCATTTCCTACAACGCCAACAGGGACAGTGACCCATAGAAATGTAAACACAACCCTAGACCCTGCTGCCTCAACAGAGGTTGTCCAATCGCAAGATGGCCTCACTCAGGTTGAATGAATTAGCCATATTTGAATGGTGAGAGAACTGTAAGGTAAAGTGTCAATCACCACTGTAGAAATGAATTCCATGGAAAGACCAGCAATGGAACAGACATTCTGACGGACCATCATTGGAATGTCATGATGTTTCAGTCTTCCCACAGTTGCTGCTTGACCTCCCAGAGTTCCTCCAGCAGATGAGATTTAATGTTAATATTTTTCCTGCTGTAAAAATGAATTACTGTCCCTTTTTACGCAGTCTAAATGCTGCATGCATTGGATAAGGCCATTCAGAGCCTAATTGTTGTTTGGGCTTCAGATCAGCCTCCGACTTGTTTAGTTATTTTAAAGTGTGTTGTTTAATTTCACACGCAGGGTACATAAATTCTTCATGCTGCGATGAGATATTTTCAATCGCTGTAGAACAATACCTTCCAAATAACTGATTTCTCTTTATTTAAAAAAACTGCAATAAAAAAAATATTTTGAATATTCTGAGGTGTAATGGACTGAAATTGCTTCTAGGATGAGATCTTCTTAGGGAATGATGTATATGAATTACATCTTCTGCTGTGCTAACTACTTTTTTATGGGCAGATTATCTGAAAATTTTGTGTTGATGTGTATTTAAAGCCATTTAGCAGGGTAGCATATGGAATTACATCTTCATTTAACGTTTTGCATCCAAAATTTTGACTCTGATCATTTTATTTTGCACTTCATTTTTTGCTTACCTTTCTTTTTATTCAAACACTCCTTTCAGAACGCCATTATCTACTTCGCTAACTCCCTGTAACACACTGTCTCTGGTTCCTGTGCTCCCTGTAACACACTGAGGCCTCTGGTTCCTGTGCTCCCTGTAACACACTGAGACCTGTAGTTCCTGTGCTCCCTGTAACACACTGAGGCCTCTGGTTCCTGTGCTCCCTGTAACACACTGAGGCCTCTGGTTCCTGTACTCCCTGTAACACACTGAGGCCTCTGGTTCCTGTGCTCCCTGTAACACACTGAGGCCTCTGGTTCCTGTGCTTCATGTAACACACTGAGGCCTCTGGTTCCTGTGCTCCCTGTAACACACTGAGGCCTCTGGTTCCTGTGCTCCCTGTAACACACTGAGGCCTCTGGTTCCTGTGCTTCATGTAACACACTGAGGCCTCTGGTTCCTGTGCTTCATGTAACACACTGAGGCCTCTGGTTCCTGTGCTCACTGTAACACACTGAGGCCTCTGGTTCCTGTGCTCCCTGTAACACACTGAGGCCTCTGGTTCCTGTGCTCCCTGTAACACACTGAGGCCTCTGGTTCCTGTGCTTCCTGTAACACACTGAGGCCTCTGGTTCCTGTGCTCCCTGTAACACACTGAGGCCTTTAGTTCCTGTGCTCCCTGTAACACAGAGGAGACCTGTTTCTGCTCTTTGTGTAACATACTGGGGCCTGGTTTCCACACTCCCTATACCACAATAGAGCCCAGTTACTGTGGTCCCTTTAACATGCTAGGGCTCCATAACCCATGGATCTCTTGAACTCACTGAATTCCCTTTATGCTGACCATCATCACCCCAGATGTGTTTAGCATAGATAAAGGAATCCACTTCCAAAGTCTATTATTTCAGCCACTATTTTTGTGCTTAAAATAAAGGTACTTTAACATCAGAAGATAGAAACAAACCACGATTATACATTCTGCACAGTGTCACAGTGAACTGCAGGCAAGAAGGCTTGAAATTATAGGTAGAGCTCCTTAAAACAGAGTTGCACATAAAAGGTGCACAGCAGGCTTTGATTCTGTTTAAACTGCTAAATATAGATTTTTTTCTCATTATTGGCTATTAACCTTTCAATTCCAGGAAAAGAGTTCTGAATTTACAGCATGTGGAAGTGTGGACAGCTTGTGCCTGCATAAGATTCTAATTCTAATTTTGTTCTTAAGTGATTTTTAACTCACTGTATGTTATTAATTTAAAATGTTCGTGGGGCAGATGCTTTGTTGTCCTGGGATTGTTAGCTTACTTCCCTTAACCCGAGCTGGTTCTTCCATCGTGGTCTCAGGCATAGTTTTCCACTGGGAGCTAGGATTTGGATTGTGCATTGCAACATTGGATCTGTCTGAGGGTAAGCAGTGAGCTGCACTCTTAGAGCAGCTTCAATAGCTTTTACAACTATCACTGTTATCAAATAATGACCTTCAGATTCAAAAATAATCAAAACCACTCAGCATTTGTTTAAGAAGCAAACTACTATATTAGAAAAGTTAAACATGACAAATGAAAAGCATAAAAATATACAACTGAAGAGCAGGAGTAGTCAGTCACTTGTTTCCTTGAAACTGCTTTGCCGTTGAATAAGATTATGGCTGATCTGATTGATACCTCAGCTCTCACTGTAACATTTCAACACTTGCTTATCGAAAGCCATCCACAACTGCTTAAGAAATATTCAAAAAATTTTGCTCCCATTCTAAAAGAGAGTTCCAAATACTTGCCAGATTCTCTGAGAAATAAAAGTTCACCTCATCTTCATCTTTAAATGGGTGACCTCCGGCTTTTAAATGTAAATTGGTTTATTATTGTCACGTACTGAGGTACAGTGAAAAATTGGATTTGTGTGCCTTCCATACAGATCATTTCATCACAGTAATAATTGAGTTTGTATACGGGAAAGCAGAACATGCTGTATAAAACGTTAAAGGTGCAGAGAAAGTGTAGTGCAGGCAAACAATAAGGTGTAAGACCATAATAAGGTAATTATGAAGTTGAGTCCATCTTAGGAGACTATTCAATAAATAGAAACTATCCATGAGCCTGGTGGTACGTGCTGTGGAGCTTTGTCTCTTTTGTTGTTGAGTGACCCTTAGTCTAAGATTCTCCCGCAAGAAGAAACATCTCCACACCCATCCTATGAAGATCCTTGAAAGTTTTGTATGTTTAAAACAAGTCCCTTGCCATTCTTTTAAATTCCGGTGGATAAAAACCAACCTTATCCAATCCTCTGAAACAGCCGATCCATTCCAGATAACATTATAAATACTTGGGAACCTGCTTCCAACATCTTAACATTTTTCTGTAAATGAGGATACCATGACTGTACAAAGTATTCCCGATGTGGTCTTACAATGGAATAAATAGACAAGGCTTAGTCTTCCTACTCTGGTATTTCTTTTCGCTAATGATAAAAAAAAACTCCTCATAGTACAAACGTTTGTAGATAGTTCTAATTTCTTGCTATACCCATATGTTAATTTGTATTCATTCCTGCACTAGATCACCCAGATTCTCTGTATCTCAAGAGTTCAGCAGTCTCTCATCATTTAGGTAATGTGCCTTCTTTCCATTTTCCCTGCCAACTTGAATAATTTCAAATTTCCCATGTCACTCTTCATTTGCCAAAAAACTTCATCTTCTCGCATAACCAAACTATATCTCCAAATAGACGTTAGTGTCCTTTCTACGTCTTGCTTTCTTGCTTTCTTGCTTGTCTTCAGCAAATCTAAAGTGAAAGTCGAGTTTATTATCATATGTCCAAGTACAATGAAAACCTTGTCTTTAGTCCCTTCATCCAAGACATTTATATAAATTGTAAACAAAGTAATGTCCCAACATCAATCCCTATGGTACATTGCATATTACATCTTATATCCCATCATCCAGAAATAGATCTATTATGGTTAACAATAATTCCAGTGGCAGGAGAAATCTGACCATCTGTTATCCAGTTTGTGATACCCAAAGGTTTGTCACTTAGGTCACAGGAGATGATAATTCCCATGCTCCCTCCAAAGTGCTGGGGCTCTGATTTATGCCCCAAAATGAAATTCAACTTAATTATTTGGATGATCAGGTAGATAGAAACATAGAAACATAGAAAATAGGTGCAGGAGTAGGCCATTCGGCCCTTCGAGCCTGCACCGCCATTCAGTATGATCATGGCTGATTATCCAACTCAGAACCCTGTACCTGCTTTCTCTCCATACCCCCTGATCCCTTTAGCCACAAGGGCCATATCTAACTTCCTCTTAAGTATAGCCAATGAACCGAACTCAACTGTTTCCTGTGGCAGAGAATTCCACAGATTCACCACTCTCTGTGTGGAGAAGTTTTTCCTCATCTCGGTCCTAAAAGGCTTCCCCTTTGTCCTTAAACTGTGACCCCTTGTTCTGGACTTCCCCAACATTGGAAACAATCTTCCTGCATCGAGCCTGTCCAATCCCTTTAGAATTTTATACGTTTCAATAAGATCCCCCCTCAATCTTCTAAATTCCAGTGAGTATAAGCCTAGTCGATCCAGTCTTTCTTCATATGAAAGTCCTGCCATCCCAGGAATCAATCTGGTGAACCTTCTTTGTACTCCCTCTATGGCAAGAATGTCTTTCCTCAGATTAGGTGACCAAAACTGCACACAATACTCTAGGTCCAGTCTCAACAAGGCCTTGTACAACTGCAGTAGAACCTCCCTGCTCCTGTACTCAAATCCTTTTGCTATGAATGCCAACATACCATTTGCCTTTTTTCACTGCCTGCTGTACCTGCATGCCCACCTTCAATGACTGGTGTACAATGATACTCAAGTCTCGTTGCATCTCCCCTTTTCCTAATCAGCCACCGTTCAGATAATAATCTGTTTTCCTGTTCTTGCAACCAAAGTGGATAACCTCACATTTATCCACATTAAATTGCATCTGCCATGAATTTGCCCACTCACCTAACCTATCCAAGTCACCCTGCATCCTCTTAGCATCCTCCTCACAGCTAACACCACCACCCAGCTTCGTGTCATCCGCAAACTTGGAGATGCTGCATTTAATTCCCTTGTCTAAATCATTAATATATATTGTAAACAACTGGGGTCCCAGCACTGAGCCTTGCGGTACCCCACTCGTCACTGCCTGCCATACGGAAAAGGTCCTGTTTACTCCCACTCTTTGCTTCCTGTCTGCCAACCAATTCTCTATTCACATCAATACCATACCCCCAATACCGTGTGCTTTAAGTCTGCACACTAATCTCCTATGTGGGACTTGTCAAAGCCTTTTGAAATTCTAAATATACCACATCCACTGGCTCTCCCCTATCCACTCTACTAGTTACATCTTCAAAAAATTCTGTAAGATTCGTCAGACATGATTTTCCTTTCACAAATCCATGCTGACTTTGTCCTATGATTTCTCCTCTTTGCAAATGTGCTGTTATCGCATCTTTGAAAACCGACTCAAGCATTTTCCCTACCTCCGATGTCAGACTAACCGGTCTATAATTCCCTGCTTTTTCTCTCCTTTTTTAAAAAGTGGGGTTAGATTAGCCACCCTCCAATCCTCAGGAACTAATCCAGAATGCAAGGAGTTTTGAAAAATTATCACTAATACATCCACTATTTCTTGGGCTACTTCCTTAAGCACTCTGGGATGCAGACCATCTGGCCCTGGGGATTTATCTGCCTTTAATCCCTTCAATTTACCTAACACCACTTCCCTACTAACATGTATTTCCCTCAGTTCCTCCATCTCACTAGACCAGGGGTCGGCAACCCGCGGCTCTGGAGCCGCATGCGACTCTTTCATCTCTGTGCTGCGGCTCCCCGTGGTTTGTTAGTTTTTGAAATGTAATTCGAAATTTGAAGATTATGGTGATCTTGTACAATCTAAAAACGTTGTGGAGACCCCATTTCCTGGCACATCCGAACCGGCTCACAATTAGCCACCGTTCCGGCTAAGGGAAATAGCCTATGGGGGTTTGTGAGTACGTGTCTTTTGGAGCATCCGCGCCCACGGGGACGGGTTGAGGGAGGCTTTAAATCAAGGCTGTTTAGTTCGAATAAAGTTACCTTTGACTGCAGTGTCTTTATTTTAGCGCTGCGTGTAGCGCTACACCGCTACAACGTGTTTTTTATCGCTATTAATATACATCACCACTGCCAATGCCTGACACCTGCCAGTGCGCACTTTCTTTTAATTCTTCAATCCAAGGTAGGCTAACTATGGAGTAACCTTCAACCCAACGTCTTTTTTTCGGAGTTCAAAATGTTTTTGTTGCATGCAGAGATGTAATTTCGTTTTCTCTGCAGGAGTTCATCAATTTCATAAATGCAACACATTATAGTTTGTTTATACATAGCATAAAGGCGAAAAAAAAACCATTGTATGCAGTGTTATTTCATTTTAAATATTGTGGCTCCCAGTGTTTTCTTTTCTGTGGGAAATGGGTCCATATTGGCTCCTTCAGTGGTAAACGTTGCCGACCCCTGCACTAGACCCTCGGTCCACTACTATTTCCGGAAGATTATTTATGTCCTCCTTAGTGAAGACAGAACCAAAGTAGTTATTCAGTTGGTCTGCCATGTCCTTGTTCCCCATGATCAATTCACCTGTTTCTGACTGTAAGGGACCTACATTTGTCTTGACCAATCTTTTTCTTTTCACATATCTATAAAAGCTTTTACAGTTAGTTTTTATGTTCCCTGCCAGCTTTCTCTCATAATCTTTTTCCCCTTTCCTAATTAAGCCCTTTGTCCTCCTCTGCTGGACTCTGAATTTCTCCCAGTCCTCAGGTGTGCTGCTTTGTTTTGCTAATTTGTATGTTTCTTCTTTGGACTTGATACTATCCCTAATTTCCCTTGTCAGCCACAGGTGCACTACCTTCCCTGGTTTATTCTTTTGCCAAACTGGGATGAACAATTGTGGTACTTCATCCATGCGATCTTTAAATGCTTGCCATTGCATATCCACCGTCAACCCTTGAAGTATCATTTGCCAGTCTATCTTAGCTAATTCACATCTCAAACCTTCAAAGTTACCCTTCTTTAAGTTCAGAACCTTTGTTTCTGAATTAACTATGTCACTCTCCATCTTAATGAAGAATTCCACCATATTATGGTGGAATTATTATAGATAATTATAGATAAGACTCCTTGAATTACAAGTTGCAAGATTATAGAGTTTTTAGTTTTATTAAGAGTTAAGCTTTCTTTTTTGTGTCAAGCTGTATAAGAGATAAGGAATAAGTGTTGGGATAGGACATGCGTCTCGTTAAAATAACTCCTTCATTCCTCCACTTTCGATTGAATCTTGTTGCTTTACATTATTGTACTCATTTTTATATTAGTAAAAATATACTAGAAATGGGGTGAAACGGACATATAGTATTGTGGTTAGTGTAATTGCTTTATAGCGCCAGCGATCACTGATTGGGGTTTGACTCCCACTGTCGTCTGTATGTTCTCACGACTATGTGGGTTCCCTCTGCATGCTCCAGTTTCCTCCCACATTCCATACATGTACGGTCAGGATTAATGAGTTGTTGGTGCTGGAAGCATAGTGACACCTGCGGGCTGCCCCCTGCACAATCCTTGCTAATTAGATTTGACACTAACAATGTATTTTACTGTATGTTTTGATGTTTCAATGTACTGTACATGTGACAAATAAAGCTAATCATTAATCTTTAATATCTTTACATAGTTTTTGGAATTTTAATTTACCAAATAAGCCTAAGACCCTGAGATGTTTAAAATGCTTTCCACACTTTGAATGCAGAAATGCATTCTGACTAACTACATATTAATATTTCATTCTTTATGAACTTTGATTGGGAAAAATATATGCAATCTGTGAATTTTGTCAATTTTTTGTTTTTATGAAATTGGTAAAATATGAAAATAACAAAGAATAAGAGTTCTTGAGGAGGATTGTTCTTAAGTATATAGTGATGACAACTACTTAAAACAGATTAAATTATTTTTTGTGTCAATTATTCATCATAGATATATAGTGTGGCGTTGCTCAGCATCAAACTCTCTGAGTTATTAATATTTATAGTACAGCTTAGTTAGAGCCAAAATTCCATTGAACATGATGTCTGGGGAATTGAACTCAAGTAAACACAATCCCTCAGTATCTTTCGAAAGCAAAATAGTGTTCTATTTTACAAAGTCTTTCGGTGCTTTAGAAGTATTTTGCTTTTGATTGGGAATCTCTCGTGCCATTAGTGAGCTGGTTACTGGCATTTGTATTTGATCTTTTTGCATAACATCTCTGGCATTTCTTGAATATATTTTCATAAAGAAGTATTGCTCATATATGTAACTGCCTCGCAAGGCATCTTCCGAATTGAAACTTTATCATGTTAACTATGATTCTGCAATCATTATTGTAATGTTAAATTTATTTATTTCTAATACAGGAATTTGTCATTTATGCTTTTGAGCAGTATTTGCAGATTGCACATGAAATTAAAGATGGCATGTTATTGTACAGAGATGTTCCCCACTGGAACAGCAGTTTTATTCAGTATAAAATGTAAAGCAAGCAATCCTTAACTGATTTCCCTGCTTTCAGCTAAGATGGTGGTAGGAGTGCTGCTGTGCCATACTCCGTAAATTTTGAAGGGGCAAATTAATCAAAAGATAAGCTGCAGTGAGTCCAGATGGAGAGAAAACTATTTGGTCATTGAACAAGGTCACAGACTAGTAAACATAAATAGCTAGAATACATTGTTAGGACTTGTGCACCAACAGTTATTACAGTGAGCTATCAGAGGGTGCCTGCCATGTGGAGACGTATACCCCATTGAGCAGTCACTGATTTTAGATCAAACGAACATTGGCAAAAGAGAGGAGTTTGTGCTTGCGTCTTTCATACTCCAAGTGTGGCCCAAAGCATTTTAACCATTAATGAAGTCCTTCCGAAATGAAGTTAAATGACCAATTAAACTATCCTGGTTTTGGTTGAAGCTCAAATATCGGTGAGGACATTGTTGAGAATTTCCTTGTACTGGGCCATTGTGTGCTGGACTATTCTATGAAAAGCACGAGTTTAAATACTGCCATGACACCTGAGAAGTTTAAATTCAAGAAATTAATTAAGGCAGGGGTGAACGGAAAAAAAGGAGTTAGGCTCAATAATTATGAGATTACCGTGTTATCCTAGAAAGCTGTTTGATTCATTAATGCCATTTGGAGAAGATGATGTTACCCTTACCTCGTCTGGATAGTAATTAACTTCAGACCCACTACTGTTCAAGTTTAATTGTCATTCAACCATACACATGTATACAGCTAAATGAAACATTGTTCCTCCAGAGCCAAGGTGAAAAACAGTCACACACAGCACATGTAGTTGCGATGCAGCACATACTGTCATAATAAAAATATAAGTACAGATCCCTGAGTGGTATGGACTGAAGATTGGTGGTACATGGGATTTTGTCCTGGAACCACATTTCTGCAAGAACTAGCTCACGGCAGGTCAGGCACAGACGAAGGCAATCCAGCTCGTCTTCCAGGGAGTGAACACTGGAGAGCGGCACCGACGGGAGAGCTGGCCTGCATGGGTCAGCCCCCAACCCAGCATAGATTACAGTGCACCTGCCACGCCTGTGTTCTCTCCCTGGGTGGATGTAGAATGGTGGAAACAGATTCAATTCTTAATAAAGCAAATACAGAAATATTTCAAAAAAAGATTCTGGACTATTAATATATAGGGATATATAGGGATATAAATGAAAACTATGGAGGCTGTGTTAAACCTTGAACGGGGTACTATATACAGTTCTGGTCACCATATTTATAAAAATGATGTAGAGACACTGAAGAGGGTATAGAGAGGATTTGGAAAGGGATCATTAGATATATGAACATATCCACATCAGGATGGATGAAGAGACTTGAGGGAGAAACGGCTGAGGGGTGATTGGCATCTTTAAAATTAATAAGGGTTTCTAATACTCAAAGCAGAGAGACTGTTTATAGTTGTGAGTAAAAGCTTAACTGTACAATTCTGTGCAAATGCCTTAGGTACATATATATATAGCCTAAGACTTTTGCACAGTACTATATATTGGTCAAAATAGGAAAGAAGTTGGGGAACAGAAATAAGAGTAGTTAGCTTTGTTGTAACACAATAATATTAAGTGCTATTTGCATTTTTTTTAATCTATTCAATATATATATATATATACTGTAATTGACTTTCTTATTATTTTTACTCTTTTTCTTCTATGTTATGAATTGCATTTAACTGCTGCTACTAAGTTAACAAATTTCATGACACCTGCCAGTGATAATAAACCTGATTCTGATTCTGGTAACTGGAAAGACATACTATATAGTACTGTGCAAAGGTCTAAGGCATCCTAGCTATATATATGTGCTTAAGACTTTTATATGTCACCAGGAAATACAATGGTAATTCAAAACTCTTCAACTAAAGGGTGGGAAGAATATAAACTTAATAGTAGAGGGACTGGTTGAAAGGATGAGTTTGAGTTTATATATATATATGGGATTGGCTTCTTCCTTTCTCCCTTTTGAAAAGAAAGAAGATAATAGGTTTTTAGTAGGGTTTATGACAAGGTCCAACATGGTAGGCTGGTGCAGAAAGTTAAGGCACAAGGGATCTAAGGAACTTTGGCAAACTAGATTCCCAATTAGCTGGGTGGTAGGAGGCCAATTCAGAATTTGTGGCTGGACTTGAAAAGGGCTGTTCACTCATGATCCCCATGCAATCTGACAGCTAGAGCATTTTTATAATGAGGAATGGTGAAAAATTGCAGTATCTAGATGTGCAAAGCCGATAGAGGCCTATCCACACAGTCAAGTCTGTAATTGCTGCCAAAGGTGCATCTACTAAATATTGACTTGATTGAATACTGATGCAATCAATTATTTTATGTTTTATATTTGTAATTAAATTAGATCACTTCGTAGAGATCTGATTTCACTTTGACACAAAAGAGTCTTTCTGTTGATCAGTGTAAAAAAAAACCCAAATTAAATCCATTGTGATTCAATGTTATAAAACAGTAAAAAAATGAAAAATTTCAAGGGGGGTGAATACATTGTATAGGCACTGTATAAATTACTATTTGATATCTTCCAATGTATATGTTTTGTCTTATTTTATCTTTGTTCCATTTTAATCCTTGAAATCATTTACACTTACAGTAGATTCCATGCTGTTACAAAATATGTACTACTTCTTGGAAAGGAGATAGATTGTTGGAACTGTTAGCAGAAGCCGTAAATTTTATTATGTATTTACGTTCTCTTTTGTACTCCATATGTCATTTCTATTTTAAACATATGTAACCCTCAGGCTCGGCCAGCACGTGTTCGTCTAGAGGAAGACAGCTTCTGGCCCCGCCAAACTGAGAAATCTCATTTGTGTGGATGCTGCGTGATGTGTTGCCCGGTTACAAATCAGTACCCCGAAATATCAGGCAGTACCCTGTATGCAATTAACTGATTGAACTTTATAAATCTTCATCTGAATATAGGGTAGAAAAAAGGCCCATTTTAAGGAAAAAGGTCAAAAGTGCACATTGGAGCTCACTGACACAGCCATTCATCAACCATTGACCTCCTCCGAGTGTCACCGACCTTCAGACCCTCGCTCCCAGTCCACTCCATCCGGTGGTCTACCAGCTCTCTCCACACGCGTCTTCCTTCTTCTCTCACCGACAAAAGACCACTTAAATCTCTCTTCCAGACCCACAAGAAAGAACAATATCCCTCTCACTGGATGGCCCCACATTCTAAAGCCCGTTATCTCTAGTCATAACACAGGCAGACTTTAATGATCCCGACGGAAATTGGGTTTTGTTACAGCTGCACCAACCAAGAATAGTGAAGAAATATAGCAATATAAAACCATAAATAAATAATAAGTTAATCATGCCAAGTGGAAATAAGTCCAGGACCAGCCTATTGGTTCAGGGTGTCTGGCACACCTAGGGTGGAGTTGTAAAGTTTGATGACCACAGGCAGGAATGACTTCCTATGATGCTCAGCGTTACATCTTGGTGGAATGAGTCTCTGGCTAAATGTACTCCTGTGCCTAACCAGTACATTATGGAGTGGATGGCAGTCATTGTCCAAGATGGCATGCAACTTGGACAGCGTCCTCTTTTCAGGCACCACCATCAGGGAGTCCAGTTCCAACCCCACAACATCACTGGCCTTACAAATAAGTTTATTGATTCTGTTGATGTCTGCTACCCTCAGCCTGCTGCCCTAGCACACAACAGCAAACATGATAGCACTGGCCACCACAGCCTCGTAGAACATCCTCAGCGTCGTCTGGCAGATGTTAAAGGACCTCAGTCTCCTCAGGAAATAGAGACGGCTCTGACCCTTCTTGTAGACAGCCTCAGTGTATTTTGACCAGTCCAGTTTATTATCCATTCGTATCCCCAGGTATTTGTAATCCTCCACCGTATCCACACTGACCCCTTGGATGGAAACAGGGGTCACCGGTGCCCTAGCCCTCCTCAGGTCCACCACCAGCTCCTTAGTCTTTTTCACATTAAGCTGCAGATGATTCTGCTCACACCATGTGACAAAGTTTCCCACTGTCGCCCTGTACTCAGCCTCATCTCCCTTGCTGATGCATTCAACTATGGCAGAGTCATCAGAAAACTTCTGAAGATGGCAAACATTGCTGCTACAGAGAAACCATTACATTAGCAGTGAAACATTACAGAGAGGCCATTACCTTACAGCGTGTTACACATATATACCGTGTGAGTCTTTACTACAAACTTATTGTGCTTCTCTCAAACTTTGAGGGCTCTCTTTAATTATTAGTTCATCAGCTACATACAATTATCTTGCTGGCTTCAATGCACAGATCCAGGTTCACTCTTGGGTACTTTGATTCCTCATTAACTTTGTGAAGTACAAACCTTTCTCAGTACCTAAAGGAAGAATGAATTGATAACATTGTAGAACAGAAAATAAAGATAACAATGAAAAATCTATTTCTCTATTACCTTCTTTGAAATAAGTTTGAAAATAGTCAATTCTTTTCTTTCAGAAAGAAGTTTAATTTATGGATATGCTCTCACCCGCAACAAAAAATGTTAATGACTTATCTTTCTGAAAGCAAAATCATTGCCAACAGAAGGATAGAAGTGGCTCAAGCACTTTCACTTGCTCTTTATCAGTGCAACGAGCAATTGGTAACAAATGTGGCCTTTCTGGTATCAATTCTTGTCCCAAGAGCACCGTAAAAATGATCAGAATCAGGAATCAGCTTTAATATCACTGACATATGTCGTGAAATTTTGTTGTTTTGTGGCAGAATACATAATAAGATCTATAAAGTACATAAGAAGTGGGGGTGGGTGGGTGTATATATATAGTGCAGAAGGAGAAGGGAAAAAGTACTGAGGTAGTGTACATGGGGGTTCATTGTCCACTCAGAAATCTGTTAGCAGAGGGGAAGAAACTGTTCCTGAAATATCGAATGTGTGTCTTCAGGCTTCTGTACCTCCTTGATGGTAGCAATATGAAGAAGGCAAGACCTGGGTGACTGGGTGATTAGGTCCTTAATGATGGGATGTTGCCTTTTTGGAGGATCGCCTTTTGAAGGTGTTCTTGATGTTGGGAAGGCGAGTGCTCATGATGGAGCTGGCTGGATTTACAACTTTCTGCAGCTTTTTCTGATCCTGTACAGTGGACAAAAATGGAAGATACTCATCAATTAACAAAACCTGATTTCCTTCATTGAGTTATGTTTTTTATGGGTTATTTTAATTTATTTTCTTATGGGCATTGTTTATTCTCTGCACTTTGGGTGTTATTTTTTCATATATATGGGGTTTGTTTTGGGGTTCTTCTGTGTCTTGTGGCTGCCTGTAAGGA